>NW_028270146.1:109347780-109715280 GCF_037043375.1 Chiloscyllium plagiosum | reverse complement strand
TGTGTGAGAGAGAATGCGTGTGTGAGAGAGAATGTGTGTGTGAGAGAGAATGCGTGTGTGAGAGAGAGAATGTGTGTGTGAGAGTGAGAGAATGTGCGTGTGAGAGAGAATGCGTGTGTGTGAGAGAGAATGTGTGTGTGTGTGAGAGAGAATGTGTGAGAGAGAGAATGTGTGTGTGTGAGAGAGAGAATGTGTGTGAGAGAGAGAATGCGTGTGTGAGAGAGAGAATGTGTGTGAGAGAGTGAATGCATGTGTGCCAGAGAGAGAGAATGCGTGTGTGAGAGTGAGAGAGAGAATGCATGTGAGAGAGAGAGAGAGAATGCGTGTGTGCGAGTGAGAGAGAGAATGCGTGTGTGCGAGAGAGAGAATGCGTGTGCAAGAGAGAGAGAATGTGTGTGTGCGAGACAAGAGAGAATGCCAATGAGAGAGTGAATGCGTGTGTGCGAGAGAGAGAGAGAATGCGTGTGTGCGAGTGAGAGAGAGAATGCGTGTGTGCGAGAGAGAGAATGCCTGTGCGAGAGAGAGAGAATGTGTGTGCGAGACAAGAGAGAATGCCAGTGAGAGAGAGAATGCGTGTGTGAGAGAGAGAATGTGTGTGAGAGAGTGAATGAATGTGTGCCAGAGAGAGAGAATGCGTGTGTGAGAGAGGTAGAGAGAATGCATGTGAGAGAGAGAGAGAATGCGTGTGTGCGAGTGAGAGAGTGAATGCATGTGTGCGAGAGAGAGAATGCGTGTGCGAGAGAGAGAGAATGTGTGTGTGCGAGACAAGAGAGAATGCCAGTGAGAGAGTGAATGCGTGTGTGCAAGAGAGAGAGAGAATGCGTGTGTGCGAGTGAGAGAGAGAATACGTGTGTGCGAGCGAGAGAATGCATGTGCGAGAGAGAGAAAGAAAGCGTGTGCGCGAGAGAGAGAATGCGTGTGTGTGTGAGAGAGAATGCGTTAGTGAGAGAATGCTTGTGTGAGAGAGAGAATGTGTGTGAGAGAGAGAGAGAATGCGTGTGCGCGAGTGAGAGAGAGAATGCGTGTGAGACAGAGAATGTGTGTGTGAGAGAGAGAATGTGCGTGAGAGAGAGAATTCATGTGTGAGAGAGAATGTGTGTGTGAGAGAATGCGTGTGCGAGAGAATGTGTGTGAGAGAGAGAACGTGTGTGTGAGAGAGAATGCGTGTGTGTGAGAGAATGCGTGTGTGAGAGAGAGAGAATGTGTGTGTGTGAGAGAGAATGTGTGTGTGAGAGAGAATGTGTGTGTGAGAGAGAATGTGTGTGTGAGAGAGAGAATGTGTGTGTGAGAGAGAATGCGTGTGTAAGAATGACAATGAGTGTGTGAGAGAGAATGCGTGTGTGAGAGAGAGAACGTGTGTGTGAGAGAGAGAATGCGTGTGTGAGAGAGAATGCGTGTGTGCAAGAGAGAGAATGTGTGAGAGTGAGAGAATGTGTGTGTGAGAGAGAATGCGTGTGTGAGAGAGAGAATGCGTGTGTGAGAGTGAGAGAATGTGTGTGTGAGAGAGAATGCGTGTGTGAGAGAGAGAATGTGTGTGAGAGAATGCGTGTGTGAGAGAATGTGTGTGAGAGAGAGACTGTGTGTGTGAGAGAGAATGTGTGTGTGAGAGAGAATGCGTGTGTTAGAGAGAGAGAATGTGTGTGTGTGAGAGAGAATGTGTGTGTGAGAGAGAATGCGTGTGTGAGAGAGAGAATGCGTGTGTGAGAGTGAGAGAATGTGTGTGTGAGAGAGAATGCGTGTGTGAGAGAGAGAATGTGTGTGTGTGTGTGAGAGAATGTGTGAGAGAGAGAATGTGTGTGTGTGAGAGAGAGAATGTGTGTGAGAGAGAGAATGCGTGTGTGAGAGAGAGAATGTGTGTGAGAGAGTGAATGCATGTGTGCCAGAGAGAGAGAATGCATGTGTGATAGAGAGAGAGAATGCATGTGAGAGACAGAGAGAGAGAATGCATGTGTGCGAGAGATAGAATGCGTGTGCGAGAGAGAGACAATGTGTGTGTGCGAGACAAGAGAGAATGTCAGTTAGAGAGAGAATGCGTGTGTGAGAGAGAGAATGTGTGTGTGCGAGACAAGAGAGAATGCCAGTGAGAGAGTGAATGCGTGTGTGCGAGAGAGAGAGAGAATGCTTGTGTGCGAGTGAGAGAGAGAATGCGTGTGTGCGAGAGAGAGAATGCGTGTGCGAGAGAGACAGAATGTGTGTGTGCGAGACAAGAGAGAATGCCAGTGAGAGAGAGAATGCGTGTGTGAGAGAGAGAATGTGTGTGAGAGAGTGAATGAATGTGTGCCAGAGAGAGAGAATGCGTGTGTGAGAGAGGTAGAGAGAATGCATGTCAGAGAGAGAGAGAATGCGTGTGTGCGAGTGAGAGAGAGAATGCGTGTGTGCGAGAGAGAGAATGCGTGTGCGAGAGAGAGAGAGAATGTGTGTGAGCGAGACAAGAGTGAATGCCAGTGAGAGAGTGAATGCGTGTGTGCAAGAGAGAGAGAGAATGCGTGTGTGCGAGTGAGAGAGAGAATACGTGTGTGCGAGCGAGAGAATGCATGTGCGAGAGAGAGAAAGAAAGCGTGTCTGCGAGAGAGAGAGAATGCGTGTGCGTGAGAGAGAGAATGTGTGTGTGCGAGACAAGAGATAATGCCAGTAAGTGAGAGAATGCGTGTGTGAGAGAGAGAATGTGTGTGTGCGAGACAAGAGAGAATGCCAGTGAGAGAGTGAATGCGTGTGTGCGAGAGAGAGAGAGAATGCGTGTGTGCGAGTGAGAGAATGCGTGTGCGAGAGAGAGAGAATGTGTGTGTGCGAGACAAGAGAGAATGCCAGTGAGAGAGAGAATGCGTGTGTGAGAGAGAGAATGTGTGTGAGAGAGTGAATGAATGTGTGCCAGAGAGAGAGAATGCGTGTGTGAGAGAGGTAGAGAGAATGCATGTGAGAGAGTGAGAGAATGCGTGTGTGCGAGTGAGAGAGAGAATGCGTGTGTGCGAGAGAGAGAATGCGTGTGCGAGAGAGAGAGAATGTGTGTGTGCGAGACAAGAGAGAATGCCAGTCAGAGAGTGAATGCGTGTGTGCAAGAGAGAGAGAGAATGCGTGTGTGCGAGTGAGAGAGAGAATACGTGTGTGCGAGCGAGAGAATGCATGTGCGAGAGAGAGAAAGAAAGCGTGTCTGCGAGAGAGAGAGAATGCGTGTGCGTGAGAGAGAGAATGCGTTAGTGAGAGAGAGAATGTGTGTGTGAGAGAGAGAATGCGTGAGAGATAGAATGTGTGTGTGAGAGAGAGAGAATGTTTGTGAGAGAGAGAGAGAATGCGTGAGAGAGAGAATGTGTGTGTGCGAGAGAGAATGCGTGTGTGTGTGAGAGAGAGAATGCGTGTGAGAGAGAGAGAATGAGTGTGCGTGAGAGAGAATGTATGTGAGAGAGAATGCGCGTACGAGAGAGAGAATGCATGTGTGAGAGAGAGAGAATGCGTGTGTGAGAGAATGCGTGTGCGTGTGAGAGAGAGAGAATGCGTGTGTGAGAGAGAGAGAATGCGTGTGCGAGAGAGAGAATGCGTGTGTGAGAGAGAGAATGTGTGTGAGAGAGAGAATGTGTTTGCGTGTGAGAGTGAGAGAAGGCATGTGTGACAGAGAATGCGTGTGCGTGAGAGAGAATGCGTGTGCTAGAGAGAGAATGCGTGTGCGAGAGAGAGAGAATGCGTGTGACAGAGAGAATGTGTGTGTGAAAGAGAATGCGTGTGAGGGAGAGAGAGAATGCGTGTGTGAGAGAGAATGCGTGTGTGAGAGAGAATGCGTGTGTGAGAGAGAAAATGTGCGAATGTGAGTGAGAAAGAGAATGAGCGTGTGTGAGATATGATGTCCTCATGCATGAGAGTGTGTGTGAGTGCTAGAAAGAAAGTGTGAAAGTGAGAGAGGAAGTGTGTGTGCATGTGAGAGAGTGTGTGTGTACAAGTGAACGAGAGTGAGTGCGCACGTGAGAGAGAGGGCCTGTGTGAGAGACTTTGCAATTGTGTGTGAGAAAGACAGTTTTGGAGAGAGAGAGAGTGAGTGTGTGAAAGTGAGCATATATGAGATGGTGAATGTGAGTTTGTGGGAGTGCGTGTGTCAGAAAGTGTGTATGAGAGTGTGAGTGTAAGGGTGTGTAACTGAGAGAGTATGTGGAAGCGAGTGTGAGAGAGAGTGGAGAGAGAGAGAATGAATGAGTGAAAGTGTGTGTATGTCAGAGAGACAGAGAGAGAGTGTGCGCGTGTGCATGTTTGTGTGTGAGTGTGTGAGAGAGATTGTGATAGTGCGTGTGAAAATGTTTGCAGTGTGTGAAAGGGCATGTGTGTGAGGGACTGAATGTGGTGTGTGAGGGTGTGTGTGTGTACACATGTGAGAGTGTGAGGAAATGAGAGTGAGGGACAGCGTATGGTTTGTGGATCATTACTGGGACAGGGACATAAACACATGGTTTATACACAGTTACATTATGGAGGGACAGCACTGACACGGAAACTGGGCACGCCGATGGAAACACACACACACACACACACAGAGGCTTGGTCTCACTCTCTCTCACACACACAGAGGCATGGTCTCACTATCTCTCTCACACACACACAGAGGCATGGTATCACTCTCTCTCACACACACAGAGGTATGGTCTATCTCTCTCACACACACACACACACACATACAAAAGGCATGGTCTCACTATCTTTCTCACACAGAGACATTTCTGTGACGATACGTGAGCTCAGACCCTCACTGACCCTCCCACCCCGACTAAATCTGTGCACAGTGCCCATGTCCTGTGTTGGGGTGTGTCTGTGTGTCGGTGCCTGTATGTATGTGTGTATGTCGTTCTGTCTCTGTATGTGTGTGTGTAGGTCTGTCTCTGTGTGTGTGTGTCTGTCTGTGTGTGTGTCTGTGTGTCTGTGTGTGTGTGTCAGTGTGGGTCTGTGTCTGTGTGTGTGTCAGTGTGTGTCAATGTGTGGGTCTGTGTCTGTCTGTGTGTGTGTCAGTGTGTGTCTGTGTCTGTGTGTGTGTCTGGGTGTGTGTGTCTCTGTGAGTATGGGGGGTGGTGAAGGCAGGGGAGCTGTGAGGGTGAAATGTGGATGTTGAGGGGCAGGCACATGATCTATGATTTAAATTCACAAACTGCCAATATTTTTGAGAAAGGGAAAGCAAATAAAAGACTCAAAATCAAGTTAGAAATGGCTGGATGTAGAGCAGAGCAGGGAGAGACAGACAAAGAGAGAGAGACACACACATACAGGGACAGAAAGAGAGAGACAGAGACACAGAGAAGGGAGAGACACAGGGACAGAGAGAGAAGACAGAGAGCGATAGAGAGAGAGACAGCGAGTGGGACACACAGGGACAGAGAGAAAGAGAGAGAGACACACACAGGAAGAGAGAGAGAGAGGGACAGAGACAGAGAGAGACACACACAGAGGCAGACAGACAGGGACAGAGACAGAGATTAATTCTCGGAATCACACATACAGCAGGAAAATCCCAAGAAAACCTCAGCAAATATCCCCCTCTCCATTCCCAGCCCTGTGTGTGTGTCTCAGGAAGCCTACCTACAGCCAGGCTCTGAGACGCCAGTGTGGGAATAATCTTTAATATTTTCAAACTGCACTGACACAGCTTCAATAAAAAGGGAGTTGTAGCAACTGGGAAAGATGACACTTTGTTGCCCCCGAATTAACATCTCCGTGGGCAGCCAGATCCCACCAGGCTCCTGTCCTGGGAATTAACATGTCAATCAGACAGAGCCCTTCCCAGGGAACAGACTGACAGACGATGCGACGTGTCAGAGAGGGCAGGGGTGGGCTTCACTAACCCCTCACCCAGAATAAATGTGTGCAAGGAATTGGTCAGATTCATTCTCCAACCCTGTTCTCTCTCTGTGTGGGGAGTGAGCGGCTCTCCCTGTCTGGCTGTGACTGTGCGACAGTGTGTGTGTGTGTTTAATAATGTTGCCAGCCTCTGGTTAATTGTTTTCTTATGATTTGTTTGTATTTTGATGTTGCTGTGAGGTTATGAAATGCATTGGGGATGGGAGAAGGGAGTTGGTGGGATTGTGTTTAACCTGGGATCTTGCTGTGTAATTTTGCATCACACTGCTCTCGCTCCCACCCCCCCACCCCCAACACCCCCCCCCCACCCCCCCCCCCCCCCCCCACCCACAACCAACTCATCTCTTCTTTCTTTTATCCCGAGGAACTTTTGTTGGGAAAGCAGGAAAGTGAAGATCCAAAATGCCTGGAGGGCCAGGAAAGCCTTGGACCAGAACAACCTCCAGAGGGCAGGGAGCACAGGCCTGAGGCCTGTTGGCCAGGCTGCAGCCCGTGGGGCCCAGGTGAGTGGGGGGGGTCTGTTTCTTCCCCCCCGAGGTTTCATCTCCTCTGGGGGTGGGGGGGTGGGAGCCCGTTTTGTCGGGGCCTCTGGTTAACTGGGGCCTGTCAGATCACGGGTTCGAAGCCTGGGGTTAAAGTCACCGGGGCATCGGTGACACAAACAGGTGAAACCCCCAGGATCTGGGAGAGGGGACACCCTCGGGAGGGAACTCTAACCCAAAATATCTGACCCTCTGGAAAGAATTGTCACCCTCTCAGAGGAAAGTGGGTCATAGAGAGGGCAGGATGACCGAATTGGACACGGAGAGAAAGAGAGTGAGAGAAAGAAATGGAGAATGGTGAGAGCAAGAGAGAGAGGGGGGGGGTGGGGGGGCAGTGTGATATTGGGGAATAGCTGCAATATTGGATTCTGAGGTGACAGGAAATAATTAAACTGGAAATAAAAACCATCAGATTATCGAGTTTCTGCAGCACTGTCACTTGTGGGATCTTGCTGTGCGTCAATTGCCCTAATGCCACCGTTGCAGGCAAGTGAGTGGTTTTAATCAGCTAACCCGTCATTTCAAAAACTTTACAACATGAAAACTCAACTCATCACCCGACATGTTTGTGTTTGGATGTTGCTGAGAAATTGTCTGTCTCACTGAGAGGGGAAAAGCTGGGATCCTGCTGTGCTATATCCCTGTGAAAGATCTTCCTGCTCTGTCTCTTTCCTCCCAAAGGGATCTTCCTGGCCAGCTGAGGATTTGAACAGTGTGTGTTTGGGAGCAGGAAACCTTCAGACAAGA
The DNA here is from genome assembly GCF_037043375.1 of Chiloscyllium plagiosum. Lineage (NCBI taxonomy): Eukaryota > Metazoa > Chordata > Chondrichthyes > Orectolobiformes > Hemiscylliidae > Chiloscyllium > Chiloscyllium plagiosum. The sequence goes on along the minus strand of NW_028270146.1, from coordinate 109,708,165 downwards.
GCTTCCTCCAGAGGGGGAACACAGTCCTGAGGCCTGTATAACAGGCTGCAGCCTGTGGGGCCCAGGTGAGTTTTGTCGGTGTATGACCCCGAGGTTTAATCTCCTCTCTCTGGGGACGGGGGCTGGCTTTTACCGGGACCTCTGGTTAACCAGGTCCTGTCGGATTGGGGCCTTGTCGTTTTTGAACAGGTTTGAAGCCTGGGGCTAAGGTAACTGGGGCCTTGGGATTTGACACAAATAAGTCAACCCTTGACCAGCACCCTTGGTACAGAGAGGGGGACAGAGAGAGTCGGGGAAAGAGAAGGGGGACAGAGAGAGGAAGGCTACCGAGAGGGGGTCAGAGAGAGGGGGGATAGAGAGAGTGGACAGAGAGCAGGGGACAGAGAGGGGGAGGACATAGAGAGGGAGGACAGAGAGAGGGAGGACAGAGAGAGGGAGGACAGAGAGGGGGACATAGAGGGGGTACAGAGAGCGGAGACAGAGAGAGGGGGAGAAAGATATTGGGGACAGAGAGAGGGGGAGAGAGAAGACGTCAGAGAGTGGGGACAGAGAGTTGGGGGACAGAGAAAGGGCGGACAGAGAAGGGGCGGAGCAGAGGAGGGACAGAGAGTGAGGGACAGAGTGAGGAGGTTCAGAGAGGGGGACAGAGAGAGAGGGTACAGAGAGAGAGGGGAGGACAGAGTGAGGGGGGGCAGGGGGGTGACAGAGAGAGATTGAGGATGGGGGCAGAGAGAGCGAGAGAGGGGATAGAGGGGGGACAGAGAGAGGGGACAGAGAGAGAGGGTACAGAGAGAGAGGGGACAGAGAGAGGGGAGGACAGAGTGAGGGGGGAGAGAGAGATTGAGGATGGGGGCAGAGAGAGCGAGAGAGGGGATAGAGGGGGGAGAGAGAGAGGGGACAGAGAGAGCGGGTACAGAGAGAGAGGGGAGGACAGAGTGAGGGGGGACAGAAAGATTGAGGATGGGGGCAGAGAGAGCGAGAGAGGGGATAGGGGGGGACAGAGAGAGAGGGGAACAGAGAGAGAGGGACAGAAAATGGGGGGACAGAGAGGGGAGATGGAGAGAGTGTGACAGAGAGAGGGGGTACAAAGAGAGGGGGACAAAGGGGGGGGCAGAGAGGACAGAGAGAGTGGGACAGAGAGAGGGGGGTACAAAGAGAGGGGGACAGAGAGAGGGGAGACAGAGAGGGGGGACAGAGAGAGGGGGACGGGGCAGAGAAGTGAGGATAGAGAGAGGGGGGCAGAGAGAGGGGGCAAAGTAAGGTTAACAAAGAGAGGGGAACAGAGAGAGGGGACAGAGAGTGGGGGGCAGAGACCGTGGGGAGATAGAAGGGGTCAGAGAGTGGGGGGACAGAGAGGTGGAGAGAGAGAGAGGAGGACAGAGAGTGGACAGAGTACGGGACAGAGAGAGGGGGACAGAAAGAGGGGGCGGAGGGCAGAGAGAGGGGGGACATAGTGATGGGGACAGAGAGAGAGGGACGACAGGGGGGACAGAGAGAGGGGGCAGAGATGGCGTATTAAGAGAGAAGGGGGAGAGAGAGGGGGTACAGAGAGAGGTGGGCAGAAGGGCATCAGAGAGAGGAGGCAGAGAGAGGGGGACAGAGAGGGGGGCAGAGATAGAGGGGTTAGAGAGAGGGGGACAGAGCGAGGGGTGGCAGAGAGGGGACAGAGAGAGGGAAAGAGAGGGAGGAAAAGAGAGAGGGAAGACAGAGAGAAGGGGGCAGAGGGTGCGGACAGAGAGAGGGGGTCAGAGAGAGTGGGCGACAGAGAGATGGGGGACAGAGAGAGGGAGGACAAAGAGAGGGGGACAGAGAGAGGGGAATAGAGAGACGGGGACAGAGAGTGGGGGCAGATAGAGCGAAAGATGGGATAGAGAGAGTGGGGGGAGAGAGAGAACGGACAGAGACGGGGGATGGAAAGAGGGGGCAGAGAGAGGGGTACAGAGAAAGGGGAACAGACAGATGGGGACAGAGAGAGTGGTCAGAGAGAGGGAGGACAGAGAGGTGGGGGACAGAGAGACAGGGACAGAGAGAGGGGGACAGAGAGATAGGCACAGAGAAAGGGGAGCAGAAAGAGGGGGACAGAGAGACGGGGACAGAGAGAGGGAGGACAGACAGAGAGGGGACAGAGAGAGGGGAGACAGAGAGTGGGGATAGAGAGCGCGGGGAGATAGAAGGGGTCAGAGAGTGGGGGCACAGAGTGAGGTGGAGAGAGAAAGAGAGAGGACAGAGAGAGTGGACAGAGTAGGGGACAAAAGGGGGGAACGAGAGAGGGGGAGAGAGAGAGGGGGCAACAGAGAGGGACAGAAAGGGGGGGGATCGGATGGCAGAGAGAGGGGGAACATAGTGATGGGGTACAGAGAAAGGGGCGACAGAGTGGAGACAGAGAGAGGAGGCATAGGTGGGGTGTAAAGAGAGGAGGGGGAGAGAGAGAGGGGTACAGAGAGAGGGGTACAGAGAGAGGGGACAGAGAGTGAGGGGACAGAGAGAGAGGGGGTAGAGAGAGGGGGACAGAGCGAGGGCTGCCAGAGAGGTGACAGAGAGGGGGGAACAGAGGGAGAAAAGAGAGGGGCAAAAAGAGAGAGGGAAGACAGAGAGAAGGAGGGCAGAGGGCGCGGACAAAGAGAGAGGGACAGAGAGAGTGAGGGACAGAGAGAAGGAGGACAGAGAGAGAGTGAGGGACAGAGAGAAGGGAATAGAGAGACGGGAACAGATTGGGGGGGCAGAAAGAGCGAAAGATGGGATAGAGAGAGTGGGGGGAGAGAGAGAACGGACAGAGAGAGGGGGACGGAAAGAGGGGGCAGAGAGAGGGGTACAGAGAAAGGGGAACAGACAGATGGGACACAGAGAGGGGGTCAAAGAGAGGGAAGACAGAGAGAGGGGTACAGAGAGATAGGTACAGAGAAAGGGGTACAGAGAGATGGGGACAGAGAGAGGGGGAACAGACAGAGAGGGGACAGACAGAGAGGGGACAGAGAGAAGGGGGACAGACAGATGGGACACAGAGAGGGGGTCAAAGAGAGGGAAGACAGAGAGAGGGGTACAGAGAGATAGGTACAGAGAAAGGGGTACAGAGAGATGGGGACAGAGAGAGGGGGGGCAGACAGAGAGGGGACAGAGAGAAGGGGACAGAGAGAGGGGGACCGAGAGGGGGGACAGTGAGAGGGGATACAGAGATAGAGGGGGTAGAGAGCGGGGTACATCGCGAGGGGTGTCAGAGGGGGGACAGAGAGGGGGAACAGAAAGAGGCAAAGAGAGGGGGTAGGAGAGAGGGAAGACAGAGAGAAAGGGGGACAGAGAGCGGGGGCACAGAGAGAGGGAGGACAGAGTTAGGGAGGACAGAGAGAGGGAGGATAGAGAGAGGGGGACAGAGAGAGGGGGACAGAGAGACGGGGACAGAGAGAGCGAGAGAGGAGATAGAGAGAGTGGGGGGGTGAGAGAGAGAACGGACAGAGAGGGAGGGGGACTGAGAGGGGGGAGGTAGAGAGGGAGACAGAGAGAGGGAACAGAGACGGGGGTCAGAGAGACGGGGACAGAGAGACGGGGACAGAGAGATGGGAACAGAGAGAGGGGGACGGAAAGCGGGGGCAGAGAGAGGGATACAGAGAAAGGGGAACAGAGAGCGGGGGACAGAGAGAGGGAGGACAGAGAGAGGGAGGACAGAGAGAGGGGGGACAGAGAGGGGGGCAGAGAGAGAGGGGGCAGAGAGAGCGAGAGAGTGGATAGAGGGGGGACAGAGAGAGAGAGAGAGAGCGGGGACAGAGAGCGAGAGGGGTCAGAGAGAGAGAGGGACAGAGAGCGGAGAACAGAGAGAGTGGTACTTAGAGAGAGGGGGTACAGAGAGAGGGGCACAGAGAGAGGAGGTGGAAGAGGGCGGGAGAGTGGGGGTAGAGAGAGGGGGACAGAGAGTGCTAGAGAGATTGGGAGAGAGAGGTGGAGAGAGCGGGAGATGGGAGTTGAAGACGGGAGGGGGCAGTGAGGGTGAGAGAGAGAGCTGGAGAGAGAGGGCGGAGACAGAGGGGGAGAGTGAGAGGTCGAGTGAGGGAGTAAAAGAGGGACCGGCTGAGAGAGGGAGAGAGAGAGAGGGGACAGCTTTCGGTGACAGAGTTTGGGGAGACAGTTAGTGAAGAGAGAGAGAGGGGAGAGAGAGAGAGGAGGTAGAGAGAGGCGTGGAGAGAGAGGAGGTAGAGGGAGGGAGAGAGAGTGGGGGTAGAGAGAAAGGGGAAAGAGAGATGGGGTAGAGAGAGAGGAAGTGAGGGGGAGGGGGAGAGGGAGCATGAGAGAGGGGACAGAGAGAGAGGCACGGAGAGAGAGGGGGAAGAGAGAGAGTGGGAGAGTGAGGGAGGGGAGTGGGAGAGTGAGGGAGGGGAGGGGGAGAGCGCGGGGAGAGAGTGGGGGACAGAGTGAGGGAGGACAGAGAGAGGGGGGACAGAGAGACGGGGACAGAGAGAGGGGGTAGAGAGAGGGGGATAAAGCGAGGGGGACAGAGAGAGGGGACAGAGAGTGCAGGGAGATAGAAAGTGCAGGGAGATAGAAGGGGGTCAGAGATTCTGGGGACAGAGAGTGGGGGACATAGTGGGGGGACAGAGAGAAGGGGTCGGAGAGGGGGGTACAGAGTGGGGAACAGAGGGAAGATCGGTGCAGAGGGAGGGACAGAGAGAGGGGGACAGAGGGGACAGGACAGAGAGAGAGGGCACAGAGAGAGGGGTGACAGAGAGATTGGGGACAGAGAAAGGCGATGACAGAGAAATGGGTGCACAGGGAGAGGGGGCAGAAAGCGGGGCAATGAGAGGGGGACAGAGAGAGGGTCCCCCTCTGGAGGAAGCCCCACGCATTTCTTCCCCCCCCCTCCCACGCATTGCTCCCCCCCACACACACCTTCCCCCCCCCACCACGCCTTTCACCCCCACCCACGCCTTCCCGCCCCACCCACCCACGCCTTTCCCCCCCACGCCTTTCCTTCCCCGCCCCCCCTTCAGACAAGAGCTTCCTCCAGAGGGGCCATTGAAGACAGAAACAGGGGAATATATTACGGGGAACAAAGAAATGGCAGAAGAATTGAATTGGTACTTCGGATCTGTGTTCACTGGGCAAGACACAAACAATCCCTGAGGTAACAGTGGCTGAAAGACCTGAACTGAAGGGAATTTATATTTGCCAGGAATTGGTGTTGGAGAGACTGTTAGGTCTGAAGGTTGATAAGTCCCCGGGGCCTGATGGTCTACATCCCAGGGTACTGAAGGAGGTGGCTCGAGAAATCTTGGATGCGTTGGTAATTGTTTTCCAGTGTTCGATAGATTCGGGATCAGTTCCTGTGGATTGAAGGGTGACTAATGTTGAAACACTTTTTAAGAAAGGTGGGAGAGAGAAAGCAGGAAATTATAAACCAGTCAGTCTGACCTCAGTGGTGGGAAAGGTGCTGGAGTCGATTATAAAGGATGAAATTACGACACATCTGGATAGTAGTAACAGGATAGGTCAGAGTCAGCATGGATTTATGAAGGGGAAATCATGCTTGACTAATCTTCTGGATTTTTTTGAGGATGTAACTCTGAAGATGGACATGGGAGATCCAGTAGATGTAGTGTACCTGGACTTTCAGAAAGCTTTTGATGAAGTCCCACATAGGAGGTTAGTGAGCAAAATTAGGGCGCATGGTATTGGGGGCAAAGTACTAACTTGGACTGAAAGTTGGTTGACTGACAGGAAACAAAGAGTAGTGATAAACAGCTCTATTTTGGAATGGCAGGCAGTGACCAGTGGGTATCGCAGGGATCAGTGCTGGGACCGCAGCTTTTTACAATATATATTAATGATATAGAAGATGGTATTAGTAATAACATTAGCAAATTTGCTTAGATACTAAGCTGGGTGGCAGGGTGAAATGTGAGGATGATGTTAGGAGATTACAGGGTGACCTGAACAGGTTAGTTGAGTGGGCAGATGCATGGCAGATGCAGTTTAATTTGGATAAATGTATGGTTATCCACTTTGGTGGCAAGAACAGGAAGGCAGACTACTACCTCAATGAAATCAATTTAGGTAAAGGGGCAGTACAAAGAGACCTGAGTGTTCATGTACACCAATCAATGAAGGTAAGCATGGAGGTACAGCAGGTAGTGAAGAAGGCTAATACATTGCTGGCCTTCATAACAAGAGGGATTGAGTATAAAAGCAAAGAGGTTCTTCTGCAGCTGTACAGGGCCCTGGTGAGACCACACCTGGAGTATTGTGTGCAGTTCTGGTCTCCAAATTTGAGGAAATACATTCTGGCTATTGAGGGAGTACAGCATAGGTTCACAAGGTCAATTCCTGGAATGCGGGACTACCTTACGCTGAAAGACTGGAGCGACTGGGCTTGTATACTCTTGAGTTTAGAAGACTGAGAGGGGCTCTGATTGAGACATGTAAGATTATTAAAGGATTGGACACCCTGGAGGCAGGACACCCCCAGGGTCTGGGAGGAAGGACTCCCGGAGGAGGGAATGAATACCTTAACTCTCCAAAGCCCCATTCTAATGTCAGAGTCATGTGCACCGGCCAGGGGGCTAAAATGTGAGAAATCTGAGAGACAGAAAGATCTTCGAGATGGAGACAGTGAGGGGGTGGGGGGGGGGGGGGGGCAGGGGGGAGTGCGGGACACAGAGGAAGAGATTTCTGAGATAGAGGGAGAGAGGGGAGGAACAGAGACATCTCAGAGATGGAGAGAGTAAGAGGAGGAACAGGGAGAGTGAGGGAACAGAGAGAGCGAGGGGAGAGAGAGAGAGAGAGATCTCAGATGGAGAGAGCACAAGACGGGGATCAGAGTGCGCAGGCCACAGAGAAGGAAGGGGGAAATGTTTGGAATTTGTACAACAGGAGGATTGCACCCTCTTGTCCAGGAGACAGCATCAAACCCTTAACCAGCATCAGGGACACATACCATCTGTCTGCGGTTACCCGGCTGCTCGTGGGATCTTGCTGTGTGTGTTTCAAGCGAGCATCTGGTTAAAAGCTCAATGGTGATCTTTATATTTCGATGATGGAGCTGCCGGTGTTGGACTGGGACAACACCAGGTTATAGTGTAACCGGATTCTCCAAAAGTTAGTGTTGTGTGATGTTTAATGTTATATATCGATATATATAGACACAGAGGGAGGGGAGGAGGGGCATGTGTGTTTTGGGGGGCGTTTATGAGAGGGTCCTGTTGGATTGTGGGGGAAGTCGAGGGGAAAAGCTGGGATCTTGCTGTGCTATCTCCCTGTGAAAGATTTTCCTGCTCAACCTTCCCACAAATGCCTCCCAAAGAGATCTTCCTGGCCAGCTGAGGATTTGAAAAGTGTGTGTTTGGGAGCAGGAAACCATCAGACAAGAGCTTCCTCCAGAGGGGGGAACGCAGTCCTGAGGCCTGTATGACAGGCTGCAGCCTGTTGGGGCCCAGGTGAGTTTTGTCTGTGTATGACCCCGAGGTTTAATCTCCTCTCTCTGGGGAGGGGGGTTGGCTTTTACCGGGACCTCTGGTTAACCAGGTCCTGTCGGATTGGGGCCTTGTCGTTTTTGAACAGGTTTGAAGCCTGGGGCTAATGTAACTGGGGCCTTGGGATTTGACACAAATACGTCAACCCTTGACCAGCATCACCCATGATGTGTGTGGGGTTAGATTGCTGCTTGTGGGATCTCGCTGTGCGTACGTGTTTATTAATGTTTCAAGCCTCTGGTCAACTGCTCTGCGGTGATATCTGTGTATTTCAATGTCACTGGGATGGTCAGCAATTCATTCTGCAAAAATGACACTGACCCAGGGTCACGTGGGAGATTGGGGAAGGCAGAGAGAGCTGTGGGATCTTGCTGTGCTTTTGGTGCCATTGTTGTATTTAATTTCTCTGTTTCCCCACCCCTCCTAACCCTGGGGGTGAGCAGGAGATTGGATCCTGCAGCTGGGGGGGCAGGGAAGGAAAGGCTGGGGGGGGAGAGGAAAGGCTGGGTGGGTGGTGGGAGAAGGCGTGGTGGGGGTGGAGAAGGCGTGGGGGGGAGCAATGCGTGGGGATTCCTCCAGAGGGTGAACGCAGTCCTGAGGCCTGTATGACAGGCTGCAGCCTGTGGGGCCCAGGTGAGTTTTGTCTGTGTATGACCCCGAGGTTTAATCTCCTCTCTCTGGGCAGGGGGGCTGGCTTTTACCGGGACCTCTGGTTAACCGGGTCCTGTCGGATTGGGGCCTTGTCATCTTTGACCAGGTTTGAAGCCTGGGGCTAATGTAACTGGGGCCTTTGGATTTGACACAAATAAGTCAACCCTGTGTGTGCGGGGTTAGATTGCTGCTTGTGGGATCTCGCTGTGCGTACGTGTTTATTAATGTTTCAAGCCTCTGGTCAACTGCCCTGCGGTGATGTCTGTGTATTTCAATGTCACTGGGATGGTCAGCTGTTCATTCATTCATTCTGCAATAATGACACTGACCCAGGGTCACGTGGGAGATTGGGGAAGGCAGAGAGAGCTGTGGGATCGTGCTGTGCTTTTGGTGCCATTGTTGTATTTTATTTCAAATTGATTGGTTTATATTTCTCTGTGTTTCCCCACACACCCCGTAACCCTGGGGGTGAGCAGGAGATTGGATTGGGGGGGGGGGAAACCAAGGCGGGGGGGGGAACAAGGCGGGGGTGGGGAAAGGCGTTGGTGGGGAAGAAGGCGTGGGGCTTCCTCCAGAGGGGGGAACGCATTCCTGAGGCCTGTATGACAGGCTGTAGTCTGTTGGTCCAAGGTGAGTTTTGTCTGTGTATGACCCCGAGGTTTAATCTCCTCTCTCTGGGGAGGGGGGCTGGCTTTTACCGGGACCTCTGGTTAACCGGGTCCTGTCGGATTGGGGCCTTGTCGTTTTTGAACAGGTTTGAAGCCTGGGCCTTGGGATATGACACAAATACGTCAACCCTTGACCAGCATCACCCACGATGTGTGCGTGGTTAGATTGCTGCTTGTGGGATCTCACTGTGCGTACGTGTTTATTATTGTTTCGAGCCTCTGGTCAACTACCCTGCGCTGATGTCTGTGTATTTCAATGTCACTGGGATGGTCAGCTGTTCATTCATTCATTCTGCAATAATGACACTGACCCAGGGTCACGTGGGAGATTGGGGAAGGCAGAGAGAGCTGTGGGATCGTGCTGTGCTTTTGGTGCCACTGTTGTATTTTCAAATTGATTTGTTTTTATTTCTCAGTGTGTTTTCCCCCCCGCTCCCACTAACCCTGGGCGGGGGGGGGGGTGGGAAACAAGGCGGGGGGGGAAACAAGGCGGGGGGGGTAAACAAGGCGGGGGGGGAAACAAGGCGGGGGGTGAAACAAGGCGGGGGGGAAACAAGGCGGGGGGGAACAAGGCGGGGGGGGGAAACAAGGCGGGGGGGAATCAAGGCGGGGGGGTAACAGGGCGGGGGGGGAAACAAGGCGGGGGGGAAATAAGGCGGGGGGGGAAATAAGGCGGGGGGGAAACAAGACGGGGGGAAACAAGGCGGGGGGGAAACAAGGCGGGGGGGAAACAAGACGGGGGGGGGAACAAGGCGGGGGGGGAACAAGGCGGGGGGGAAACAAGGCGGGGGGGAAACAAGGTGGGGGGAACAATAGGGTTAGGGTTAGGGTTAGGGTCCCGCCTCTCTCTCTCCCCGCTCTCTGCCCCCTCTTTCTGTCGCCCTCTCTCTCCAACCCGCCTCTCTCTATCCCGCCTCTCTGTCCCCCTCTCTCTCTGTCCCCACTCTCTCTGTCCACCTCTCTCTCTGTCCCTCTCTCTCTGTCCCCCTCTCTCTGTCCCCCTCTCTTTCCCACCCGCCTCTCTCTGACCCTCTCTCTCTCTTTCCCCCACTCTCTCCATCCACCGACTCTCTGTGCCCCTCTCTCTAACCCCCTCGCTCTCTCCCCCACTCTGTACCCCTCTCTCTGTCCTCCTCTCTCTGACCCCCTCTATCTCCCCCACTCTCTGTGTCCCTTTCTCTGTCACCCTCTCTCTGCCCCATCTCCTTCCCACCCACCTCTCTCTCTTTCCCCCTCTCTCTGTCCTCCTCTCTCTCTGTCCCCCTTTCTCTCTGCCCCCTCTCTCTGTCCCCCTCTCTCTGTGCCCCCCTCACTCTGCCCCCCTCTCTCTGCCCCCATCTCTCTCTGCCCCCCTCTCCCTGCCCCCATCTCTCTCTCTGCCCGTCTCTCTTTCTCTCTCAGTTCTCCTCTCTCTTTGTCCCCCTTTCTCTCTGCCCCCTCTCTCTGTCCCCCTCTCTCTGTCCCCCCTCTCTCTGTCGCCCTCTCTCTCTGTTCCCCTCTCTTTTTCGCCCTCTCTCTGACCCTCTCCCTCTGTCCCTCTCTCTCTGTCGCCCTCCCTCTGTCCCTCTCTCTCTGTCCCCCTCTCTCTGTCCCCTTTCTCTCTGTCCCCCTTTCTCTCTGTCCCCCTCTCTCTCTGTCCCCCTCTCTCACTGTACCCCTCTCTCTGACCCCCGCTATCTCCCCACTCTCTGTCCCACTCTCTCTGTCGCCATCTCTCTGACCCCCTCTCTCTCCCACCCGTCTCTATCTCCCCGCTCTCTGCCCACCTCTGTCTGTCGCCCTCTCTCTGTCCTCCTCTCTCTGCCCCATCTCTCTCCCACCTGCCTCTCTCTGTTCCCCCTCTCTTTGTCCCCCTCTCTCTCCCACCCTCCTCTCTCTGACCCCCTCTGTCTCTGCCCCCCACTCTCTTTACATCCCCCCACTCTCTGTGACCCTCTCTCTGACCCCCTCGCTCTCTCCCCCACTCTGTACCCCTCTCTCTGTCCTCCTCTATCTCCCTCTCTTTCTGTCCCCCTCTCTCTGACCCCCTCTATCTCCCCCAGTCTCTGTGCCCCTCTCTCTGTCACCCTCTCTCTGCCCCCTCTCCCTCCCACCCGCCTCTCTCTTTCCCTCTCTCTCTGTCCCTCTCTCTCTGTCCCCCTCTCTCTCTGCCCCCTCATTCTGTCCCCCTCTCTCTGCCCCATCTCTCTCGGTCTCACTCTATCTCCCCCATTCTCTGTGCCCCTCTCTCTGACCCAATCTACTTCCCCCTCTTTCTGTCCCCCTCTCTTTGACCCCCTCTATCTCCCCCTCTCTCTGTCCCCCTCTCACTGACCCCCTCTCTCTCTGGCCCCCTCTCTCACTGTACCCCTCTCTCTGACCCCCGCTCTCTCCCCACTCTCTGTCCCACTCTCTCTGTCGCCATCTCTCTGACCCCCTCTCTCTCCCACCCGCCTCTCTCTCTCCCCCGCTCTCGGACCCCCTCTGTCTGTTGCCCTTTCTCTGTCCCCCTCTCTCTGCCCACTCTCTCTCCCACCCGCCTGTCTCTATCACCCCTCTTTGTCCCTCTCTCTCACTCCCTCTCTCTCAATCCCCCCTCTCTCTGTCCCGCTCTCTCTGTTCCCCCTCTCTCTGTCCCCCTCTCTCTCCCACCCGCCTCACTCTGTCCCCCTCTCTCTGTCCCCCTTTCTCTCTGCCCCCTCTCTCTGTCCCCCTCTGTCTGTCCCCCTCTCTCTGGCCCTTCTCTCTCTCCCCCGCTTTCTGCCCCCCTCTCTGCACCCTCTCGCTCTGCCCCCCTCCCTGTCCACCTTTCTCTCTCTGTCCCCTCTCTCTGTCCCCCACTCTCTCCACCCGCCCACTTTCTGTGCCCCTCTCTCTGACCCCCTTTCTCTCTCCCCCACTCTGTACCCCTCTCTCTGACCACCTCTATCTCCCCCACTCTCTGTGCTCCTCACTCTGTCGCCCTCTCTCTGCTCCCATCTCCCTCCCACCACCTCTCTCTCTTTCCCCCTCTCTCTCTGCCCCCCTCTCTCTGTCCCCCCTCTCTATGCTCCGCTCACTCTGCCCCGCTCACTCTGCCCCTCTCTCTGTCCCCTCTCTCTGTCCCCCTCTATCTCCCCCACTCTCTGTACCCCTCTCTCTGACCCCTCTGTCTAACCCACTCTGCCTCCCCTCTTTCTGTCCCCCTCTCTCTGACCCTCTCTATCTCCCCCACTCTCTGTGCCCCGCTCTCTGTCCCCCTCCCTCTGACTCCCTCTATCTCCCCCTCTCTCTTTCCCCCTCTCTCTGACTGCCTCTCTCTCTGTCCCTCTCTCTCTCTGTCCCCCTCTCTCTGTCCCCCTCTCTCTGTCCTCCCCTCTCTGCCGCCCTCTCTCTGTCCCCCTCTCTCTCTGTCCCAATCTCTCTGACCCCCTCTATCTCCCCCACTCTCTGTTCCCCTCTCTCTGTCGCCCTCTCTCTGACCCCCTCTATCTCCCACCCGTCTCTCTCTCTCCCCGCTCTCTGCCCCACGCTCTCTGTCCCCCTCTCTCTGTCCCCCTCTCTTTGTCGCCCTTTCTCTGACCCCGTCTCTCTCTGTCCCTCTCTCGCTGCCCCTCTCTCTGTCCCCCTCTCTCTGTCCCCCTCACTCTATACCCCTCTCTCTGTCGCCTTCTCTCTCTGTCCCCTCTCTCTCTGTTCCCTCTCTCTGACCCCCGCTATCTACCCCACTCTCTGTCCCTCTCGCTCTGTCCCCCTCTCTCTGTCCCCCTCTCTCTGTCCCCCTCTTTCTGTTCCCCTCTCTTTGTCGCCCTTTCTCTGACCCCGTCTCTCTCTGTCCCTCTCTCGCTGCCCCTCTCTCTGTCCCACTCTCTCTGTCCCCCTTTTCTCTATACCCCTCTCTCTGTCGCCCTCTCTCTCTGTCCCCTCTCTCTCTGTTCCCTCTCTCTGACCCCCGCTATCTACGCCACTCTCTATCCCACTCTCTCTGTCGCCATCTCTCTGACCACCTCTCTCATCCACCCGCCTCTCTCTCTCCCCCGCTCTCTGAACCGCTGTGTCTGTCGCCCTCTCTCTGTCCCCCTCTCTCTGCCCCTCTCTCCCACCCACCTGTCTCTATCCCCCCTCTTTTTCCCCCTCTCGCTCAGTCCCCCCTCTCTCTGTCCCGTTCAATCTGTTCCCCCCTCTCTGTCCCCCTCTCTCTCCCACCCGCCTCTCTCTGACCCCTCTCTCTCCCAATCGCCTCTCTCTCTGTCCCACTCTCTCTGTCCCATTTCTGTCTGCCCCCCTCTCTGTCCCCCTCTCTCTGTCCCCCTCTCTCTGTCCCCCTCTCTCTCTGTCCCCCTCTCTCAGTCCCCTCTCTTTGTCTCTCCCTCTATCTCCCCGCTCTCTGTCCCCCTCTCTCTGTCCCCCTCTCTGTGTCCCCCTCTCTCTGTTCCCTCTCTCTGTATCCCCCTCTATCTCCCCCACTCTCTGTGCCCCTCTCTCTGTCAACCTCTCTCTGCCCCATCTCACTCCCACCCGGCTCCCTTTTTCCGCCCTCGGTCTGTCCCCGTCTCTCTCTGTCCCACTCTCTCTGTTCCTCTTTCTCTCTGCCCCCCTCACTGTGTCACCCTCTCTCTGTCCCATCTCTCTCTGCCCCCTCTCTCTCTGTCCCCCTCTATCCCCCCCACTCTCTGTGCAGCTCTCTCTGTCCCCCTCCCTCTGACCCTCCCTCTCTCTGTCCCTCTCTCTCTGTCCCCCTCTCTCTGTCGCCCTCTCTCTGCCCCCTCTCTCTCAGTGTCCCTCTCTCTCTGTCCCCATCTCTCTGACCCCCTCTATCTCCCCCACTCTCTATTCCCCTCTCTCTGTAACCCTCTCTCTGACCCCTCTCTCTCTGTCCCCCTCTCTCTGTCCCCCTCTCTCTCTGTCCCCCTCTCTCTCTGTCCCCCTCTCTCTCTGTCCCCTTCTCTCTGTCCCTCTCTCTCGGCCCCACTCTCTGTCCCCTCTCTCTCTCTGTCCCCTCTCTCTCTGTCCCCCCTCTCTGTCCCCTTCTCTCTCCCACCCACCTCTCTATCTGTCCCCCTCTCTCTGTCCCCCTCTCTCTGTCCCTGCTCTCTGCCCCCTCTCTGTCTCCCCCTCTATCTCCCCCACTCTCTGTGCCGCTCTCTCTGTCCCCCTCCCTTTGACTCCCTCCAGCTACCCCTCTTTCTGTTCCCCATCTCTCTCTGACCCCCTCTATCTCCCCCACTCTCTGTGCCCCATCTCTCTGTCGCCCTCTCTCTTGATCCCCTCTACCTCCCCCTCTTTCTGTCCCCCTCTCTCTGACACCCTCTATCCCCCCCCACTCTCTGTGCCCCTCTCTTTGTCCTCCTCCATCTGACCCCCTCTATCTCCCCCTCTCGCTCTGCCCCTTTCTCTGTCTTCCTCTCTCTTACACCCGCCTCTCTCTATCCCCCCTCTTTGTCCCCCTCTCCCTCTGTCCCCATCTCTCTTTGTCCCGCTCTCTCTGTTTCCCCTCTCTCAGTCCCCCTCTCTCTCCCACCCGCCTCTCGCTGTCCCACTCTCTCTCCCACCCGCCTCTCTCCCTGTACCTCCCTCTCTCTCTGCCCCCCCTCTCTCTGCCCCCTCTATCTCTGTCCCCTCTCTCTCCCCCGCTCTCTGCCACCCCTGTCCCCCTCTCTCTCTCTGTCCCCTCTCTCTCTCTGTCCCCCACTCTCTCCATCCCACCACTCTCTCTGACCAACTCTCTCTCCTCCACTCTGTCCCCCTGCCTCTGTCCCCCACTCTCTGTCCCCCTCTCTCTGTTCCCCTCTATCTCCCGCTCTCTATGTCCCCTCTCTCTGACCCCCTCTATCTCCCCCACCCTCTGTCCCCCTCTCTCTTTCGCGCTCTCCCTCCCACCCACCTCTCTCTTTCCCCCCTCTTTGTCCCGCTCTCTCTGCCCCCTCTCTCTGTCCCCCTCTCTCTGTCCCCCTCTCTTTGTCCCCCCTCTCTGTCCGCCTCTCTCTGCCCGCTCTCTCCCTGTCCCCCTCTCTCTCTGTCCCCCTCTCTCTACCCCCCTCTCTGTCCCGCTCTCTCTGCCCCCTCTCTCTCTGTCCCCCTCTCTCTGTCCCCCTCTCTCTCTGTCCCCCTCTCTCTCTGTCCCCCTCTCTCTCTGTCCCCTTCTCTCTGTCCCTCTCTCTCGGCCCCACTCTCTGTCCCCTCTCTCTCTCTGTCCCCTCTCTCTCTGTCCCCCTCTCTCTGTCCCCCCCTCTCTCTGACCCCCTCTCTCTGATCCCCTCTATCTCCCCCTCTCTTTGTCCCCCTCTCAGTGTCGCCCTCACTCTGACCCCCTCTATTTCCCCCCTCTCAGTCCCCCCTCTCTGTCCCCCTTCTCTTTGCCCCCTCTCTCTGTCCCCTCTCTCTCTGACCCCTCTCTCATTATGTCCTCCCCTATTTCTCTCTCTCCCTCCCTCAACTTATCTTTCCCTTCCCTCTCTCTCTCCCTCTGTCTCTCCCTGCTCCTTCACTCTCTCTCCATCTTCTCTCACTCCCGAACTCCCAACCTTGGTCTCTCTCTCTCCCCACCTCCCTCCGTTTCTCTCCCTCCTGTCCTGTCCTTCCTCTGTCTCAGACACACTCTGTCTCCCTGATCCTTTCCTCTCCCTCTGACCCAGAGATTGGGGGGTTGGTGGTGAGGCTGCGTGTGGGTGACATGATAAAGAGATGTCGGAAGTGGGAGGTGGGGAAAACGGGGTAGAGACGACATTGCAGGAGGGAGAGAGAGACGGCAGGAGAGAGAGTGAGGGTGAGGGGGAGAGAGAAGAGTGGAGGCAGGTGGATAAACTCATGTTCGAGGTGTGAGAGAGAGATGTGGAGAGTGCGGCAGAAAGAATAGTGGAGGCAGGTGAA
Organism: Chiloscyllium plagiosum; assembly: GCF_037043375.1. NCBI lineage: Eukaryota > Metazoa > Chordata > Chondrichthyes > Orectolobiformes > Hemiscylliidae > Chiloscyllium > Chiloscyllium plagiosum. The sequence continues at coordinate 109,692,564 of NW_028270146.1, read as the reverse complement.
GAAACTGGGGTTGGGGGGATGTCTGAGAGGGGACCAGAGAGAGTGAAAGGGAGAGGAGGTGAGAAAGAGACAGTGTGCAGAAAGAGAAAGAGAGGGAGAGAATTGAGGAGGAAGAGTGGGGGAGAGGAAATGGGGAGGCCAGGTTGGAGTAGGGGGGGACAGAGGGTGTTAAACCCAGCTCCTGAGCTCAGGGCGCGGTGCCCTCCCCTTCCCTGAGGACCAGGACTTGGGGCTGAGTCTGTCTCTCTCCAGCTCAGTTTCTCCAACACAGACACACAACAACATCGGTCACTCTGCTGCTCGGCACGCTTTAATCAACATTTTTATTGGTTACAAATGGCAGTGATGGATACAGTCAGTGGGATGGTGCCTTTTCTCACTGGCCCCTGAGTTGTGAGAAACATTGAAATGCTTCCCTGTAACCCCCCTGTGGGATAAGGACAGACAAACCAGCGCTACCCTCAGTCTGTTACCATAGCGACAGTCTGCTCCATCGCTGAAACACTGAACTGAAATGAGAAAATCCCGGATGGATTGATTAATGAGGGAATTTGATGGATGGATGGATTTGGGTGAAGGGATATTTCAGCACATTCTTCAGCTGCTGCCTGAACTTTGTCTAGGTCACGGCATAAATCGCCGTGTTTGTGCAGCAACTGAGGAGCTGCAGCATGAAGCCCAATTCCCGCACAAAGCCATGGAGATACACAGACTGATTCCCCATATACCACATCCGTCTCCATATAGAAAACAGCATTAACGCTGACCATAACAGGATTAAATTGGCCGAGATCACAAACAGTAAAATGATGGATTTTTTTCGGTTTCTCATTTCAGTGTCAGACTGAGCGTCCCCATTGGTGTGAGCGCGGAGTCTCCTGCGGGCTCTGCTGGTCACTACAATGTGTCTGACGGTGAGAACATTGAGCAGCAGAACCAGGAGAAATGGGACACACGGGGTGAGAATGTGGTGGAGGAACTCGATTGTGACCCAGACAATGGAGTATTGACCAGCGTTTGTTATATCACAAAACCAGGGGGTGTTCCCCAGCTTATACCGAGCCGTGAGCATAAAATACCAGAAAATGTCCTTTAAACAGCTCAGCACAGTCACTGCTCCCAGAACCACAGCCGCCGTTTTCTCACTGCAATATTTACTTTTCAGCTTCTGGCAACAAATGGCCACAAACCGATCAAAGGTGAAAGTGACGGTGAACCAGATAGAGCAGTCAGTGGCTGCATAAAGCAGGACGGCGTGGATATTACACACGGGGACGGAGTCCAGGAAATAAAACTGTTCCCGATAAACAATGGGAATGTGTCTCAGGATCAGGTCGAGGATAATGACCAGGAGATCCGCCGCTGCCATGGCCCCCAGGTAACGTCTGACACATGGAGACAATCCACAATCTTTATAAAGCAGGACGTAGATGGTCACTACGTTAACTGTGAGGAAGGAAAACAAACCCATTATCCATCAGCCTGGAGGCAAAGGGACCCGTTTTATCGGGGACCCAGTGAGATTTTCAAATGTGTCCCTGTATTCAGGGATTTATTAAAATAATTGGAGCTGGAATAACAAATGGGAAGGTCGGAATTACTGACAAAAATGTGACATAAACCACAGGAAACCCTCCCTCCCCAAACACAAAGAGACACATCCATAAGGACAGATGGTTTCTAGAACATTCCCACACAGTCGATCACTCGAGAGCAGACACAGGTCACTCCTTCCCAGTTCCTAATACGGAGGGTGGGAACGTTGTTGTCCTGAAGGATTCTCTCCCAGTTTCCTGAAGACAAACAGAGTTTGGGAATTCCTGTCTTTTGGTCTAAGTTGTGGTCGATCCTGTGTCGGGAAGAAATGTCAACGCAGGGAAAATGTATTCACCCCCTTAACTGCCTGAGGGGCCTTCGGAACAGTGTCTCCTTCTCGCTGGAACGGGATCTCTTCCCTCGGGATCTTATCGTTTGTTCAATTCACTGACGTCCGGCCGTTCACAAACAATGTCAGGGACAGAACTTTCCGGGGAATGGCAGTTATAGAATGTCGGGGACAGAAAGTTCCGGGGAATGTCAGTTATAGAATGTTGGGGACAGAACGTTCCGGGAAATGACAGTTATAGAATGTCAGGGACAGAACGTTCCGGGAAATGACAGTTATAGAATGTCAGGAACAGAACGTTCTGGGGAATGTCAGTTATAGAATGTCGGGGACAGAACGTTCCGGGGAATGTCAGTTATAGAATGTCGGGGACAGAACGTTCCGGGGAATGTCAGTTATAGAATGTCGGGGACAGAACGTTCCGGGGAATGTCAGTTATAGAATGTCGGGGACAGAACGTTCCGGGGAATGTCAGTTATAGAATGTCGGGGACAGAACGTTCCGGGGAATGTCAGTTATAGAATGTCGGGGACAGAACGTTCCGGGGGACCCCTTGACCTGTCCATGACTTTCCCCCTACCCACCCCACCAACATGATGTACTGTGCCTGGGCACACTGTAACATTAATGGGATGAGAGACGGAGGGTCCAATCACAGGAATGGGAACTAAAGGCATTGCCAGATCAGCTGAAAGGGTGAGATATACCACATTCTCAATCCACCTCCCAGAACCAGCCCAGACCCCATAAAGCCAGAGGAGATATCTGTTCACCGTGGAACACTGTGCAGACCTGGCCAGTGTCCTGCTCAGTACAACCCAGCAATCTGTCCAGAGTGGAGCACTGCACAGATCAGATCAGGGCATTGATCTATAATCCCAAACCACTTATCTGTCCAGCACGGTGAGAACTGCAGACCACAGCAGTGCATTGATCTATAACCCCGGACCAGATATCTGTCCAACACGCGACGCTGTGCAAACCACAGCAGTGCATTGATCTATAACCCCGTAGTAGATATCTGTCCAGCAGCGGGAGAAGTGCAGACCACAGCAGGGCATTATCTATTAACCTCAACCAGAATGACTGACCAGCACAGTGACCTGTGCGGTGGTCACCCGTGAATTAATCTGTAAACCAGGAGCAGTTACCCTCCCAACATGTAGGACTGTGTACCCCACCCCAGTGCATTGATCTGTAAACTAGGAGCAGTTACCCTCCCAGCATGTAGGACTGTGTACACCAAACCAGGGCATTGATCTGTAACCCTGTGATAGATCACTGCCCAGCGTGGGGAAACTTGCAGCCCGGGCTGGAAGTGGCAGGATGTGCAGCTCACGTCCATTTACAACTCCATCTCTCCATTGTGCCCTGACAAGGGGGTGCTGTGAGTGTGAACATCACTGCCACAGAGATACAGAAATGGAGGGGGAATCAGTTTAAACAATAACAAATGGGAGGGATATGGGAAATAGACAGAGAGAGGGACACTGAGAGACAGTGTCATGAAAGGATGTGTTCCCAGGTTTTAGAATGCAGAAATGAAAACATTTTAACAGCATCCTGTAACATAAGTGTTTCCAGGAATTGTAGGTGAACATGATATTGGTGGGAGTTCAGATGATGCAGAGTTTTGGATGAGTATTTGTTCTGCAGCTTTGTATCTGGGTGTAGGGTCAACAGAGTCTTTGACTCATTGGGCTAAATCTAACAATAATTTGTCTCAGTGCCATTCCCATTGACTGTGACAGAGGGATCATCTACACTAGGCCGAGCTAGTTTCCTGGTGCTATCTTATCGAACTCACCTCATTAACCACCCACCCCATGGTGTCCCTCTCATTCAATACCAGCCCGATTCTCCAACCCAATATGGCTGGAGGTACTCACCATCGCCCGGGTGTCCCTGGATATTCCATGATCCATGACACTGGCGCCATCTTCAAAAGGCCACTGACCACACGGTTGAGCTTTCTCCGTTTGGAGCTGCCCTGCACAGTTTACCCCGAGCATGGCAGATAAGGGGTAATTACACCACGGTTTGTGGACAGGAGCACGGAGGTCCTGGTGGATGGGCTAGTACAGAGGGGGACCATTCTCTTCCCAGAGTGGGCCACACGACCAAACCCACCGAGCATGGTCTGAGCTCACCACCCATCTCAGTGCAGTATCTGCGGTCTGAAGAAATGTTCAGCAATACAGGACAAGCATCAATAACCTTCCCCGCTCTGTCAGGATAAGGGTCACCGTATTCTCTGCTCCCTCACACTCACTGTATATCTGTTATAGCACCTACCCCCGAACAAGGCTCATGGTCCATCACTCTCACTGCCGCATGCTGCACCTTCTCGCTCTCTCTCTGTCTCTGTCTGTCTCTTTCTCTCTCTCTCTCTCTCTCCCTCCACTTTACCCCCCCCCCCACCACCACATTAATAACACTGCATGGATACAATAAAGTGGACTGACTCCCTCCAGACACCTCACCATGACCATGCCCCCCACCTACACCAGCACTACCAGCAGGGCCACCCACTCCCACCCTCCCTCTCTCCCTCCCTTTCTCCCTTTCCAGGAGAAACTACCTGGAATAGGACAGGAAGGGCCTATCCGGGTGGTGGAATGCCCGATATCCGTTCCCTCACCCCCTTCCCCTGCCATGTGGGGAGGACCATGGTATGAGCTGTAGAGGAGAGGGACACCTCGTGTGGAGATTCTGAAACATCCAGGTCCCACCGACCGAGTAAGGAGCAATGTTCAGTGAAGGGCAATTCTCACTTTAAACCCACTGGCAGCTCCATTTCTCCCCGGCACAACTTAGAAGCCGTGGCCCTGATGCCATCTCCCTTTTGTGTTGAGCTGGTACAAATGGAATCCCCACGGTCTCAGTGGGCAGGAGGGTGGGCTCACAACACATCGTCACCACCACCTCCCAGGAGGTGTAGGAGGGAGTCAGCTGTAAACAGCTCAGATACTGAAACTAATCTGTGATAGTTACTGCTCTCCCCACTTCTCCTGACATCTTCAACAACCTGTGCTCATATACACCCAGGACTCTCTGTTCCCACACCCCCTTTATAATGGCACAGCCTGTTTTAAACTGTCTTTCATTGTATTTCCTACCAAAGTGTATCACCTCACACTGCTCTGCACTGATCCCCATCTGCCTTACACCTGCACACTACACCAACGTGTGACTGTCCTGTTAGAGTTCCACACTGTCCTCCATAGACTTCAGAGTTTTCCAGGTTCGGTGCCATCTACAAACATTGAGATTGTTACAGTGTCACAGTCCCCATCAAACAACTGAAATCCAGCCCCACACACACGAGTGTGAGCAAGTGAAATACTGATATATTCCTATGGACAAAGTTGAATAATGACATGCTGTCAATGGAGCAACAAAAGTCCTGACACACACCAGACGGAGCAAATGAAATATTGACAAACCACTTAGCAAGAGAAATCTGGATAGGTTCCACTTATCGATATTCATCAGGGAATAATGTGAGGAAGTTGAAAGTGTGTACTGTACCTTTAAGCGAGGGTGAATGCAGTTCTGAACTGAGAGCTTGCAAGCACCTGTGGTATGAGAGGATGGCAGACCCAGAAACAGTATATTACTGTAGAGCTGGAGTCGGGTAACAAGCAGTTAAGAGAAAGGGAGTCCCAGAGTTTTGAATAGTTGATGTAAAATGTTCACTTTCAGAGTTAAAAAATAAATTGATGTTTTTATTTAAACAGTGGGATTTGGTAGATCTGTCACTCATATTTTAACAGTTTACGAGGCGAATTGAGCATTTCTTTATGTTTCATTTAAGTTACCAGATGAGCTTCACGCCGTGTCCTAACCATCCCCGTGTGTGTGTATCTGTGCGTCTCTGTGTGGGGCAGGTCTGGCAGTCTCTGTGGTGCTTAAAGTGATGCAATGCCACCCTCTGCTGGCCTCCCCACGCCACTGCACAGACATTGGCAGAGTGTGAAAACCAACAGGGATTCATTCAGAGAGGGGGAGGGAGAGGGCAGCTGCTCACAGCACCATCCAAACTGATGTCTTATCCATGGATTGATCTAAATGTCTTTTAAACGTTGTAACTGTCCCTGCTTTCACCACTTCCTCTGGAAGTTCATTCCACACACAAGACAGATTCTATCTCAAATAATTACCTCTCATGACTTATGTAAATCTTTTTCCTCGCACCTTAAAATATCCCTCAGTTTTGAATCCCCAACTCTAGGAAAAATACATCAGCCCTTCAGCTTATCTGTGCCCTTCATTATTTTATAAATCTCTGTAAAGTTACCCCTTCATCTCATCCTCTCCAGTGAAAAATGTCCCAGCATACCAAGCCTCTCCTTATAGCTCACTCCCTCCATTCCTAGCAACATCCAGGTTAATCTGTTCTCAACCCTCTCCAGCTTAATAATATCAAGGTCAATAATATCAAAGTGAATAGTCAAGGTGTTTTCGAAGGGTAGGGGAGACCAAAACTAGAGGACATAGGTTTAAGGTGAGAGGGGAAACATTTAAAAGTGACCTAAGGGGCAGCTTTTTCACCCAGAGGGTGGTGTGCCTATGGAATGAGCGGGCAGGATGACCAGACTGGACACAGTATTCCAGAAGGGGCCTCACCAATGAACTGTACAACCACAACATGACATCCCAATTCTGATAGTCAAAGGTCTGACCTATGAAGACATGTGTGTTAAACACCTTCTTAACCACACTATCTGACGGCCTAGGTTTCTAGGCCCTACTTTTAATTGTATAGATTCTGCTCTTGTTTGATCTACCAAATCCAATACCTCTCATTAATCCAAACTAAACTCCATCTGCCACCCCTCAGTCCAGTGTGTGATATTATTGCCACCTCACCCACCCCTGACGGCCTAGGTTTCTAGGCCCTACTTTTAATTGTATAGATTCTGCTCTTGTTTGATCTACCAAATCCAATACCTCTCATTAATCCAAACTAAACTCCATCTGCCACCCCTCAGTCCAGTGTGTGATATTATTGCCACCTCACCCACCCCTGACGGCCTAGGTTTCTAGGCCCTACTTTTAATTGTATAGATTCTGCTCTTGTTTGATCTACCAAATCCAATACCTCTCATTAATCCAAACTAAACTCCATCTGCCACCCCTCAGTCCAGTGTGTGATATTATTGCCACCTCACCCACCCCCTTCAGTTTTAAAATGCCCATCCCCCTCTCCAGGAGGCCTGCACACTCCGGCATTGATTTTCACAAAGACCCCGAGCTTGGGTTGCCTTGTGTGGATAGGAGGAGGAGGGACAGATTGAAGACGCAGTCAGTGAGGAGGAGAGGCTGGACAGTAATAACCGGCCTGGTATCATTTCATTGTTTTAGGAAGCGGGCAGTCGCACGTTAGAGTTGGTTAAGAGTGATCGGTGTTTTGGGACCAGAAATTAAGCACTTCCTTCGTCTCTGGTGTTCAGTAATAAATATCTATTTGAGATCCTTCATTGGGCAGAGTGTGTCTGCAAGATTTCTTTCCCTAATATTGCAGACTACAGATAATAGCGATTAAAGATGGTCATAGTTAATTTCGATGGCACAGCACGTACACTCAACATCCTACAGTTGAGACAAATATCTTGCATTTGATTAATAATACACAGTGTTTTTTGTAATTCAGTAATGGTAACCTGATTGTAATACATCCACACCGAGCAGAAAGTGGGCTCTAAAATATGACTCAAAATCTGGGTATGGTAGTGTGCTGGGTAGTGTCCCTGCGTCTGAGCTAGATCTCTGGATTTGATTCCAATTCCTGAACTTGTGTGGTAGTGCTCCAAGCTCTGGACTAGAAGGACTGGATTAAAGTCCTGCCTGTTGCAGAGGTATGTCACAGTATGTCAGAACGGGCTGATGAACGAATACACAGGATAATAATGTTACAGCTTTATGGGTATTGCTGAGTGAGTCGAGTGTCCCTACCTCCGGGCACAAAGGTCTAGGGGCAAATTCCACAGAAGTGTCTCATAATACACCTGAACAAACTGATTAAAATGGATTTAGAATTGTGACTTGATGGAGAAGGAAGAGGAGTCAGTATTGCATTTCAGAATTTAGGTCCAGGATGACTGAAAGTCCAGCCATTCGTGTTGATTGGAGTCACATTTCACAGCAGTGAAGGTTTATAAAATCAAAATAGCCATGGATAGGGTGAGTAGTCAGGGTTTTTCCCCAGGTTAGGGGCGTCCAATACGAGAGGGCATTGTTTGAAAGTGAGAGGGGAAAGGTTTTGATGAGGCCTAAAGGACACCTTTTCACACAGAGGGTGGTGTGTGTATGGAATGAGCTGCCAGAGGAAGTGGTGGAGGCTGGTGCAACTACAGCATGTAAAAGGAGCTTTTCCAGCAATTTCTGTATTTGTTTAAAAAAGCGTTCATTTTAACACAGGTATTCTGAATAAATTAAACATTTTTTTTTAATGACGCAGGGACATGTAAACATATTTCAAAATGACCGAGACCATTTTCTGCTAAGGGTATGGCTCTGTGTATGACAGCAGCAATGGTGCACCTACATGGAACAGGGAATGTGATGTGGGCATAGTTTGTACAATGTACAAGGAGACCTGACATGGTCTAGTTTGGGAGAGGATGGTATTACTGTGTGATTCAGCTCAGAGAGGGAGACAATGTAATCTGCCTGAGAAGGAACGGCCTCTTGCACTCTCACTCCTTTATTGTTCCTCATGACAGCAATGTGTGCGAGCTAAAAAAAAAACCTCTAAAGTCATCGTTACCATTCTTATTTTAATGGAATCCTTGCAGTGTGGAAACAGGCCTTTCGGGCCAACAAGTCCATATCCACCTTCCCAATCCATTTCCCTATATTTACCTCTGACGAATGTACGTAATCTAGATATCCCTGAACACTACAGATAATTTAGCATGACAAATCCACCGAACCTACACAGTTTGAGCTGTGATAGGAAACTGGATCACCCATTAGAAGCTCACACAGACAAGGGGCGAATGTGCAAACTCCACATAGACAGTCACCCAAGGCTGGAATCAAAGCCAATTCCCTGGTGCTGTGAGGCAGCAGTGCTAACCACCGTGCTACCCTTTGGGTGATCCCTAACCAGAATTCACTGGAATCTCCTCACTGTCTAAAGCAAAAGGAATTCAGCTAAATCCAACTCTCCCAGGATGTTGGTGAGGCCACTTTAAGAATACTGTGTACAACTCGGTTGTCTGCAGAAAAGATTTATACAGATGACCCAGGACTGGAGGTTTGAGCTTCGGGGAGAGGTTTATTAGGTTGAGGCGTTTCCCCCTGGAGTGTAAGAGGCTGAGGGGGTGACATTATAGAGGTGTATAAAATCATCAGGGGCATGGATATTCTGAATAGCCACGTTCTGATCCCAGTATAGGGGAGTCCAGAACAAGAGGGCATAGGTTGAAGGCGAGAGGGCGAATGATTTAGAAAGGACCTGAAGATAAATGTTTCACACAGAGAGTGTTGTGTGTACAGAAATTGCTGTCAGAGGAAGTGGTCAAGTTGGGTACAACCACAGGAGGAATATTGGCCAAATGTTGACAAATGGGACTAAATCAGATTTGATATCTGACCGGAGTGAACAGATTGGACTAACGGGTCTGTTTCCGTTCTGCAGGACTCTCTGATTCTATAAGAGGGATGGCGAAAATTTCTTAAAGGACCTTTCAAGTGGGAAATCTCTTCACTGGAAGTTTTTATTGTGCCTCGATGTTCACATGGACTGAAAACTGCGTTAGTTAAATATTTGACAGGGAAGCGAGTCACGGATAATGGGATACAGTCAGGAAAGTGGGGCTGAGACCACAACCTGATCAGCCACAATTTTAGTGCCTGGTGGAGAAGGCTCAAAGTATCTAATGACCCACTCCTGCTCCTCAGTCCCATGTTTCTGTGTTCCATTCAGCCCCTCATACCTGCTAGACAGGAGCGGTTGGAGGCTACTTACATCTATAACCTGATGCACAGAAACAGAGGAGACCATTCAGCCCTTCAAGACAGTCCCACACGCTTTGAGGTGATTTGGGAAATGTAATTGGAAAACCCAGGCTGGGTATGAAAGAGGCCCCTCATCTCGCTTTACAAAATTTTCCCTCTCTGCAACTTGTGCTTCATTTGTTGGTCATGTTGTAGACCCAAATTCACTGAGAATATAGACAACTTACCTCACCCACAGATGACTCACATAATCCTCTGGTCTCCCTGGCTGCAATATTCAGTAATTGCACATTCATGAAAATAACACCCACTAACTTTCCAATAACAGGATGTGAGAACATCAGAAACAGGGGCAGGTCGTTCACTCCCCAAGCCTGCCTTGCCCTTCCCTAAGATCGTGGCTGATCTGCTCTTGGTCTCAAATCCTCTTTCATTCCCAATTCTTCATAGCCCTCAATTCTCTGACAGGTCAATATCCATCGACCTTGTCTTGAAACACTTTCAGTCATCTAGCTCCCCGAACAGTGTTGAGAACAGAAATCCTGACATTCAATACCACCTGTTTGAAGAAAACCCTTGCTGCTCCTATACCATGACCTCTTGATAAGAACAAAAGAGGCTGACACAAGGGTTCAGACAAAAATGACTGGCCCTGATATCAAGGCAGTGGTTAACTTCTGAAGCATCAAGGAACTTAACAAAACTGGACTTAATGGGAATCAGAGTAAACTCTCCAGTGTTTGGGGTCAAACATGGCACAAAGGAAGATGTTCATCATCTCAGTCCTGGGTCACCTCTGTGCGAGATCCTCAGGGTAGCTTCCTCTTCACAAACATCTTCAGCTTCTTCATCAATGTCTCCCCGCCCCCACCCTCCCCACCATAAGATCAGAAGTGGGGATGGTCACTGAAGATTCCACAATGTTCAGAGCGTTTTCTCCCTCGTCAGCTCCTGAACTGGTCTCTGTCCATGTGCAGCAAGACCCGGACACCAATCAGGTTTTTTCTGTTAAAGTGTCTGTAACATTCATGTAACAGCACTGCCTGACACTGCACATTGCCACAGTAAAACAAGAGTTCATTCAGCAGCTCACGCTGGTTTCACAGGAATATGAGGAAGTCATTCGGCCCATTGACAGTATTGGAGAAGAACAGGGACAGCCCATTCAGTGCCTCCCGCATATAACTCAGGAAGAGAAGGAGTCTAGTGTGATGGACCACGCCAGAGCCCCTCAAAAATGTTTGAGGGCGGTAACCTAGACTCTAATATTTTCATATTTTAAATGAAATGTAAACTGTCTGTTCCAGATGCAATGTGACTGGTCAAACTACTCGTTGTGAAGCAAAACACCATTTATTTAAACACGGAAGATAAAATGAAACCAAGGAAAGGGAAATTTAGAATAACTTAATTCTATTGGCCACGTTAACAGAATAATAGATCGTGGAGCTATTACTAATGAACTGTTCCAATACAGGAAAATCGCATAACCACAGCCCTTGGCAAAAAGGAATATTCAGACACAGAATGTCACAAATATTTCTCCAATCCAGGAATTAAAAACAGCATCAAGAGAAAATTAAGAGAGCGTAGCAGCCAGGAGACATTCACTGAAGCTTCCAAATCTGTGGAGACCCCAATAGTTTCTGTTATTACTGAGAAAGCAAAACCTAGAGATCCTAATCTATGAGAGCTGGCCACACCCATTCAGTCTTCATTAAAATAAACCCAAGGCCTCCCTCGCTGTTTACTCAAGTGGTCTTAACTAGCCAGCTTGGTAACTATCGCTCAATCTCTTTCTTAAAAGAAACCAGGACAAAATAACCTCTTAAAGCTGCAACATCATCACACTTGTCAGTACATCGAGCTGTCAAACAGGAACCAGGGGTAACCCAATCAGGCTCTTGGCCCTGTCCAATCGACGATGAAGAAGCCATTCAATCCCTTGAGTCACTTGCACAGGAACAGCAGGAGGCCATTCCCACCTCAATGCACTTACACGGGGACAGAATGAGATAATTGATGCTGATCCTGATGAATGGCTTATGCCCAAAACATCGACTCTCCTGCTGTGCTTTTCCAGCAAACCACTGTCTACTCTGATCTCCAGCACCCACAGTCCTCACTATCTCCTAATGATGCTCTAATATGATGACCAAGTGGAGCAGAGGCTGCACAGACAGATTGCTCCATGTTGTTCCTTGTGGCGCCGTCGCTCATGATACACACTTAACGTGGTTTTCTAGTGGTGAGGAGGGAAGCCATATGTCTTGTGTGAAGTCTCAAGAAGGCATCTTTCATCTCCGAGAAGACAGCCTGGTGTTTCTATGTAGGGCGGATGCTGGTGGGAATGGCTACCTGTTTCAGATGGAAGGTTAGACTATTGAATGGACTCTCTAAGTTGAAATAATGATGGCATTATTCATGTTGATCTTGTCTAGTGCACGTCCTGTTCAGTGTAACCTGAACGCCTTCTTCTGTCCAAGCCTATTTCCACCCTATGATCTGCCAGTTCATCCTTACTATGACCTGCCTCCACTGCTCATAAATAAAGTGTTTCCCTGTACTGAGGTACACGTGACAATAAATCAAATCAATCAATCCTGGGTAAAGTATGGAATTTCTCACCCCATCAATGTCTCTTTTGGAAGTAAGTGATCGCTGCCACTCCTCGCGTTTCAGTATCACCATTTCTTCATCTCTCACAGTTCTACAGATTAAACACTCAGCGTCTTCACTCTATCCTCATGTTACCATCACCCGTATCTGTGGTAAGGAGATAATTCCTTACAAAGGAGATCAACTCTGTAGAGAGTGTCCCTAATGCTCTCTCAGCAAGGCTCTATAACAGCAGGAAGCTGGCTTTACTTATGTACTCGAGTCATCGTGCAATGAAGGACATCACACCATTGTCTGCACCCATTACATACACAGGGTTTGATTCGGAGCAGTCAACATAGACCTGTGAGTGGGAGATCATGCTTCTCAAATTTGTTAGAGTTCTTTGATGAAGTGACCAAGAAAGTTGACGAAGGCAGAGCAGCAGCCATAGTCTCTATGGATTTCAGTAAGACCTTTGATAAGTTTCCACATGGTAGGCTGTTCAGGAAGGTTACATCACATGGAATGCTGGAGGAACTGGCCAATTGGATACACAGTTGGCTTGATGGTAGGAAGCAGAGGGTTTAGTGGAAGAGTGCTTGTCAGACTGGAGGCTAGGTCCATTGCTGTGTGTTATCCATGATTTGGTTGAGAATGTACAACATATGATTAGTAAGTTTGCAGATGACACTAAAGTGAGTGGGAGCATGTTCAGTGAGGAAGTTTATCAGAAATTGCAGCAGGACCGTAATCAGGTGGGGAAGTGGGCCGAGAAATGGCAAATGGAATTGAATATAGAAGTGTGAGGTCTTGCATTATGGAAAATCAAATCAAGGTAGGAGTTTCACGGTGAATGAGAGGGCCTTAATGTGTGTAGTGGGCAGAGAGACCTTGGTGTTCAGGTGCACTATTCTCTCAGAGTGGAGTCACATGTAGAGAGGGCAGTGAAGAAGGCTGTTGGCACACTGGCCTTCATCAGGCAGGATATTGAGTATAGAAGTTGGGAATTTATGTTGCAGTTACACAGGACTTTAGTAAGGCCGCACTTGGAGTATTGTGTTCAGTTTTGTCACCTTTGTTATCAGGAGGATGTTATTAAACTAGAAATAGTGCAGAAGAAATTCACAAAGACGTTGCCAGGACCCGATGGTCTGAGTTATAGGGAGATGTTGGACGAGCTAGGACATTTTCCTTAGCGTGTAGGGTGTCCTAATAGAGCTATATAAGATCACGAGGGATATGAATAGGGTCAATGCTCTCAGTCTTCTTCCAAGGTGTAGAGAATTGAGGACTGGATGGGATCAGTTTAAGGTTAAAGTGGAAGGAATAAAAGGGAACCTGTGGGGTCACTTCTTTACCCAGAGATGGTACGTGGTTGAGCTGCCAGCAGATGGGGCTGAGGGGGTACATTAACAATATTTCAAAAGCATTTGGATAAATATGTGGATAGGAAAGGACTGGAAGGATATGGGCCAACTGCAGGGAAATGGGGTGAGCGTGGGTGGACATTTACAAAGTAGAGTAGAACCCCTCTGTTAATTAAAGCCAAACACCCAGAAAAGCTCGTAATCTTTTAAAATATGAGCAACACAGATCTCCTACATTCCACTATTTAAACAAAAAATAACAAGTTAATTTCTTATCTTTAATAGTGAATACTAAACAACAACTATTCTCAAATACACGCCCCTCTTTTCTTAGCTACTTAATATCTGACTCCAACTCTGTAAAAATATGCTGTTCCAACAACCCACATATTAAACATTACAATCTTAAGACCACACAGAATCCATCTTCCCCGCTGTGTTCACTCTTCCAGCTGCTGATCTCCCTGGGTCATGTTTTTTTATATATTGCAAGTAGCTTTTAAATGGACATGTATATTTGATAGAAAGTGTTTGAGATGACCAGTTAGCACTCCTGCTCTACAGCAGTTACACTGCTGTTGGATGGCAGTGGCTCTCCCTCTAGAGTTCAAAATGCTGGGTTTATATACTCCCCATGATACAATAATTCTCATAATTTGATTGCTTTCCAGGTGTCCAAACAATAATATTCAAATTCCGTTGGCTTCTGGTATCCTGAGCGTTATTTAAACTCTTTGGTTTTATTTGAATTGTTGTCAAAACAGAAACCAAAACTCAGGTATCCATTTCCCAGCTAATGGTGACATGTGGAACAGAGTGAACTTCAGCTGGCATCTGTGGCTGTACTTTCTATTCAGCAAAACCCGTTCTGTCTGAAAGTGACCGGACATGCTTTCGGCTTCATAACACCTCCCCACTTCAGAAAAAAAACCACATGAACCAGCAGAATGAAAAAATGGTTTCATTTCTTTTCCTCTAATTCTTAATCCCAATATTATGAATTCCAAAAGTATTAATCTCAGCCATACCATACATATTAATTCTGCACACATATATAACACTGCAATAGGTCAAATCTTATCGAAACTTTTTCCTTTAAATCTGGGATAACACATCTGCTGTCGCATTTTAGGAGCCACTGCATGTACGTTTGGTAAGGTTAAAGTCGGTAACATAAAACTCCAATGAAATAGTCTCATATTCTGTTCTTTAAATATTAAAAAAAAGCGAGAGGGTTGTCGTTGTCCACAACCATCTCTGACAATTTGTTTGTCATATAAACATCAAAATATTGAGGTAAAAACAATGACTGCAGATGCTGGAAACCAGATTCTGGATAAGTGGTGCTGGAAGAGCACAGCAATTCAGGCAGCATCCAAGGACAGGCAAAATCCTCGGACTGCCTGAATTGCTGTGCTCTTCCAGCACCACTAATATAAACATCAAAATATTGTCAGTCCCATGCGAAACTTAATCATTCTTTTACAATAAGGGAGATTTTGTATTTTTTTTTCTGGTGGATATTGTTTTTTTCCACAAGTAGCTAATTGGCCATTCAATTCCAACATCATCTTGCTGTATCAATACTTCTCCGACACCTATACCCCTAGCATCAAATACAATTTTCAAATTTTTCAAAATATTTGGTGCAGCTAAAACTGGTGCGATGATTAATCCGGCTTTAAACTTCGCGAATGCCTCCTGGCATTGTTCTGTCCACCACAATTCTGTGTTCTTCTTTAATAAATCCATCACGGGTGCCAATACGCTGCTGAAGTTTGCAACAAACTTCCGATAGAATCCACTCAGTTCCAAAAATCGAAGCACCTCTTTCTTCGAGGATGGTCGTGGAAATTCCTCAAAGCCCTTCGTCTTTGTGTTCCGTGGGGTCAATCTTCCATGTCCAATGTAATGTCCCAAGAACATCACCTCTGCCTTCGTGAATTCTGTTTTCTTTAAGTTTATTACCAAGTTTGCTTCTTGCAATCATTCAACATGCTCTGTCAACTGTAACATATGAGCATTCAATCACTTGCTTAAGATCACTACATCATACAGATAAACTGCACAATTTATTCAGCTGGCCACAACTCTGTTCCGGAGTCTTCAATGTATCTGGAGCATTATTCATTCACATGACATTCTCGAGCATTTTTTGTCATATCCAGTACCTTTACCAGATAGTTTAACTGACTCAACATTTTTTTAATTTGAAAGGGGCCACTAAACCTGGCTTTGAAGGGATTTCCTACCACTGCTGGCAATACTAATATGTCATCCCACGGGAAATCTTCAAAGTTTCAGTGTTTTTATCTGCCATCTGCTTCATTCCATGCTGTGCCCTCTTCAGGTGTTGTTTAGCTAACTCACCTACTCCATCTAATTTCTCCCTTACCTCAGATACATCATCCAAGTGTGAGATCTCCGACTTCGGTCTGTCAATTTAAATTTAATTAATTTCAAAGGACCTCTCACTTCATATATGAATATTAACTCAAAGGATGTAAAGTGAGCAGATTTATTTGGGGCATCTCCAATAGCAAACAAGATAATGAGACGCCTTTATTCGAATCATTCAGGTAATTCTGACAGTACGCTGTTAATATTGTCTTCAGCTTCTGATGCCAACTTTCCAAGGCCCCCTGGGATTCGGGATGCGATGCACTTGATTTAAACTGCTGCGTGCCGAAGCTATCCATGACGTCCTTAAACAGCTGAGCGGTAAAATGAGACTCTTGGTCTGTCTGAATCACACTGCGTAGCTCACAGTGAGTAAAGTTACCAACAACTCCTCTACCTCCCTTTTTGCCTTAACACCCCATAATGGAATTATCCATGGAAATCTGGTAGACACATCCATTATGATCAGCAAATATTGGTTTCCACTTTTACTTTAGAAAGGGGAGCTCCACAATTATTCATAAGCCGCGTGAAAGGTTCTATGAATACAGGAATTGGCAAGAAAGATTCTGGTTTTATTACAACCTGTTACTTACCTACCTCTTTCAGTCTCTCTCTTTATCTTCTAACTCCAATTGCCCCACTTGCAATTTAAGTTTTTTTCCAACTCGACTGCAGTTTCCTGCTTCTCTGATACACCAAAGTGCTTGACCAACTCCATTATGGTGACAGCTTTCCTTTTGTCCCTGGTGAAACCCAATTCTAATCTACATGTTAATTCTAAAAGTATGCCCTTCCTTTGTCTTTCTACACTTTGTCGGCAAACTTGTGAATCACCTTCAAATCTCAGAACCTCTTTAGTAATGTTGAAAGCCATTTATTTTAATTTAACCAACCACAAGGAAACAAAATTAAATGAATTTTGTCACCTGTTTTATTTGAAGATCTAGGTCACTAACTGCCAAGTGATGGAATCTGCTGGGACCTTTAGTACCCCAAATCTGTTCAAATTCCATACGACAAGCCCTCAAACCGTTATGATGTCAATGTCTAACCCCTCTGTTAATTAAAACCACACACCCAGAAAAGCTCACCTCGCCACGTAATCTGTTAAAAGATGAATGACAGAGAAGTCCCAAATTCCACTATTAAGAGAAAGATAACCATTTATAAGTATGTAAGTGAGCTCGCTGAACTTAAAGGTTTGTTTTCAGATGTTTCGTCACCATGACTAGGTAACATCATCAGGGAGAGTCTCTGGTGATGCACTGTTGGTATGTCCTGTCTTTCTATTTATAGGTCTTGGTTTCTTAAGGTGCATGATTTTATTTCCAGTTTTTTTCAAGGGAAGGTAGATAGGATCTAAATTGATATGTTTATTGATGTACGCCTGGCTAGAATGTCATGCCTCTCAGAAATTTCGTGCGTGGCTTTGTCCTAGGAAGTGTGTGTTGTCACAGTCAACGTGGTGTCCTTCTTTATGATAGTGGGTCATGTCTTTTGATGGCCAGTTGGTGTTCACATGTCCTGCTAGCACGACAACAGGATAGTTTGAAATGGAGGAAAAATGATTTTATACACACTGTTTAATCAGTGTGTGTTCAGATAAATAAAATTTTTCATATGTGTACAACACATTCTGAATGAACAACGGAGGTACAGTTAACGAAAAATGATGCACACGATGTTAACATTTATAAAGCATTAAAACATTATTTGATCCTCATCTGAAGTGATAACTTCCCTTTCTCTCAACTTTCCCCCTTTTCTGATATTCCCAACTCTAGTCTCATTCTTATCAGGATGTGTGTTATAAATTCTTGCTTCTCGTGTCCCAACTTATTTTAGTTAATCCCCTTTCTTCCGGGAATTCAAGATATTGGCCTGCTGTGTAATTTCCAAAGTTAGTGTCTATCATATTATTGGAAAGAAAAGTTCGGGCATCAGACCCAGCATTTGAACATATTGTATGTGCACTGTACAAAGGACCACAGCACACAGGAATTGCCAAACATTGAGGGACAAGGCAGCCATGAGTGATAAGGCCTCAGTCCAAAAGAGGAAACATACAACGTGGTGAAGATGATTGAGAATCCAGAGAATTCAATGGCTCTGAAACTACATAAGGCTGGCATCACTGACACTACAGGGTCCAAGGAAGTTCCTGTGGAGTGAAGAGTGAAGCTTTTGCTCAGAAGTCTTTGACAAGGAGGTTGATTGAAATGATTGCGCCACAGTTGAAGAGGATGAAGACATGACTGCCCAGCTGGTTCAGTGTGCTAAGTGCTTGATGTGGGAGGTCAACGACTCTGGTGTGTCTGGCTCGTATATGTGTGGAAAGTGTGTGCACGTTCAGCTACTGACCGAGCATGTTTCAGCGCTGATGAAAGAACTCGAGGACCTTCGGCTCATCCGAGAGAACGATATCTTTCTGGGCAAGACCTTCAGTGAGGTTATTACACCGACCATACCAGAAGAGAGCAGAAGAGAGCAGACGATGTGGAAGGCAGAGAGGAGACAGGTGCAAGAGACTCCGGGGGAAGTACCCGTCAGGAACAAGTTGAATCTTTTGGAAACAGTAGAGACAGATGACACTGCCAGCTCGCCAGGCGGCCAGGTCTGTCAATCAAACGTTGGCGTGGAGACAGAGCGGTAGAGTCGGACATCGCACAGAGCTGTGGTAATAGGGGACTCCACAGGGAGAGGAACTGACGGGGTTTTGTGGCCGCAGGCGGGACTTAAGGATAGTGTGTTGCCTTCCTGGTGCCAGGGTTAAAGACATCACAGACAGAGTGCAGGAAATCCTCAAGGACGAAGGTGAAGAGCCAAAGGTGGTGGTACATGTCGGCACAAATGATGTCGGGAAGAAGAGGAGGAATATACTACAGCGGGACTTCGGAGAACTAGGAAGAAGGCTGAAAACCAGGATGTCCAGGGTGGTTATCTCCGAATTGTTTCCAGTTCCTCAGTCTGATGAGGCCAGAAGCAGGGAGATAATGGACTTGAACGTGTGGCTGGGGAACTGGTGCAGGAAGCAAAGATTTAAATTCTTGGATCACTGGGGTATGTTTTGAGGTAAGCATAAATTCTACAAGAGAGACAGTTTGCACCTTAATAGGTTAGAGACCAGCATTTTGGCAGGCAGGTTTGCTACTGCAACACAGCTGCGTTTAAACTAAGTGGGGCGGGGGGAGGGTGGAGGGGTCAAACTGGATGTTGAAGAAGGAAATTGAAGGGAAAGTTAGAACAAGAGAAGTCAAGAAAGACAACTGTATCAATGAAGCAGAAAACGCAAAAAGGGATCATACTGTCAGGTTGCGTGAAATAGGAGTTGATGAGAAGAGTGAGGGCAGTAACAAATTTTAAAAAAATACTTTAAATATGAATGCACGAAGTATGATAAATAAGATGGATGAGCTTGAGGCTCTTTTGAAAATTGGCAGATACCATATTCTAGTGATAACTGAGACGTGGCTTCAAGTGGACAGTGCTTGCAAAATGAATATTCAAGGCTACACGTGCTATCGTAAGGACAGACTGACGGGCAGAGGGGATGGGATGGTCCTGTTGTTAAGAGGTGATATTCAGTCCCTTGTGCGGGGGTACCCTAGAGTCAGGATATGTAGTCAGTGTGGATAGAGCTGAGAAATTCTAAGCGTAAAAAGACCCTCTTGGGAGTTATCTACAGGCCCCCAAACAGTAATCTGGATATCGGATATAAGTGAAATCAGGAGCTGAAATTGGCCTGTCACAAAGATATTACTACAGTTGTTATTGGCGATTTCAACATGCAGGTAGACCGGGAGAATCAGGATTGTTTTGGACCCCAAGAAAGAGACTTTGTGGAGTGCCTCAGAGATGGATTCTTAGAACAGCTGGTGCTGGAGCCGACCAGGGAGAAGGCAATGCTGGATCTGGTACTGTGCAACGAACCAGAATTGATCAGGAACTTCGAAGTGAAGGAGCCATTGGGAAGTAGTGACCATAATCCAATAAGTTTCAATCTGCAATTTGAGAGGGAGAGAGTACAATCGGAAGTGATAATATTTCTGTTGAATAAAGGGAATAATGGAGCTATGAGGGAGGAGCTGAACAAAGTTCAATGGTGCAATACCTTAGCAGGGATGACAGTGGAAGAACAATGGCAGATACTTCAGTGTATAATGCAGAAGATGCTGGATCAGTTCATTCCAAAAAGGAAGAAAGATCCTAGGAGGAGTCATGGGTGGCCGTGGCTGACGAGGGAAGTTAAGAAACATATAAAGTTAAAACAGAAAAAGTATAACTCAGCAAAGATAAGTGGGAAAACTGAGGACTCGGAAGCTTTTAAAGAACAAAAGAGGATTACTAAGAAGGAAATATGCAGAAAAATAAGAGGTACGAAGTTAACCGGCCAAAAATATAAAGGAGGATAGTAAAAGCATTTTTAGGTATGTGAAAGGCAAAAAACAAAATGGTTAAGACTAAAATTGGGCCATTGAAGACAGAAACAGGGGAATATATGACGGGGAACAAAGAAATGGCAGAAGAATTGAATTGGTACTTCGGATCTGTGTTCACTGGGCAAGACACAAACATTCCCTGAGGAAACAGTGGCTGAAGGACCTGAACTGAAGGGAATTTATATTTGCCAGGATTTGGTGTTGGAGAGACTGTTAGGTCTGAAGGTTGATAAGTCCCCGGGGCCTGATGGTCTAGAACCCGGGTACTGAAGGAGGTGGCTCGAGAAATCGTGGATGCGTTGGTAATTGTTTTCCAGAGTTCGATAGATTAGGGATCAGTTCCTGCGGATTGAAGGGTGACTAATGTTGGACCACTTTTTAAGAAAGGTGAGAGAGAGAAAGCAGGAAATTATAAACCAGTCAGTCTGACATCAGTCTTGGGAAAGATGCTGGAGTCGATTATAAAGGATGAAATTACGACACATCTGGATAGTAGTAACAGGATAGGTCAGAGTCAGCATGGATTTATGAAGGGGAAATCATGCTTGACTAATCTTCTGGATTTTTTTGAGGATGTAACTCTGAAGATGGACATGGGAGATCCAGTAGATGTAGTGTACCTGGACTTTCAGAAAGCTTTTGATGAAGTCCCACATAGGAGGTTAGTGAGCAAAATTAGGGCGCATGGTATTAGGGGCAAAGTACTAACTTGGACTGAAAGTTGGTTGACTGACAGGAAACAAAGAGTAGTGATGAACAGCTCTATTTTGGAATGGCAGGCAGTGACCAGTGTGTATCACAGGGATCAGTGCTGGGACCGCAGCTTTTTACAATACATATTAATAATATAGAAGATGGTATTAGTAATAACATTAGCAAATTTGCTGATGATACGAAGCTGGGTGGCAGGGTGAAATGTGAGGAGGATGTTAGGAGATTACAAGGTGACCTGAACAGGTTGGTTGAGTGGGCAGATGCATGGCAGATGCAGTTTAATTTGGATAAATGTATGGTTATCCACAATGGTGGCAAGAACAGGAAGGCAGATTACCTACCAAAATGGAATCAACTTAGGTAAAGGGGCAGTACAAAGAGACCTGGGTGTTCTTGTACACCAATCAATGAAGGTAAGCATGCAGGTACAGCAGGTAGTGAAGAAGGCTAATACATTGCTGGCCTTCATAACAAGAGGTATTGAGTATAAAAGCAAAGAGGTTCTTCTGCAGCTGTACAGGGCCCTGGTGAGACCACACCTGGAGTATTGTGTGCAGTTCTGGTCTCCAAATTTGAGGAAATACATTCTGGCGATTGAGGGAGTGCAGCGTAGGTTCACAAGGTCAATTCCTGGAATGCAGGACTACCTTACGCTGAAAGACTGGAGCGACTGGCCTTGTATACTCTTGAGTTTAGAAGACTGAGAGGGGATCTGATTGAGACATGTAAGATTATTAAAGGATTGGACACTCTGGAGGCAGGACACAGCTTAAATATATGGGGTAGACCATTTAGGACAGAGATGAGGAGAAACGTCTTCTTCCAGAGAGTGGTGGCTGTGTGAAATGCTCTGCCCCAGAGGGCAGTGGCGGCCCAGTCTCCAGATTCATTTAAGAAAGAGTTGGATAGAGCTCTTAGGGATAGTGCAATCAAGGGTTATGAAAATAAGGCAGGAACAGGATACTGATTAAGGATGATCAGCCATGATCATATTGAATGGTGGTGCAGGCTCGAAGGTCAGAATGGCCTACTCCTGCACCTATGGTCTATTGTCTACAGAGATGTTAATCAAGGTCAGGGAGAGAAACAGAGGAAACACATTCACTTTAAACACAGAAGATGGCATTTCGCAAGGAAAAAGATTCAGCTGAATTAAACATTTGAATTAAACTTTGAAATTTAGATCAGTTAAATGTTTTTGTGGAAAATGTCAGATTGGAAGCAAGACCCGGGGAGACAGACCCTCAGCAGGATGAGAATTTGAAAATGGAAGTATTTTCACATCAGAAACCAGGTTAGGTCACTGAGTTCAGGGCTGATGGGTGAATGGTTCTCTGAGAATTGGGGAACAGACAGCAGAATTGCATTGCAGATGTTGCAGCTCGAAACTGCGTATTGATGTAGTGCTGTAAACCACAGCAGCAGGAGAAGCAGAACAGCATTCAACCACAACCTGTAACTTTTTGCCAGGATGACACCTCAGTCTGTCATTACCATCAACACCATCTATGGCTCAGTGACGAGTGTGGGTGAACATGTCAGAGTCAGTATCACATGAACCTTAACCTGATGCTAACTCAGTAAAGCTACGGGACTTGACCAACAGATCTGAACGAAGCCCTGCAGTTCTGCCACAGTCAGTCATAAATGGTGATGGACGATTAAACAAATGACTGGAGGAGAGGGCTCCACAAACATCCCCATCATAAATAATAGAACAGACCTGCACATCAGTGTAAAAGAGAAGGATGTTTTATCTGCACCATCCTCTGCCATTAGTGTTGAGTCGATGATACACCTCACTCTCATCATGATGCCAACAAAATCACAGATGGCAGTCTTCAGCCAATTTGATTCGCCGCATGTGACATGAAGAAACAGCTGAACACAGTCGATACGACACAGACAATGGGTCCTGACTCCATTCCTGCAATAGGACTGAAGACTTGTGCTGTATAACAAGCCGTGTCCCTGGGGAAGCTGTTTCATTCCAGCTCCAACTCTGACATCTCCTTGGCAATGTGGAAAATTATTCAGCTGTGTCCTGTCCACTAAGACGGGAAATATTACAAACTGACCAATTGCTACCCCCTCAGTCCCATCATAACAGCCAAATTGGTGGGACTGAGTGTCAAGCAGCACAGAAGTAACCAGTTCAGTGTGGTTTCCGATAGATCCCCATGTGGAGATGGTGCTGTGGAAATGTCACTGGATTACTAATCCAGACCAGGCTAATACTCTGGCAGCGGGTGGAAGTTAAAAGCAATTAATAAAATATCGAGATCGAAAATCTGGGGTCAGTAACAGTGACCTTGAAGCCAATATGGATTATAAACAGAATTTCCTTCTCCAATGTACTTTTAGAAAGTGAATCTCCCGTGATTTTCTGGGCTGGCCTAAAACTGACTCCAAAGACCCTGACATGTGATAAACATTTCAATGGTCTCTGAAACGGTCAATCAAGGCACTCATTTGTATCAAACTACTCCGAGGTCTGAAAGGATAAAACCGGACAGAACACCCGGCCTCAGCATCAGTGTCGGAAAAGGGAATGGGAACACAGTCCTGTCGACCCTGCAGATTCGCCCTTCCTAACATCTGAGAGCTTGTGACAACATTTACCGAGCTTTCCCACAGACTGCACAGAAACATTGGGAAAGGAGTAGATCATACAACACATTGATCCTCCCCCATTCTAGTTCATGAAAAAAATCTCCGCAATGCACTTACCCCACACGATATACATATCCGTTAATGTGAGTAACCTTGGGAAGCTATAAAATAGGCGGTGCAGTTGTACGTTTGGTCCATCGAGTTTGCTACCCAACTCAATATAATTATGGTTGGCCTTTCATTTCCACACCGTACTCCTGCTCTCCCACCATCCCTTTACTGTCTCTAAATCCTTATTTATAATTAGTGTCTTGGTTTCCAGGTGCGAGCGAATTCCCCATGTTCCCCAGTCAGTGAGTACAGGCATTTATTCACATCTCAATGCAGAGTGACCTGCCTGTACCAGCCAGGAAAATTATCATCCCTGCTTCCAATCTGTCTCACCCTGTCAGAGTTTTGTACATTTCACTGATTTCTCCACTCATTTTCGTAAACCCCATGGAATACTGGCTGAGTCACCACAAACTCTGCTCCCACAGCAAGCTCGCCATCCCAGATATCAGTCTGGTCATCCTTCACTGCTCTCTGTCAATGTCAGGTTTGTCCTTTATTAGGTATGGAGATGAGAACTGTCCACAATACTGCACAATGTTTGAGATGATGTCTCACCAAGTCCCTGTACAGCTACAGTAAGACACCATTTCTCCTGGACTCACATCCCCCTGAAATTAAGGTCAGCACACCATTTATCTTCTTTCCTGCTTTCTTTCCTGCAATATTGCTTTCAATGACTGGTGTACAAGGAGATCCAGATCCTTTTCAATGTTATAGCTCCCCACTTGCTGGTTGTATATACACTGGGCAGCGTGGAGAAAGTGAGGTCTGCAGATGCTGGAGATCAAAGTTGAAACTTTATTGCTGGAACAGCACAGCAGGTCAGGCAGCATCCAGGGAACAGGAGATTCGACGTTTCGGGCACAGGCCCTTCTTCAGGAAGCGTGCCAAAGCGTGCCAATACTGGGCAGCGTGCCAATGCCATGCCCAGTATTGACTTCTGGTTGCAGGACTCACTGCGCTGCAGGGACCTCAGAGGTTTATGCAGAAGGAAACAACAAAAAGGAGCATACGTCCCTTTGTAAATCAACATGTTTCAACCAATCCTTTTCAAATGGTCGGCTGCCAATTTATCGTTTCCACCAAAGGGCACACCATCACCTCTATCCACATTGTTCTCCATCTGTCACGTATTTACCCATTCACTCCACTTGTCTTAGTCTTCTCGGTGCTTTTTTACATCCTCCTCACCCACTCACAATCCCACATGCGTTAATGCTGTCAGCAGGCTGGGATATATTGTATCTGATTCCAGCAACCCAATGTTTAATGGGTATTGTGAACAGCTGGGCCCCAAGCACCGATGCCTGCGACACCTCAGCAACCTTCCTCTGTTAATTTCTATTTATTTATTTCGTGAATTTGGGTATCACTGGCTGGGCCAGCATTTATTACCTGACCCTAGATGCCCTTGAGAAGGTGGTGGTGAGCTGCCTTGTTGAACGCTGCAGTCCACCTGCTGCTGTTGACCTCCAATGCCATTAAGGAGGGAATTCCGGGAATCTGACCCAGCGGCTATGAAGGAGCGGTGATGTATTACCAAGTCAGGGTGGTGAATGGCTTGGAGGGAACCTAAAGATGATAGTACTTCCATATATCTGCAGCCCTTGTCCTTCTAGATGGACGTGATCGTGTGTTGGGAAGATGGTCTCTGAGGATCTTTGATGAATCATTTCACTGCAGCATATAGATAGTAAAACACTGCTGCTGCTGAGCGTCGATGGTGGAGCATTGTGGATATAGCGACAGTCAAACTGGTTGCTTTGTCCTGGATGGTATAAAGCTTCTTGAGTGTTGTTGGGGCTGCACTCATCAAGGCAAATTGGGAGTCTTCTATCACACTTCTGACTTATGCATTGTAGATGAAGGACAGACTTTTGGAAATCAGGATGTGAGTTACTCGCCACAGTATTCCTAGCTCCTGACTTGCTCTTGTAGTTAATGTGTTAATGTGGCGAGACCAGTGTGTTTCTGAGCAATGATTACCCACCAGGACTTTGATTCTGGGGGATTCAGTGATAGTAACACCATTGAATACCAAGGGGCAGGTTAGATTGTATTTAATTGGTGATGATCATGGTCTAGCATTTGTGTGGCCTGAATATTACTTGCCAATTGTCAGCCTGGATACTGTCCAGATCTTGTCGCAATTGAACATGAACTGCTTCAGTATCTGACGAGCCACAAATGTTGCAGAACATTGTACAATCATTGGCGAACATCCCCACTTCTGACCTTAAAATGGAAGGAAGGTCATTGATGAAGCAGCCCTGAAGAAGTTTTCGGCCACTGCCGACTTGGACTCCTGCAGACTTGGAGCTGAGTTGACTGACCTTTATCAACCATGACCACCTTCCTCCGTGTCAGATACGATTCTAACCAGCGGGGAGTTGCCTCTGATACCCATCGATTCCAGTTTTGTTAAGGCCCCTTGATACTCCACTTGGTAGAAGGCAGCCTTGACTTAAAGGGCTGTCACTATCACCCCACCTCTGTAATTAAGCTCTTTTGTCCATGTTTGAACCACGGTAATGAGGTCAGGAGCTGAGTGGCCCTGGTGGAGCTCAAAGTGGTCGTCATTGAGCAGGTTATTGCTGAGCAGGTGCTGCTTAAAAGCACTAAGACCTTCCATCACTTTATTGATGATCGAGAATAGACTGATGAAGTGGTAATTGGCCGGATTGGATTTGTTTTGCTTTTTATATACAGGAGATACTTTGGTAATTTTCTACATAATCGGGGAAAGCCATTGTTGTAACTGTATTGAAACAGTTTGGCTAGGGGAGTGGCAAGTTATGGAGCACAAGTATTCAGTACTATTGCCAGAATGTTGTCAGATTATGGACCCTATGGAGTATCCAGTATCTCTAATCATTTCTGGATATCGCATGGACTGAATCAAATTGGCTGATGACTGGTAACTGAATCGCTGTGGACAACTGGAGGGTCATCGACTCAGCACTTCTGACTGAAGATTGTTGCGAATGCATCAGCCTTATCTTATACACTGTGATTGTACCACCCAAATGATGGAGGTTATTCTCAATGTGCAGGTGTGACTTTATCTCCACAATGACTATGCGGTGGTCACTCTTACCGATACTGTCATGGACAGATACTTCTGTAACTGGCAGATTAGTCAGGCTGTGTTCAAGATGTATTTTCCTCTTGTTGGTTCCTTCACCACCTGCCGCCAGTTATATCCTTTCGGACCCAGCCAGCTCGATCAGTAATGCTGTAGCTGAGAAACTGTTGGTGGTGAACATTGAAATCCCCCACCCAGAGTACATCCTGCGTACGTGCTACCCTCAGTGCTTCCTCCAAGTATTGGTCAGCATGGAGGAGTACTGAGTCATCAGTTGAGAGAGGCTGGTACATGGTAATCAGCAGGAGGTTTCCTTTCCCATGTGCAAACTAATGCCATGAGACTTTATGGGAGACGGAGTCACTGTTGAGGACTCCAAGAGCAATTCCGTTCCAACTGTATCCTACTGTGCCGCCACGTCTGCTGTGTCCGTCCTGCTGATGAGACAGGAGATATCTGGGGAAGGTAATGGGGAGTCTGGAACATAGTCATACTCACCGAATCATACCTTTCAGAAAATGTCAGGCTATTACTTGTTGAGTCTGTTTATTTCGATTCACTGTTTCCTGCCAGCTGTCCCATTCTAGAAACATGTCCATATATTAGCCCCAATCCACTCAGATTTGATTTTGCAAATTGGGCTTGGAGCTTTACCAACATTTTTCTACAAACCAAAATGTTTTACATCCATTGCTTCTCTTTCATTTGTCTCCCAGTTTGTTTCTCAAACATAATTTCCATTTCATAAATCTATGTTGGTGTTGTCTATGACCATTACTTTCAACAACAATAATTTCTGCTAAACCATTTACTTACTATGTTTATTGTTCCATGTACTCTACCATTTTCCCACACCAGACTCGGTTTTCCTTGTATTGTTAGAAAGTTCTGTGAAGACAGAACTGAAGTAGTGGCTTCATAGTTCTGCCATTTCCCTGTTCTCCATTCTCTGGTTTCAAACTGTAAGGAAACTGCACTTGTTTTCTCATATTTCTCACATTGACATAATTTAACAAGCTAATACAGTTCATTCTGATACCCCTTATGAATATAACTCTGCAGAAATCCATCAATTCCTGCCTTAAACTGCTCAATAATTGACCTTCCACACCATATACTCACAGGGGCATAGACTCTGTGCCAACAGAAATACAGCACGATCTATACTAGTCCCACTTTCCTACACCAGGCCCATAGCCTGGAATGTTATGACACTTCCAATTGCTCGTCCAAGTACTTTTTAACGATTGTGAGGTGATCATTCCCCTCTCAGGAAGTAATCCCCGAAACCCAGACCTCGAGATGAAAAAATGTTTAAATCATCGCTGAATCTCAAACTCTTTATGGGGAGAATGTGCAAACTCCACACAGTCAGTCGCCTGAGGCGGGAATTGAACCCGGGTCTCTGGCGCTGTGAGGCAGCAGTGCTAACCACTGTGCCACCGTGCTGCCCCCACTGTAAAAGTGTGCTCCTTTGTACTTGGCCCTCTCACTAAAAGGAACAGTTGCTGCCTATCCACCCTCTCCGTGTCGCTTATAAACTTATCCATCTGAATCACTGACTCCTCAGCTTTCGCTGCTCCAGAGTAAACAACCCGAGCTTATCCAGCGTCTCTCCATAGCTGATATGATCCATTCCAGGGAACATCCTGGTGAATCACCTCTGCACCCTCTCCAGTACAATCACATCCTTCCTGGAAAGTGGTTCCCGGAGCTACATACAGTACTCCATTTTTGCCGAACCAAAACCCTGTATTGCTCTTATAATCTACACCCTGATTAGGAAACGCTACACCCAAGGTCCAATTCTTAACTAGCCCATTAACCTGTCCAGGAGAAAGTGAGGAATGCAGATGCTGGAGATCAGAGCTTCAAAAATGTGTTGCTGGAAAAGCGCAGCAGGTCAGGCAGCATCAAAGGAGCAGCAGAATCAACGTTTCCGGCATAAGCCTTCTTCAGGAACCTGCCCGAAACATCGATTTTCCTGTTTCTTTGTTGCTGCCTGACCTGCTGCGCTTTTCCAGCAACACATTTTTAAGCATTAACCGGTCCAGTCACATTCAGGGATGTGTGGAGAAGCACAATCTGAGCTTCCCAGTGTGCTGCCATTCATTGAGTCCTCCCCTGCCTGGTTCCATTTCCCAAAGTGCATCACCTCATATTTATCAGGGTTACATTCCATCTGCCATTGATGTGCCCATCTGACCATTTCATCTGCATCTTCCTGTAAACTTAAGGCCTTCCCCCTCACTGCTAACCACTCAGCCAATCTTTATGTCAAACATACACTTACTTATCACACCTTCCCCACTCTCCACCTAGCCGCCCTCCACATTCAGATCTATATTTTGTTATGAATAACACAAACAATAAGGGACACAGCACTGATCTCTGTGGTACACCAGGGGACACTGGTTTCCAGTCACACAAACAGCCTTCTCCCACCACCCTCTGTCTCCTGCTACTAAGACAAGTTTCGTTGTAACTTGCCAAGTTATCCATCATATTGTGAGATTTTACTTTATTTTTCAGTTTCCCAGGTGGAAATTTGTCAAAGGCCTTCCTACAAAACTAAATAATCTACCTCCTCAAACTAATTCAATCAAATCCATTGGATGTGACTTCCTTCTGATAAAGTCATGATGATTATCCCTGATCAAACCTTGCGATTCTGATTGGAGTTCGATTTTCTCCTTACCTATTTTATCCAGTAGTTTCCTTAACAGTGATCTAATACTCGCTCGTCTATAGTTCCCTGGTCTATCTCTCCCACCCTTACTGTGAAGTGGAATTGTATTAGCAGTTCTCTAGTTCTCTGGTACCTCCCCTATGGTCAGATTCTAATTAAAATATTCAGTCAGTGTCTTTCCTCCTTTGACCCCAACAACCGCCTGTAATACAACTCATTCAGACATGGAGATTGGTCCAAATTTGTACAGAACAAAACCTCAAATCCCTGCTCGTATTTTACATCAATCTGATCAAGAGTTTCCTAGTCCATCTTCTTGAATTCTATACCTGCATCCTCCTTCTCCCAAGTAAAATAGATGAGAAGGTCTCATGGGACAATCCATCAATGTTCTCCAGCTTGACACACAGATTGCCCCTTTGGTTTCTAATGGACACTAGCTGTTTGCTGATTATTCTGTCCTATTTTTCCGTGTAGAATATCATGGGATTCTCCCAGATCTCGCCTACTTGTACTTCTCCATGTCCCTCTGTTATTCAGTCCTTTCGATGTTTCTCAGAGTCACTACAATCAACTCTCATGTTTTGAAACTCGAGATTACAGGCTGAGGTTCCCCATCAGATAATCTTGCCATTTAACGGATTACTCTGGATAATACACTTTAAAGTTCCTCTGTAGTCAATATATTCTTTCTTAGATTGGGACTCCGAATGATACACAATATTCTATGTTTCGTCTCACCAACGCTCGATGCAACTGGTGCACGACATCCTCTATCTTCCGATTACATTCACATGTCGGTAAACTGAATTTTTACTTTCCCAGTGGCATACATTCTTCCCAATATCTCTCGGTTTAATGTTTCTTATGAACTTACAGTGTGAGTTCTTTAGAAAAAGCTCATGAATATCCAACTATATGTTATCCAATGGTTCATTATTGCCTATGTCCACAAGAATCATCTTCAAACCATTGCAAAAATATGTTTGCCACTTCTGGGTTTCCTTTCATCGGTACATTCTCACACTGCCCAGTTATGATATTACCTTCTAAATATCTAGTAGCATGTTATTTGTTATCGAGTCCAACAGATACTTGACTGCGGGTGACAAGATAACTGGTCTGTAGTTCACCACTCTCCAAATTCAACATTTCTTAAACTGTTGGATAATATTTATAACCTTTGCCTGATCCAGATTGGCAAAATGCCTTTCGGGAATGTGTCGGAAAATAAAGTGAAAATCCTCGATGCAATCAACATGTCTATTGCTGCTTCCTCTGAAATTCTTGTGTTAAGTATATCTAGTCTGTCAGATTTATAAATATTCGATCCAGCTTTCTTTACAAAGATAAGAATGATCTTAGACTTTACTTACACAAGTCCCAGGGTCACTTGGTATTTCTGGAAGATTTTCTGGACATTCTTCCATGAAGATAGACGCAAAGAAACTGTTTCTTTTCTCTGCGATTTCTCTGTTCTCTGCAGTAAATTATCCTGAACGCGCACCAACTGTTCCACATTTGACCTTATTTTTATTTTTTTCAAGCAGTATAGACGCTTTTTAGCAGTCTTTATGTTTTTCTTTCGTTTGCACGCTTTTTCTCATTTTGATTTTTTTCTCAGATTCTTGGTCATCCTTTGCTGGGTCCTACATTTCTCTGAATCCACTGGCTCACTGCAACACTTGGCATTTTTCTAAGCTGCCTCCTTTTATCTAATAGGTAGATGAAGGTGTGGTTGAAAGTGATAGTCGGAGAGGAGGATGGACCAGATTGATAGGGAGGAAGGTGGACACATAGGAACATTCAAAAGAGCGGTGCTAACTTGGAAGTTTGGAGAAGGATAAGGTGGGATTAGAGGAAATGGAGAAATCCACTAAGACCCCCTGTGTTTGGAAGGTCCCAAGACAGAAGATGAGGCTTTCTTCCTCCAGGCTTCTGGTGGCTTGGGTTTGGCGATAGAGCAGGCCCAGTGCCCTTATGTCCTTGGCAGAGTGGGAAGGGGATTTAAAGTGCTCAGCCAAAAGGCGATGGAGTTGTTCAGTCTGGCTGTCCCAGAGATGTTCGCTGAAATGATCCACAAGTTGACCTCCTGCCTCGCCAATGTAGAGAAGACCACATTGGGTTTAATGGTTGCAGCAGATGAGGCGTTATGTCTCCCTTAATCACCTATCACTTTCAACCTCACCTTCATCTACCTATTGCAATCCCAGCTACCTCCCCCGTCGCACCCGCTTTGGACAATGATCTTCCAACAATGCTCTGTATTCCCCCAGAGAGCTGAGACATCTCTGAGCTGGGTGGGAACCTTAAAGCAGGCTGGTAACGTATTGCTGCTGCTGTACAAGGTCTTAGTGAGATCACATCTGGAGTAGTGTGTACAGATTTAATCTCTTCAATGAAGAAAGGATGTTTTAAATTGGACGCAGCTCAGAGATGGTTCCCTCAACTGATTCCTGCAATGAAGGTGTTAACTTATAATGAAAGGATGATCAGGTTGACCCAGTAGCCATTGGAGTTTACAAAAATTGAAGATGATCTTTTTTGAACATAGATGATAGAAGGATTCAACATGTGAAGTAAATTACACAGATAGTAGAGGAATCCATTCCGTTCTCCAGCCTGTTACACAAGAACAACAGGAGGATATTCAGGCCTTCAAACCTGTTACACCAAAACAGGACGAGGCTATTCAGCCCCTGGAGCCTGATATACACTGACAGAAGGAGGCCAATCAGCCACTCGAGCCTATGCTGCACCAGTATCCTGTTAAACAGCAACAGGATCAGTCCATTCAGCCTCCTCATGTCTGTAACATAGGAACTGGAAGAGGTCACACATTGACTGGAGATTGTTACACTGGGTTAACAGGAGGCCATTCAGACCCACCGAGCCTATTGCAAGGGAATTGGATAAGGATAAAAACTATCTGAGACTTCTTTCATGAGAAAGGAAGAGGTAATTTAGACACGTGAGTGTTGTATGGGAAGAAGAGAAGACCAATCAATCCCTCGGTCCCATCTTCAGGATACATGAGGAGACCGTTCAGTATATCCACCTGTGATGGCGAAGTATGAGAAGACCCATCAGCCCCTCAAAATGTTACACAGCAACAGGAAGATTCCATAATCTCCCAATCCTCTAAAGCATCAACAGGATGAGGTCATTCTGGCATTGGAGATGGCAACAGGAGAACACCAGGAAGACATCAGCCCATCGATATTGTACATCAGCAGGATGATGACTCCATTCAGTCACACATGGATCTTACACAGCAATTGGAGCAGATCTCTTAAAGCCTTGTGCCCATTAAACAGGAATTCAAAGTAAAGGTAAAGGTTTTCGAAAGGGAAGAACTTGTAATAATGGCATACATTAGGGACTAAAGTGTAACAATAAACTGTTGTAATTTAAGGCAAATTATTAGAATCCATTGTTCAGGACATTTGCAAACTTAAACCACAATTCGTCAGAGTCAACATGGTTTTATGAAGGCTAAATCGTGTTTCAATTTTTTGGTTGAGTTATTTGAAGATGTCACAAACAAGGTGGATCGTGGGAATCCTGGAGATAGAACATATCTGGTCTTCCTGAAGGCATCGGATATGTCGCTTCTCCAAAGAGTAAGTGGTAAGATGAGACAACATGGGTTTAGGAGTAATGTATTAGCTTGGATGGAGGATTGGTTAACCAACAAAATGGAGTCAGATGGAATAAGAGTGCCATTTTATTTTGGCAAATGCAATTTGTGGGGTGCCATTGATTTCAGTTCTCATGCCTCAATCATTTGCGATCGATGTTATTACTGTACTCGGTTGATGGGATAGAAGATACAATGCCACATTTTCAGATGACACTAACATTGGTGGGAAATTACTTCGGAATGATGATGCAAGAGATTTTAAAAATATATGGATAGGTTGGGTGAACGGGCCAACATTTGGCAAGGAAAATTAAAGTGAATAAATATGGGGCTATTCAAGTTGGCCAGTGTGATAGAAAGACAAATTATTATCTAAATGGAGAGAAAGTTCAAAGTGCTTACGTGCGGAGGGATCTGGGTGTCTGTTTGCATATCATAGAAAACCTGCCTGCGGGTACTGCTAGTAATGAGAACTGCAAGCATAATTTCAGTGGTTATTTATAAAAGGATAGAGTAGAAAGGTAGGGAGTGTTGGTGTAGCTATGCAAGGCTGCAACTGGAGTACAGTTTGGGTGTCCTGCAGAATGAGCGATTTCCATTGGAGGCAATTCAGAGGAGCTTCATTAGATTGATTCCATGTTTGAAGTGTTTGTCTTATGAAGAGAAATTGAACAGATATACAGGTACTGAGTTTGGTGATGTCGCTGTGGTAAGCAAGAGATTAAATTACCAAGAGAGGATGGAAAGTCTGCAAGTATATTCAGAGGGGTAAAGATAATAGATAATATTTTGGCAGGTGGAATTTAACATGATATAACCAGTCATTTCATTTACAGGAATAATGGAAAGCAATATGTTACTAAAATGGAGAGAGATTACAGGACTTAATGATACTGTGTCCTGGGGGGTCCACTCAGATCCGTTCAGACATGGGAGGTTTTGCTCCATCCCTGATCGTCAGCTCCCAGACACTCCAAGTGACCCCATTGCTCTCCGAACACATGGAATACTTTGATGTGGTTGATTGATGGTGGTGATGATGTTTTGAAACGTGCATCAAGGAGACGGACTTTATCCAAGATATATTCATTTCTTTCCACGTGGAGACCCGATGACGATGGGAAAGGGTGACTGCTTCTGAATGAAGAGGCCATGACTGCTGCCAGGACAGTGGGTATTCACCAATATGATGCACTGTGATGGGCACACTGTAACATTAATAGAGAGAGAACTCCTTCAGTTCCTGTACCTCTCCCCATTGACATGGATACCCTGCAGATGCCATGTACACCATCGGCAAACCCACTATACTGAATACACCCGGCAGCTCCCTGCTGAGGGAGAAACAATCTATATACCTCATCCACCATATATATGCTCCTTCACCGAATGGTGACATTGATGTTGAGATACTGGGAGATGATGGATATGTCACCTCGTCCTGCCTGGCAAGTTCTGGATTATAGAAGCTGAATGAAACAGTGACCCTCACAGTCACTGGCAGCATCCTCCTCCCCCTGGTGTGAAGCTGCAGGTCGTGTTGAAGGAGGTGACACCATTCTATGACCAGCTCCTTGTTCAGTCAGGGCCCCTCACACTCTGCTCCTTGGTTAAGTGGAGCTTGGGAAGCTGTTCCTGGAAAACCCGGGATGGATACAGCAGATCCCTTTCCCCACACGCACTCACTGCATAGTGTCAGAGCTTCCCCTCTCTACAGCCTCTGCTCCATTTGTTGTTCGTGTTGCAGACCCAGATGTTGTAACTACAGTCCCCATGCTCCATCCAGAGTTGGGTCACCAAATCCTCAGGTCTCCCTGAATGTCGGAAGCAGCTCACAGCACAACCTCCAGCAAACCATCCCCAGCTGCTGGACTAACTTTTCAATTACAGGAGCCAGTCAGAAACCACTTGGTACAAGTGTTGTGGACCAGCCCATATCCCCGCAAAATATTGAAAGAAGGCCGTTTAGATCCGAACCTTTCCTTATTTTGAATATAGATGTGAAGTGTGCCTTACAGATATGTTGCAACTGGTCAAACCACTCGACATTAAGCAAAATATAATCTATTCAAATGCTTTAGTTAAAATACAATCAAAGAAAAGAAAATTTCGGGATAGCTTATATGTTGGAACACTTACACAAACAATAGATACCATACCTACTTGGTTTACACCGCTTGGCACAAAGATATATTCAAATACAGATCCTTACAGCAGTTTTCCAATCCAGGGGGAAACAGCATGAACAGAGATCTCAGAGAGAAAAACAGCTGGGGATCATGTATTGAAACTTCCAACCCTTCTAGAATCCCCAACAGCTTCTGAATGCTGCAGCTAAAGACAAAATGAGGAAACCTGCTCTGGGAGAGCTGGCCACTGCCCTTCCATTCTTACCACCGGTTTAATGAAACCTAAAGGCTTTCTCAATTATTTGCTTTAACTGTTTTCAGACAGCAGTTCTGCACCTCTGCATTTAAAACCTCTATTCAAAAAAAATCCAAAAGAAAATAACCTTTTTACAGTGATAGTATCCTCACGACTCCACCTTTAATAAAATAATCGATCAATATACAAGTGTGGATTCATTTTAGACCTCCTAGACTTCCTTATATATATATATATATATATATATATATATATATATATATAGCATTGACTCTGATCATAAAAATGTTCACAACTAGATTAGATTTCAATCATTTTACTCCTGCAACAGAATGCCTTTGTCTTTCTTCATCCAAGTCTCCACAACGTGTCAAAATTTCGGTATTCTCGCCATGTCACCTGTATAATTTGAAATTGAATGGCAGCAAGAATAAGCTCAATCGAAACAGACTGGTCTTTCCTTCCCTAAACGTCTCCAAAATTTTAAGAGTTCACGATCAGTGATAAATATTTGGCTCATGTATGTTATTCGCGATTTAAATGCTGAAACGTTGTAACGCCAACAAAAAGCTCAAGACCTCCTCCCCATTGTGGAATAAATCTGTTGATGATTCCACTGGACACTCCAACCACACATTACATAATGGAGCACTTCTCATCTCTCCAACAGTCCTTCTGATTGACATAGCTCCTCATGTCTCAGCATAAAAGATTTACATGCTTCTGTGCCTCTTAATGCTGTAAACTCTTTCCCTGCTACTCCTGGCCTATGCCAGTAAAGCTTACTTTCACAGGTATATATTTTAAGATCTCGCACATTCTTCTCCATGCCTCACAGAAACCAAACTTTCATTTGTGAACCAAATCATCATCATCAGCCATTTCAGCTTCTAATCTTGCCGTTGTAATTGCTCTTCCACACGAATTCTCACGATTGCAGGAAGTGAATTGTTGAACTTCTCCAACATAAGAATCTCTCTAACAGTGTCATAGCTTTGCTCTGTTTTTAATACCCTTACCCACTATTCAAAATTACTTTGTTTTATACTTTCAAACTCAATGTGAGTTTAACCAGGGACCCTTTTTTAGATTCATGAAACGCTGACTGTCGGCTTCTATGCACTTCAGATGGCTTTCTTCACCACCCCATACTGGCCAGATACCTCCTCCGATAGGGATGCAAATACCTACCAGCTTTGTTTGGATCAACTAAATCCACATGGCTACTGGCCACTGCATTAGTTTAGCCACTTTCTCAAATGAAATTCAAAAGGCTTCCCCATCCTTCTCATCAAATTTAGATAATGCCTGGATGTATTTAAACAGAACCTCATTAGGCCATAGGCTATTACAGGGTTGCTTAACCTCACTGTCCTCCTCATCCAGCCTACCATCTACCTTGATCTCCGCCTTCTATGTCAACTTTCCTCTCTAATTACTAACTGTTTAAGTTGAAACTCTCTGCTTTTCTTCTGTCCTTTTCTCTCTTCCTTCTTCATTTCATTTTCTTTTATTTCTACTTTTCATCATAATTCAAACTGTTTCAATTCCTTCTCATGTTCAAAGTGCCTCATTTGAAATTGAATTCTAGCCATTTCGAAAGCGTCTGATGGCGGTTCCGTCCAATGTAATTCCGGAACTATAGCTGTAATTATCTCTCTTTTTCGCACAGACAAAAGCAAACCCAACTCCAGCTTGTCTGTCAATTCCTACAGCTTTGCCTTCATTACCTTTTGTAAAACCCCCAAGTTTACTTCTTCCACACCCAGAGAACTCTTAGTGACTGAAAGAATCTTTATACACAAAACACTGTTTAAACCAACCGAATTCAACATCTGGAACAAAAGACACTAACAACTACCATATGCGACCTTTGTACCGAATAATCTCCCGGTGCATAATCTCCAGTGTCTGCATGAGCTTATTCTGGATTCTCTGGCTTCCTCACACAATTCAAAGATGTGCATGTCAGGTGAATAGGCCATGCTAAATTATTCATAGTTTTCAAGGATGTATGTGGGTTAGGATCCTTTTCGGGGTAAATATTAGGGTAGAGGAATGGGTCTGGGTAGGTTACTCCTCGGAGGGTCAGTGTGGACTTGTTGGGTCTATTGGCCTGTTTGCAGACTGTAGGGATTGTAATTCTAAACCCAATTTGGTGTTATCGATTTAGAACCAGACAAGAGTCCCCAGTTTGCTATAGACCAACTCGACTGCCTCAAACCAGTTTAAGAGGGTAACTTGGATGCCACCATTTTCCTATTCTAAAGGTAGATGTGAATTGGGTGTTCCAGATGTGATGCTACTAGTCGAACCCACCCACCATTAAGCAAAACACAATATATTTAAACACTCTAATGAAAATCCATTCAAAATAACGAGGAATTTAGAATAATTTTACTATTGGAAACCTTAACCGAATAAAGGATATAATACCTTCTACAGATGAACTGTTCCAATATACGAACATTCCATAAACACACTCCTTGGTAAAAAAGGAACATTCAGACATACATACTTCATACAGTTCTCCAATTCAGGAGGAAACAGCATCAAGTCAGTTTTCAGAGAGAGTAGCAGCTGGGGATATGTTACGAGGCCGTTGTTACTGCTATTTATTATAAACCCTAAAAGCTTCGTAAGTTATTTACTTGAGCCGTTTTCAGTAGGCAGTTTGGCCTTTAAGATCTCTTATTTTAAAAAGGAGAAAATAATCTTTTTTTTTAAGAAAAGTGACAGCATTGTCACACAATTTAGATGCCTGGTCCTTTACTTAAGGGACTTCCTCTTGTTACTGATCGCAAGGTCACCGGAGAGGGACAAATTCAGGTACAGACCAAGTTACAAGGATGTGTCTCATAACTTCTAAAACACCCCTGTCCATGGGATATACCGCGAAATGAACAACAGCCTGAAACATACCATTTCACTCTTTCTGAACTACACAATGCCAGCACTTGATACACTAGGGAACCAAAAGCTAAACCCAGGGAAAGATACAGAGGGAGAGAAAGATTCACATTAAAGGCAGAAGCAGACAGTTAATTAACGGAAAAGATATTGTGGAAATATGGGGAATCAGACAGGGCAGTGGGACGAACTGGAGAAGTGAGATCTTCGAGAGTAAAATGATAAGAATGAGAACATCGAATAAAGGCATTGTCAGATCAGCTGGAATGGTTTGTTACATCAAATTCTCAATCTGCTTCATAGAACACCACAAGCAACATAAACTGGGACTAGATGACAGCCCAGCATGGAGAGCTGTGCAGACCATGCTAGTGTGTTGCTCAGTAAACTGCACTATCTGCCCAGCATAGAGAGTAATGCAAACTTTACTATCATATTCTAACCATACTCGCATCAGGTTACTGCCAACAATGGGAAGGTTTGCTGCGATTGTGTGTGTGTGTGTGCTCATCAGAAACTGAGAGAGAGAGTGCGTGTGTGTGCGTGCGCGATAGGCGTGGTTGAATGCGAAACTCATTGTTTGAGAAGGAACGCACATGGAGGAAACTATTTTAAATACGAACAACTGGCAGGCTTTTTGTTAATCAACAGAAAGGGAACGAGAGAAGTTTCATGGACAGATGAGGTAATGTGTTTGAGAATGTTAAAATAAAGTCATTGCACATGAATGACAGATGGATGGGAGTTTGGCGTGAGTTCGAAGCAGATTTGCTTTGGCATGTTTGAAGCTGGGAGCGGCAGCAGCAGATTATTGGCTTCATTAAGACAGTATTTCATAGCTCAAGATTCAAACAGCAGATGGAATAAACCAGTGCAATACATTCAGGAGTGAAAAGGCCAGGTAATGGTGTGCAGAATGAGCTAATTGTCAAAGGGAGCACACACAGTTGTGACTTATCTGCTTCAGCTGCAGTTATTGGCCAGGGATGGGATGGAAACAGTGGAAGGAAGTGGAGTTTGTAACCAGAACAGTAGAGAGTGACCTCCATGCTGTTAATATTTAAATAACAAAGGCCATGATACAATAAATTGTAGTTCTACGCTGGAGCTGAGTAGGTCAACATAGAGACCCATGAGTAACACTGCCAGAGCAGAGAGGGAGACAGTAATTGAACACGTTCATTGATGAAGTTAGTAGTATTCTGTCGAGTGAATATCTGGATTGAGAGTTTCAGGAGGAACAATAATAGCGACAAGAAGTGTAGACTATATGAAAGACCAGTAATACAGTCATAACTAGTTTATAGAGAAAAAAAAAACTTGACAGTGACACTTACCAGGAACGCCAAACATACCTAGGAAAGGATAATAAAAATATTGAACAATGAGAAGAGCGTAATAGATCCACAATGATAATGACCACCAATAAAATGCAGAAAGATACCAAACATAATTGGATAAACTCCTGTCTATTGTTGGAACATGCCAGTCCAATGATTCATCCATTGATTCATTCATCTGATCCATTTTGGAACATTCCAGTCTAATTTTTTCAGATTCTGATCTCTTCTCCCCCTCTCTCTGGATCTGCTGATCCCTATCAGTGCTGTCGGTGATGCTCCCGCTCATGTTATGGGATAAC
The DNA here is from genome assembly GCF_037043375.1 of Chiloscyllium plagiosum. Taxonomy (NCBI): domain Eukaryota; kingdom Metazoa; phylum Chordata; class Chondrichthyes; order Orectolobiformes; family Hemiscylliidae; genus Chiloscyllium; species Chiloscyllium plagiosum. The sequence goes on along the minus strand of NW_028270146.1, from coordinate 109,652,106 downwards.
ACATTGAACGGCGCCCATTTATCATTAAAACCCTCCACTGGGATAATTAGAATCAATTGAGATTGGCATTAATCACAGTCACTGAACAAACACTGGGAAACCGAGCAAAGGCTACGACAACAGATGAATGGGCACCGCACAACAATCAACAGACAGGAGTGTTCCATCCCAGTTGGGGAACACTTAAGTGGTCCAGGACATTCAACCTCCAACCTCCGTGTGACCATCCTCCAAGGCGGACTTCAGGACAGGCAGCAGCGAAAAGTGGCCGAGCAGAGGCTGACAGCTAATTTTGGTACCCATAGGGAGGGCCTCAACCGGGATCTTGGGGTCATGTCACATTACAGGTGACCACCATTGCACTATACACAAACAGACACAGACACCACTACACGCACACATACACAGGCACTCCTATACTCACACATACACACGGCACACATGTACACAGACACGCACACAGACACTCCCACACACCCTTACAGACACCCACACTCACACAGGCATCCGCTCAGAAACTGAGACCACACTACACTCATGAACACACATATACACTCTCTCTTACAGACACTCACAGCCCCACCCAGACACGCACAGAGACTGCCACACTCACATATGCACCCCCTCACAGACTTAAGAGACTCTACATCACTACACACACATATACACTCCCTCTCACACTCACGACCCTCAACCCAGAAAAACACACATACACAAACACACAAACAGTCGAACCTCCATGCACACATATGTTTTGTGGGGTGTATTTGTACTTGCAGAGTTACATTGTACTTTGTTCAAAAATTGCATGAATTCATGTAAAACTCTGAGCTCAAAAACTGCAGGAATTCATGTAAAACTCTATTCTCACTTTTCAGATTAGAATCAATCTAAACATCATGGCATAGACAAGAGAACACAGGGGGCTAACACTTTGAACATAGTGTCTAGGTAACAGTCAATGTTACAGTTAACCTGAAAATGCAAGTTTTTTTTAAAAAAAGGGTTTTGTGATTTACACAAGAAATAAGTGAAACGATCATGGTATTCGAACAGATGAAAGACTGAACAGACAATCAAGGTATTTTTCAATGTATAATTTCAGTTACATCACACTGTAAATTTTTGCTATAAATTCTGTGCCTTAGATTTGTGTCCTCCACTATCACCTGATGAAGGAGCGGCGCTCCGAAAGCTCGTGTGCTTCCAATTAAACCTGTTGGACTATAACCTGGTGTTGTGTGATTTTTAACTTTGTACACCCCCAGTCCAACACTGGCATCTCCAAATCATGACTAAACAAACAGCTCAGTTAACCAGTTCCACACATCACTTTTCATATCAGTATAAAAGGGAACATTTACTGGGTTTGGATGGAATGGGTGAGGATTGCTGAGGGATAGACCATCAATCTTTATAATCTTTTTGTAACTTGTATATGAGAGTATTAACAAAACACTGCAGGGGTCTATATATATTCCACTCTGTTTATGAAAGGAGGCAGTTATAAAACAACAGATCGGCTGCATAAAATAAAGTCGAGTGGGCACGTTTCTAGATACCTCAACACAAAGTATGATATTATTGACCAGTGTGAGGCTACTTCTGGTTTTAAGTGCCCTGCTACCAAATCCTTTCATAACCTTGAGACGGAGCATTGAGACTGCTGCTCAGCAACAGGCCGAAGCAATTCTGTCCCTATGGGCCTCTTACAGAGGGATAAGAGAAAGCCATTTAGCCCATTTTAGCCTGTTGCTACTTGAAAAGGTGGAAATCTAGAATATTGGTACATTTTTTCAACAGATTCATTCAAAACAAAGAGATGTGACGCTGCAGCTGTATGAGGTGTTACTGAGAGGGCACCTGGAGTACATTGCGTTGGTTGTGTTACTGTAACTGGGAAGGGATGGACCTCCATCAGATACACTTTAACGGTTGCTCGTAATCCACGGGTTGCTGTGTCATTTAATGTCTCGGATCTGTTACATAAGAACAGGAGGAGGCCATTCAGCCTTTTCAGTCTATTGCAGAGGGCCACGAGGAGCAGGGCCCTCTGCAATAGACTGTTACAGAGAGGCAGGAAGTGTTTATTTAACTTTCAAGTCTGTTACACATGTACATTTGTTTTAAATTAGTTTTGGAATAGGAAAGACCTGATGTAAACATTGATGTTCTAACTTTGAATAAGGCCAATTTTGAAAGTGATAGGTGAGCCCTGTGAAAGGCTGATTGGGATACCCTATTCGCAGGTAAAGGGATGGTTGGAAAATGCAAGGCCATGAAAACTTGCTTTCAGAGAGTCCAGAGCCAACGTGTTCCTATTAGTGAGAGGGGCAAGTCTGGTGGGTGCAGGGAGTGCTGGATGGCTAGATATATTGATCCTCTGGTCAAGGTAAGGAAGGAAGCATATGTAAGGTAAACAGAGTTGTTATCAAGTGAGTCCCGAGAGGTGTATAAGGGCAATAAGTGTATAGTCAACGGGGAAATCGGGCCAGAAAAATGTGGACATGAGATGGCTTTGGAAATAGGGTTAACAAGGCATTGAAGAAACTCTACAAATCCTTTAATGGCAAAAGATTAACTAGGGAGAGAATAGGGCTCCTTAAAGATCAGTAAGGCTACTTTTTGTGTGGAACCACAGGAGATTGAAGGGATGCGAAACAGGTTTTTCTCCTCAGTATTTAATGTGGAGGAGGTTACAAGAGCGAGAGAATGAAGAAATATACAGTGATCTCTTGAAAAGTGTCTATATTACAAGGAGGTGTTGGACATTTTAAAACATATAAAGGTGAACAAATCCCTAGGACCTGATCAGTTGTATCCCAGATGTTTGTGGGAAGCTAGGAAAGAGATTGCTCTGCATTTTACTTATATATTTGTATCATTGATTTTAACAGGTGAGGTGTCAAAAGACTGGAGGGCTGCTAACATAGGGTCATTATTTAAGAAAGTAAGGAAAAACCAGGTAACTATAGATTGGTGAGCCTGACGTCAATGGTGACTAAATTGTTGGAGGTGATTTTGAGGGAAAGGATGTATATGCATTTGGAACGACAAGGACTGAAGAGGGCTTTGTACATTGGAGATCACATCCTACTGACTCGGTGGAATTTTTTGAGGAAGTGATGAAGATGGGTCTAACCGGATGAGTCAAGATTTGAAGAGTCCAATCACAAGAAGTAAAACACAAAATAAAGGCATTGCCAGATGTTTAGTACTCTCACATTCGCAATCCAACTCACATAACCAGCCCATCCATTACGTATTCAGAATGGAGCACGTGTAGATCCGGCTCGTGTACAACTGTATGCAAGCCAGCAATGTCCAGAGTGAAACACTGTGCAGCCCACACCAATGCTGGATCTATAATCCTGGGCTAAATGTCAAGCATGTAGAGCTGTGCAGTCCGCACTGGTTCATTCATATATAAACCCAGGCTGTTGCATTGTTCGGTAACACTGTGTTAGATCACTGCCCAGTGTGGCGAAACATGTAACCAATGCTGGAAGTGACAGGATGTGCAGTTCCCATCCATTTACTGCTCTATACCTCCACTGTGCCTTGACAAGGGATGCTGCGAATGTGAAAGTCACTGCGAGGAAGAGATGTAAATGGAAACAATTTAAATACCAATAGTTCTGATTAAGGCACGTATCACTCTAGTATTTAAAGATGAAATAACTGAGGTAATATCGAATGAGGTTTTGTGAATGGTGCAAAGAAGTAATGTTATAGTGGTTGCACTATAAGTCTTCAAATAATCAATGGGAATTAGAGAAACAAATATTCAGGGAGACTGGCGAGACTTGCAGGAGCAATAGGGTTGTCATAATAGGTGATTTTAATTATCCTAACCTAGATTGGAGCTTCCAGAGTGTTAAGAACTTAGATGGAACGTAATTTGTTAAGCATGTTCAGGAAAGCTTCCACAAGCAGCATGTAGAGGATCCTACTCTGGAAGGGACAAACTCGACCTACTGTTAGGAAATAGGGCAGGATAGGTGATGGAGGTAAAGTGGGGGAGCATTTTGGGAAAAGTGACTAGAGCTGTATTAATTTTATAATAGTTATGGTAGGGACAAAAGTGGTCCACAGATTCAAGTTCTAAATTGGGGCATGGCGTATTTTGTTGGACTTAGTCAGGGGATTTCAGGGGTTGATGGAGTAGTTTATTTCCAGGTAAAAGAATCCCGGGCAAGTGGGAGGGCTTCAAAAGTGAGATAGCTCGAGTTCAAGGTCTATATGTTCCTGTAAGGGTGAAGGGAAAGTGAGGCTGGAAGAGAGAACCCTGGATGACAAGAGATATTGAGGCTCTGACCAACAAAAAAGGAGACATCACTCAGGTACAGGCAGCTGGGATCTAGGCAACCCCTGGAGTAACACAGGGGATAGAGGAGTTCACTGAAGAAGGAAATCAGCAAGGTTAAAGTGGGGTATTAGATAGCCTTGGCTGAGCAGATCCAAATTCAGTATAGTAAAGAAAAAGAACAACTAGAGATAGAAAATAGGACGTCTTAAAATCCAAAATAGGCACGCATGTGTAAAACCTCAAGAGATGGTTGAGGTCCTCAATTTTTCTTCTGTATTTACCATGAAGAAAGACACGAAGACCTATGACCTTTGGGAGGTTAGTTGCGATATCTTGGCACAGTCCATATCACAGTAGAGGTGCTGTTGGACACATTAGAATGCACAAAGTCAGGTAAATCTCTTGGTCCTGGCCAGATATATCTAAGAGCACTGCACGAGGCGAGATAAGAGAGTTCAGGGGCCAAGAACCCGGAAGACTAGGCAGTAGCAAATGTTGTGCACTTATTCAGAAGGGCTGCAAAGAAAAGCCTGGGAAATATAGACCAGTAAGCTTCACATCTGTTTCCGGAAACCACTTGAGAAGGTTTGGAGATATAAGATATGCATGCATTTGGAAAGACTGAGTTTGACTTGGAACAGTCAGCATAGCTTTGTGCGTGGAGATCATGCCTTACAAATTTTGATAGAGTGTTTTGAGGAAGTGACCAGGAGGTTTGACGAGGGCAGGGTGGTGGACATAATCTATATGGATTTCAGTAAGGCGTTTGATAAGATTCCACATGGTGAGCCGCTCTAGAAGGTTAGATCCCATGGACTCCAAGGTAAACTTGGCAAATTGGCGACACAATTGGCTTGTCGTAATGAAGCAAATGGCTATGGTGTAGGTATGCTTGTTGGACTGGAGGCCTGTGACTAGTGGAGTGCCTCAGGGGTCCGTGTTGTGCCCATTGCTGTTTGCCATCTATATCAATGATTTGGACCAGGGTGAACAACGCAAAGTTCGTAAGTTTGCAGGTGACACTAAAATAGGAGGCATCGTTTACAGTGAGGAACCTTATCAGAAATTGCAGCAGTACCTTGATCAGCTGGGAAAGTGGGCTGAGAAATAGCAAATGGAATTTAATATAGATAAGTGCGACATCTTGCATTTTGGAAAGTCAAATTTAGGTAGGAGTTTAATGATGAATGAGAGGGTCTTAAGGACTGTAGTGGAACAAAAGGACGTTGGAGATCAGGTGCACGGTTGTCTGAAATTTGAGTCACAGATACACAGGACAGTGAAGAAGGCTGTTGGCACACTGGCCTGGACTCCCTGGTTTCGGGGAGTCCAGAACGAGAGAGCATAGGTTTAGGGTGAGAGGGAAAAGATATAAAAGAGACCTACGGGGTAACTATTTCACACAGAGGGTGGTACGTGCATGTAATGAGCTGCCAGGTGAAGTGGGGGAGGCTGATACAAGTGCACCATTTAAGAGGCATTTGGATGGGTAAATGAATAGGTAGGGTTTAGTAGGTTATGGGCCAGGTGCTGGCAGGTAGGACTAGATTGGTTTGGGACATGTGGTCGACAAGGATGGATTGGACCGAAGGGTCTGTTTCCATGCTTTACATCTCCATGACTCTATGACTTATACTAATCTCTGTGTTTTGGTGCTCCATACTGGTGAGAAAGTCCAAAGGGATATTTTCCATGAGGAGCTTACAAAGACCCAAAAGACCCGAGGAGTTTTCAGACATCCAACGCAACATTTTTCCTAGCACAGAAAGTAAGGATTTTTTTCCCCATGTGCATCTGTGTAAGATACTCTGTGCAGGCCCAGGAAAAGAGAAACCGGGTCCATCTTCAATTCTGTCTCCAAGACCCACTCTACTACACCTAACACAGTGCTCCAATATATACTAAGCTTGCAGCAGGACCACATGCAATGAGAAAGAGTGCCTGTAGTCACTCGGCATTTAGTACATGCTGAAGATAATCCCACTTTGAATTTTGAGAGAAACTCTGGTGTCAGACAGATCCTATGAAGATTTTTCAACTGCATGGAATGTGTCCTATTACAGATCAAAATCCTTCGAGCATTTTCACAAATATCCTCCCATGTCTCCGAAGAGATCTAAACCCCCAACTCTCTCGCACAGACGTCACGAAGCTGCACAGTCTTGTCTGAGGGGACACTATCCAACTCATGATAAAGGATGCTGACAGAGAGGGTATTCGTAGCAAAAAGAACCCACTTCTCTGTATCGGATCTATAAGTGTCTGTTAGAAGTCTTTTTTAATCAAATCTCTAATCTGGAAAAAAAAACAGAAGAAGTCTCTGCTAGGTAGTCCATACTTACGAGTTGATCAAATGATATCATTGTTTCTCCCTCAAGTAAGACATGGTGGCTCAGTGGTTTGTCCTGCTAACTCACAGCACCAGGGTCACGGGTTTGGTTGCAGCCTTGGGTGACTGGTTGTGTGGAGTTAGTATATTCTCAACTGTGTCTGCGTTGGTTTCCTTCCCCAGTCAAAAAGATGTGCAGGTTAGATGAATTGGCCATTGCTAAATTGCTCATAGTGTTCAAGAATCTGTAAGTTGGGGCATTAGTCAGGGTAAATATAGGATGGTAGGAGAATGGGTCTGGGTGGGTTACTCTTCAGAGGGTCAAAGTGGACTTGCTGGGCCCAAGGACCTGTTTCCACACTGTAGGGATTCTACTAATTCTAAATCACCCAAGCAAGGTACCCCCCTCGCTGCCCACAGTTTAAATCTGGAATCCATCATCCCCGGTTGACAACACTATATACCAATTATAGGGGTAAGAAATATGGTTATGGCTGTGTTGCTCTCGATCTGACGCATTGTCCTTCAAGTTTTGACAGTATTTATCATCATTAGATTATGACAATACTCCATAAACGTTGTCATTTTATGTAAGAATAACAGACTAAGACGGGTTCACTTTGTCTGAGAGGGCTCAATGCCATATTGATGCCGAGACATCAGCGGCCCAGGCACTCACATACGATGAAAAAAAACTGAATTGATTGTTTTTAATCGGGGAAATCAACTCCCCACGATCTGTGTGGCAGTTGCAATTTTGTTAGCTTGATAAAGAATCGCTTATGGTGCCAAATAAAAGAGCTAAACCAGCCATTATGTTTCTTAGAAACATCTTAGATCAGCTTCCTTACAGTGTGGAAACAGGTCCTTCAGCTCAACAAGTCCACACCGACCCACCACCGACTCCCCTATATTTACCCCTACACCTAACATTACTGGCAATTTAGCATGGCCCATTCACCTAACCTGCACATTTTTGGACTGTGGAAGGAAAGCGGAGCACCCGGAGAATGTGCAAACTCCACGCAGTCAGTCGCCTGAGGTGGGAAGTGAACCCGGGTCACTGGCGTTGTGAGGCAGCAGTGCTCACCACTGTGCCGCCCACATGACTCTGCTCTCTGGGAAGCATCAAAGAAAGCATTCACACAAGGTGTAGGAAGTGAGGTAGGACATTCATTTTAATAACAGCTATCCGAATTGTGTAATTTTGTCAAACAAATGGATATAATTCACGTTAAATAAATGATCAAATACAAATGCAATGGATATACTGAAATAGGGAAACCACCCCGTGGCCATTTAAAAGGAAACCAGGATTTGCCCTCAGTATCAGGTATTTCCCTAAGACCTCCCATAGGCATGGCCTCCAACTTTGTAAAATTAATCATATCGTCCAGAAAGGCAACAAGCGAATTAATGCATTGCATCACATGATCTACCGAAATTGCGGAATTTGACAAAAAAATATAAGACCCTCATCTGCATACAATATAATCTTACGTGACTTCTATCCCACTTCGGGGCAGATATGTTGGTATCCCTACAGATGGCCTCCGCCAGTGGCTCAATCACCAACGTAAACAACAATGGTGAAAGGTGTCAACCTGGTCGGCTGCCTGGAACAATATTAATATTACTGGTTGGCACACCGTTAGTGAGAATCGCAACTAGAGGATCACGGTAAAGGACCCTCAACCACTTGATAAAAACTTTGCAGAGACCAAACCGTTCTAATGTACAGAAGAGATCCGGCCACTCAACCCAATCAAATACCTTCTCTCATCTAAAGAGATCAGTAATCCCTGGACAGATTGTTGTTGACACTCTTGGATCATATTGAGTAACCTCTTTATATTGTAGGAAGATCTGCGTCCCTTTATAAAGCCTGTTTGGTCCTCTTTGGCAACGGAAGGCAGCAAAGTTTCCAGCCTTCATGCACGGGTCCCAGACAGGATTTTGAAACCAACATTTAAATGTGAGATTGGCGTGTAAGAAGCACAATCCTTCAGGGTCTTCCTCCTTCGGCATCAGAGAGATATGAGCCTATCTTAAGGATGGAGGGAAGGGTTCGTGACTGTATGAGTGACGGAACGTGCTAAACATCAGCCCTGACAATAGGTTTATAAATTATGTATAAAATTCACGAGGAAATCCATCAGGAACATGCGCCTTTACATTCTGAAGCTGCTTCACACCCTCCTGCGCTGACAATGGTCCATTAAGGCACAACACGAATTCAGGGGTTACTCCTGGAAGACCCAGGTTCTTGAAACATGACTCCATCTTAATCCATCTATCCACACAATGTTCAGTCTGAAATAATTCGGTGAAAAATCTGGGACAGGAGACATTAATCTTTTTGGAATTGAAGGTAAGGATGCCAGTACCTTCCCTAATTCAGGTAATGCCTTAAGAGGGGCGATCGTTTTCCTGGCAAGATAGAATAAATACCTGCCTGGCTTATCACCATGTTCAAACAGCCTTTGTTTTGCAAAACTAAGTTCCTTTTTGGCTGTCTGTGTGAGCGTGGAATTCACTGTAGACCGAAGCGTTGTAATCCTCTGCAGCTTAGCCACTGAGGGACAATCACAGTATCCACTGTCGGCTGCCCTCAGCTTTGCCTCAAATCAGCGTTCCTGCTCCCTCTTCTGCTAAATCATAAGGAATAATTATTCCCTTGGCATAAGCCTCAGCAATTTCCCACAGAGTGGATGAGTTACTGGTTGAATCTGAATTAATGGCTAAGAAAGATCAGTATGCATGGCAGTTGTCAGCACATTGGCACAATTGTTAGCACTGCTGCTTCACAGCGCCAGAGACCCGGGTTCAATTCCTCACCTCAGGTGACTGTCTGTGTGAAGTTTACACATTCTCCTGTGTCTGCATGGATTTTCTCCCACAGTCCAAAAATGTGCAGGTTAGGTAAATTAGCTATGCTAAATTGCCTGTAGTGTTAGGTGAAGGGGTCAATGTCAGCGGGTGGGTTGGTGTGGACGTTTTGGGCCAAAGGGCCTGTTTCTACACTGTAAGTAATCTAATCTAACTACTCAATTAACCAACTAGTCTTAAGAATAAAGGGATACATTCGCTAGTGTCTCGAATCTATTATATTGCGCTTAATCTTAATCAATAAGTATACTGCTTCATGGTCAGAAATGGTCATATTCCCAATTGTGCAGGGTGCCACCGAATCTAAGATTGTTGCAGGAATGGGGAAGATATCAACCCTCGTGTGGCAATTATGCCGGTTAAAGAAGAAAATAAAATCCCTACTTGTGATGTGGATCTGCCACCAGACATCCACCAGCTCTCGTTCTGCACACATATCCACTAATTGCTTACATTATAACGAGGGTATTGGGGCACCTTTGGACATTCTGTCCACCGTGGAGTCCATAAGACTTGAAAACTTATACAATAATGTGCCACGATGCACGATAACTGAATTTGGAAAATGCATCTGCCAGGAATGTAAGAGGGTACGCTGGGAGTTGGGGGGGGGGGGGGGGGGGCAGCAATAAACATTCAAAATACTATATTTTTTACTGTAGTTCAAGGCTTTGGGTATTATGAGCTTCCCGTGAGTGTCAAATACAATCTAGTGGGTGAAATGGAAGATTCTGTTTATCCATTATGGCTTTTCCCCTCTGCATAATATTAAAAGACGAGAAATAAACCCGACCACGCTCGACCTGCTGTAATGTCAAATGTTCCTTGTCCTCAAGGTGCATCTCCTGCAATAGGACAACATCCACCCTCTCTTTTTAAGACTAGAAAGTAATTTTTTCCTCTTTTCTGGCAAATGGCTCACCTTAATGCTCCAGGTAGACCATTTAAGCACATCATTACCCAGAACACACTGTAGCAACATTTGAACTCGAGAGAGGAAAAACTCGAATTACTGATCATTAATAAACAATGTCTCATAGAGCTTAAAAATTACACAAACTAAGGCTATTACAACTGCCAACTCTCAAAAAATTCAAAAACTAAGCATTTTAAATAAATGGCTGGGATGGAGTGGGTTAGGGAACCACTTTGCCCGTTCTGTGATGCAGAGCCCAACAAAGCAGACCTTCCAGATCGCCACCATCTTGGATTTCCCCTTAAACTTTTATTGATATTATCATTTCATTTTGCTTTATATTCTTGGATGTGCTGGAGCAGTGTGATTTTTTTACCACTGTCAGCATTTCCCCAACGCTGGTCATTCCTGCAATTCCCCGATATTCCTTGACTCCGTTATTCTTTATGAACCTTCTGTCGGTGCCTCAAACATATTCAATATCTCTACCTCCAATGCTCTGCAGGGAAGAGAGTTCCAAATACTCTCACCATTGAGGAAACAAAAAATAACTTCATCTGTGTGAGAGATTATTTTTGTCTCCTTACCTGAGAAAAGATATAATTAAATTGGAAGCAGTTCGGAGATGTTTCATGTCATGTATTCCAGGAATGATGGTCTTATATTATGGAGGCTTTAACGGGTTACTTTGGAATGAGAGGGGATCTTATTGAAACATACAAAACCTAGAGGAGAGTGATCAGATAGATACCCCACTGGGTGTTTGTATCATCCAAACTTCTTGTTGTTTTTATAGAATCTCTACAGTGTGGAAGCAAGACATTCCGTCTATCAAGTCCACATTGACCCTCGGAACAGTATCCCCCCGGACCTGCCCCCCTACTCTATCCATGTAACCCTGCATTTCCCATGACTAACCTATCTAACCTACACATCCCTGGGCACTATGGGCAATTTAGCATGGCCAATCCGCTCTAAGCTGCATATCTATGGACGATGGGATGAAACTAGAACACTGGGAGGAAATCCACATAGACATGGGGAGAATGTTCAAAATCCACATAGAGGGTTGCCCGAGGTTGGAACTGAACGCAGCTACTTGGTGACGGGAGGTAGCAGTGCTAACCACAGATACACCATGTACATCCGTTAGTTTTGTTAGTTACTTGTGGCTAACTAAAGAAATCTGCCTGACTTGTTCCAGTCACTGAACCTGACTCAGTTTGAGAACTTTATCTTCGGCTATATCACCAACCTGGTTACATTTAAAATTTGGTGTCAGCAGTGGCGGAATGGGATGAGAAAAGGAAAGAGTGATACCCTCCAACATCCGTCAGAGCAGGAATTAGGATAAATCCACAAAGTGGGATTTCAGTCAAGTGGGAATTCACTTTCGCAGACGTTTTGGGTGGCTGGACCTTTATATTACATCGAAGCTGGCTTTGTCTGATTTTCCATGGACAGGTGAATCAGGGATAATGGTGTATGGAAAGAAAAGTGCAGCTGGGACCACAATGAGATGAGCCATGACCTTATTAACTGGTGGAGTAGTGTGAAATGGCTGAATGGCTCACTTGTGTCCCTCAGCCCTTGTTCTGATGTTCCATTCAGCCCTCGGACATGCTAAACAGGGGCAGATCGAGGCCACTCCGATGATTAGGTGTAGTTTTTGAAATGTACTTGGAAAATCCAGGCTGGATCAGGAAGTGTCCACCACCCCCAACCCCCAGTCCCTGTTTCCAGGCTTACCCTCTCTGTAACTTCTGCCCCATAACTTCAGCCACATACTCCACCCAGGGTTAAAACAACAAATCCTCTGCTCTCCCTGAATGCAACATTGCACAACACGATTTCCAGCAAAATAACCCGTTACTTTCCAAAAGCATAACACGTGAAATTAATAAATAGGAACAGGAGTAGGTCAATCGGCCCCTCAAGCTAACGCTGTCATTTAATAAGAACATGGCTGATCTACTACAGGGCTCAACTCCACTCTCTTGCCGACTCCTTGTATCCCTCCACACCTCTCTGAGTTCGGGAATTCCAGACATTCACTACTTTCGGAGAGAAGACATTACTCTACATCTCAGATTGAAATCGATGTTCCTTATTCGGTATCTATATCATCGCGTTCGATACTTTGCACAAGAATGGAAAAAACTTCTCAACATCTACCTTCTCCAACCCTCCAACCCCTTCTGTTTCTTGTAGGTTTCAGCAGTATCATTCCTCATTCATTTAAACCCCAATGAATTATTACCTCACCATCTTAGAGATTCTCAATAACACAACCCTTTCATCCCAGGAAACCGCCTAATGTACCAACCAAGTTACTTGCTGCATCAGCATGCTGACCTTATGTTTCATGCACAGGAAGACTCCAATGCCTTTACCGTTCCTTTTCTGGAAGTCCTCTCCATTCATTAACAGCCTACCTTTTGATTCTCAGTGTCATCCTCAAACTCGGATGTATATTGCACTCAACTCCCTCCTTCAGGTCGTCAGCATAGTTTGCAAATAACTGATGCCGTCAGGCTGATATTTGTGGTACTCCAGCAGATAAACCTTTACCATAAAGATCCATTAATCCCGACTCTCCGATTTCTGTGTTAACCAATCATCATCCGATGTTAATACAGTATCCGACTTCCTGGAGCTTCTGTTTTGTGTAAGAACTTTTGTTTTGTAATACCTTGTGGAAAGTCTCTGGAAAGCCTCGTGTCCACCAGATCCCCTTTATCAAGTCCGTTGTTACATTTTCAGGCATCTCCTGGAATACGTTGCATGATTTTACAGGGCAAAATATCATTTCCCTTTCACAAAACCACCTTGACTCTGCGTGAAGCTTTTCTAAATGTCCATGCTTGCCAGGTTTTCCAAACTATACTTGTCCTATTTGTTTTCATTAGGTCCATGTGCTTCTAAATGTTACCCATTTATATGTTTGTCCAAATAAGTTTTAAATGTTGCAGCTGTCCTTGCACCTCCCACTCTTTCTCTGGAAGCTCATTCCATACCCACACCGCCATCTGTGTAAAAACGCTGCCCCTTAGTCCCTTTTAAATCTACCTCTTTCACCTTAAACCTATTCCCTCTATGTTTGGATTCCCCTATCCAGTGGAAAAGACCTTGGCTATTCACCCTATCCATACCTCTCATGATTTTATAAGTTTCTATAATGTCACTCCTCAACATCCTAAACTCCATCTGATGCTAACTTCAAGAACAAGGGCTTAAAGATAAGCACTGCAAATTTGAAACTATAGTAAACATGACAGGTAAACAATACTCAGCCCAAACTTCATACTGTGATTTGGTATTTCTCTCTATTACATTACTAAGGCAGCATGAAACGCTTACTAGTGCCAATAAGAAGTCAAGCATCTGAATTCCTTTATCAAAAGGGGGTAATGATCACGACAGTGAAAACGTATCTGTAGCCATATCTATATAATACCAGATGATCAACATTCCCCCGCCTGGCCTCCGTATAACTTTTTGTGGTTGTGTCTTTTTTATCTTGAATTCAATAGAGAGAACCCCTTTCACCCATTCACACCTTAAATTAGAGCCGTTATACAGAATATTTTCGTTAACCATTGATAAAAGTCAGTTTTTCTTTTGCCACACCCTCTTTTCCCTGCCACCCATCCTCCACATCTGCCAAGTGATTAAAAGGCCATTTTGCAATTGTATTGAGTTTTGAAGAATTGTCACACTGGACTGGAAACGCTAACTCTGTTTCTCTTTCTCTGCAGATGTTGAAAGACCTGCTGAGTTTCTCCAGAAATGAATAGGCGCAGAACAAGTTTTCAATTAAATCAATAATTATGGATACTGGAAATAAAAATAAAAAACCTTTATCGAAGGTTCACTGGACCTGAAAGTTTAACTTTGCATTCACTCCAGAAAATTCTGCAACATCTTTAGCAATTTCTTCAGCAATTTCTGTTTATGAACAACGACATATTGTTAAAGATGCCCAAAAATCCTGTCCAACATGGAGCGTCGTACACTGGGAGCTGAACAGTAACGCATGGTGACAAGTTCCTTGACTCTGAAACTGCATAAGGCTGGCACCACTGATGCTGCAAAACTCTGAATCATGGTCAGGCAGAAAAACAGAAGGAAACGCATTCACTTCAAATACAGAAGATGACATTACTGAAAGGAAAAGATTCAGATTAGTACCTTAAATGGGTATTGTTAATGTAACAAATTGGAGGCGTGACACCAAGGAAAGACTTCCAGCAGAATGAGAATATGAAAATGAAAGTATTTCCGCATCAGAAACCAGAGTAGGTCACTGAATACAGGGCTGATGGGTGAATGGGTCTCGGTGAGAACTTGGCGGGGGGGGGGGCAGTCAGTAGAATTGAATTGTAGATATTGCAGCTAAAACTGGGTTATCATCTGATGCTGTAGATTTCAATGACAATCTGTAACTTTTCCCCCAGGATAGTCCATCCATCTACCATTTCCATCAAGCCGATCCATGGGTCAGTGACGAGTGTGGGTGAACATGGTCGGGTCGGAATCACGTGTACCTAAACCTGATGACAATCCATTAAAGCTACCGCACTTGACTGGTTGCACTACGAACAGCAGGACTAACATCTGATACAGAGAGAGATGATCCTAAGACTAACAAATCAGATATAAGCTCTCTCGTCCTGTTAAATCCATGCGTAAAAGTCGATGGACCATTAAACAACTTACTGGAGGAGAGGACTCCACAAATATCCCCATCCTAAATAATGGAACAGCCCTGTGCATCCATGTAAAATATACAGTGTCTGCACCATTCTCAGCCAGAAGTGTTGAGTCGATTACCCACCTCACCCTCACTATGATACCTTCAGAATCACAGATGCCCGTCTTCAACCAATTCAATTCACTGCAACAGCTGGACACTGTACATACGACAAAGGCATTTGGCCCTGACACCATTCCTGCAATAGGACTGAGGACTTTTGCTACAAAACAAGACATGTACCTGAGAAAGCTGTTTCTTTCCAGCTCCAACTCTGACAACTCCCTGGCAATGTGGGTAATTAGCAACTGCAGTTCTCACTTTCTCCTAATGTGGGTAATTACTCAACTATGTCCCATCCCATAAGAAGGGAATAATTACAATCGGAACAATTACCACGCCCTCAGTCCCATCACGATAGTCATATTGGATGGGGTTATTTTTGGTAGAGCTGTCAAACAGCACAGAAATAATCGGTTCAGTGTGGTTTCCGATAGGCCCCCATGTGGAGATGGTGCTGTTGTGGAATTTTCATTGGACTGCTAATCCAGACCAGAATAATTCTCTGGCAACTGGTGCAAGTTAAAAACAATTAATAAAATATCGAGATCTAATACCTGGTGTCAGTAATACTGATCGTGTATTCAATGTCGATTATAGACGTCGATTTCCTTCCCCAATGTACTTTCAGGAAGTGAATCTCCCTTGCTTTCCTGGTCTGGCATAAAAGTGACTCCAGACACATAGACATGTGATACACTCTTCAATGGTCTCTGAAATGGCCAAACAAGACACTCAATTGTATCAAACTGCTCCGAGGTCTTAAAGGATAAACCCGGAGAGAACAGCCGGCACCAGCCTCGATATCAGAAAAGGGAACGGGAAACACAATCCTGTCGACCCTACAGAGACCTCCTTCCTAACAGCTAAGAGCTTGTGACAACATTTACAGAACTTTCCCACACACTGCACAGTAGCATCGGGAAAGAAAGAAATCATACAACTCATTGAGCTTTCCCTATTCTAGTTAATGGCTGAACATCTCCTCAACGCAGTTTTCCCCATACCATATTCATATCCCTGAATATGTTTAAACATTGTGAAACATAAAATGAGAACTGCTGTAGTCCATTCAGCCCATCAGTTTTGTGCCTCCATTCTATGTACAGGCAGTTCACTGATAACGTGTGTTGATTAAATACATTTCGGCTGCAATGCAATTCATGAACCATTTTCTATAAAGTGAACTGGCGTTCACTGTGACGCGATTCCTTGTCGGGCACCAGCTGACCAGCAAAACCTGCCTCAGAAACCCTCTGTCTACAAAATGTACAATCAATGTGTTCAGCTAAAACAGGAATGCAATCGGCTCTGCAGGCCTTGAAACTGAGCCTGAAACTGGGAATTGTAGTCTATATTTAGAAAGCACTTTATTTCAAACTGTGAGGAGAATCTTGGAAAGAACTGGAATTCGGCATCGGCATCACATGGTCAGTCAGCCCCCGCGCGCTTTCTGGTGAAGATTGTGGTGAAAGATACGGTGCTCCAGTGAGTTACTGTAGTGTGAAAGCGTTACATTTACAGCACTGTTCCATTACAACATGTAATTTGAAGATTTATTTAGAATGTCCTATGGTGTGTTCGACCAAATTTAATTTTTGGTTTTTACTGATATTTTGGGGAGTTCGCCACTTACCCTCTTTTTTTCACAGACCACATTATTAATATTGCACGATTTTGTACAACACAGTGTTGCACAGGAACACAGTTATTGCGTTATTGGAGAACAACCTGGAATAATAGCTGATCTTCTATCTTCACACCATACTCCTGCTCTCTCCCTATCCCTTTAGTTTCCAGAAATCCTCATTTATATTCAGATCCTTGACTTCCACAGCCTGATCTGGGAGAGAGTACCCCTGGGTTGCCAGTCTCAGAGTGCAGGCACTTATTCTCATCTCAATGCAAAGTGGCCTGTCTGTACCTAATATTGTGGCCCCTGGTTTTAGACGTTCCAACCAGGCGATTTACTGATTTGCTTCGAATCTGTCTCGCCCTGTCAGAGTGTTATATATTTCATTGTGATTTTCACTCATTTTCCTAAAGCCCATGGAATACAAGTCCAGACCCCCAAACTCAGATCCCACAACAAGTCTGTCATCCCAGAGATCAGTCTGGTCATCCTTTGCTGCTCTCCCTCAATGTCAGGTTTGTCGTCTGTTAGGAAAAGAGACCAAAACTACACACAATACTGCACAATGTTCGAGATGGGGTCTCACCAAAACCATTCAGCCCATATTAGCCTGTTGCTAATTGAAAGGTGGAAAGCTGGAATATTGGCACATGTTGCCAACAGAATCATTCAAAACAAAGAGATGTGTCGCTGCAGCTGCATGAGGTGTTACTGAGAGGGCCCCTGGAGTACATTTTGTTATCTATGTTGCTGTAACTGTGAAGGGATGGACTTCCATCCGATACAATTTAACCGTTGTTCGTAATCCATGGGTTGCTGTGTCATTTAATGTCTCGGGTCTGTTACACAGGGACAGGAGGAGGCCATGAAGCCTCTAGAATGTGTTATAGAAGAACAGGAGGAGGCCATTAAGCTTCTTGAGTCTATTACAGAGGTACAGGAGGAGCCTATTCAGTCTCTCAAGCCTGTTACAGAGGAGCAGGAGGAGGCCATTCAGCCTCTCAAGCCTGTTACAGAGGGGCAGGAAGTGTCTATTTAACTTTCAAATCTGTTACGCATAAATATTAGTTTTACGCTAGTTGTGGAATGGGAAAAACCTGATGTAAATTTCTAACTTTGAATAAGGCCAATTTTGAAAGTGTTAGGCGAGGCCTGTGAAAGGCTGGTTGGGATATTCTATTCACAGGTAAAGGGACTGTTGGAAAATGCATAGCCATCAAAACTTGGATTCAGAGAGTCCAGAGCCAATGTGTTCCTTTTTGTGAGATGGGCAAGGCTGGCGGGTGCAGGGAGTGCTGGATGGCTAGATATATTGATGCTCTGGTGAAGGTAAGGAAGGAGGCATATGTCAGGTAAACAGAGCTGAGATCAAGTAAAATCCCGAGGGGTGTATAAGGGCAGAAAGTGCATAGTCAATGGGGAAATCGGGCCAGAAAAATGTGGACCTGAGATGGCTTTAGAAATAGGGTTAACGAGGCATTGAAGAAATTCTACAAATCCTTTAATGGCAAGAGATTAACTAGGGAGAGAATAGGTTCCCTGAAATATCAGTAAGGCTACCTATGTGTGGAACCACATGAGATGGGAGGGATACGAAGCAAGTATTTCTCTACTGTATTTAATGTGGAGGGGGTTACAACAGCGAGAGAATGAAAAAATATATCGTGATATCTTGAAAAGTATCTATATTACAAGGAGATGTAGGGCATTTTAAAACATACGAAGGTGAGCAAATTCCTTGGACTGATGAGTTGTATCCCAGAAGTTTGTGGGAGACTAGGAAAGAGATTGCTCAGCCTTTTGCTGATATGTTTGTTCATTGATTTCCACAAGTGAGGTGTCAAAAGACTGGAGGGCTGCTAACATAGTGTCATTATTTAAGAAAGTAAGGAAAACCCAGATAACTATAGATTGGTGACCCTGACATCAATGGTGACTAAATTGTTGGAGGGGATTTTGAGGAAAAGGATGTATATGCATTTGGAAAGACAAGGACTGAAGAGGGCTTTGTACATTGGAGATCACGTCTCACTGACTCGGTGGAATTTTTTGAGGAATGAAGATGATTGATGAAGGCAGGACAGTGGATGTTGACTTAATGGAATTCAATATGAAAACCAAAATGTTCTACATGGTAGACTGGTTAGCTAGGTTCGACTGCCTGGAATCCAGGGCGAGCTCGCCTGTTAGATCCCGAATTTTCTTGAATATTGGAGACAGGGCATGACAGTGGACATTTGTTCTTTAAATTTAGAGAACTGTGATCAGTGGCGTGCTGCAAAGATCAATAGTGGGTGCACTGCCTTTTGACACTTATACAAATCATTTGTATTTGAGTATATGAAGTATGGTCAGTAAGTTTGTAGATAATACAAAATTTGGTGGTGTAGTCGACAGTGAAGAATGATCTCTCAGACTATAATGGGACTTTGCTTAGGTGGTCCAAGAAGTGGCAGATGGAGTTTATTTTAATTAAATGTGAGGTGTTGCATTTTGGCAAGACAAATCAAGGCAATACATCTAGGTAGGGTCCTGTCGAAAGCTGCCAATCAAGGAGAACTCCATAGAAATTATCGAATCCCTAGAGTGAGGAAACAGGCTATTCGGCCCATCGAGGCCACACCGACCCTCTCAAAAGTATCCCATTGGACAAACCCCTACCCTATCCCTCTGAGCCTGCATTTCCCATGGCTAATCCACCTCGCCTACACATCCCTGGGTACTTTACGCAATTTAGCATGGCCAATCTGCCCTTATCTGTGTATGTTTATACTGTCGGAGGAAAACATAACATCCGGAGGAAACTCATGCAGACACGGGGAGAATGTGCAAACCCCACAAAGACAGTCATTCAAGGATGGAATTAAACCCAGCTCGCTGCGCTCTGAAGCAGCAATGCTAGTCACTGAGCTACTGTGTCACCTTGTGGTGCAGGTTCTCTGTTCCTTGAAAGTGCCGTGACAGGTAGACAGCGCAGTGAAGAAGGCACTTGGTGACCTGCCCTTTATTGGTGCATGCTTTGAGTCTTCACATTTTCACGACGTGTTGCATCTGTACAGGACATTGGTTTGGCCACTTTTGTAATATTGCCTTTAATTCTGGTCTCCCTGCTGTCGGAAAGATGTTGTCAAACTTTAAAGGGTGCAGAAGAGACTTAAAATAATGTTGCAGGTGTTGGATGGTTAGAGTTACAGGGAGAATTTGAATAGGCTGGGGCTATTTTCAAGTGTTGAAGCTAAGGGGTGACATTAAAGACGTTTATAAAATCATGAGGGGCATAGATAAGGGAAGCAATCATCATTTTTTACCCAGGATAGGCAAGTCCAAAATTAGAAGACAAAGGTTTAAGGTGAGAGTGGAAAGATTTAAAAAGGAACATGAGGGACATCATTTTCACACAGAGACTACTGTGTGTATGGATTGAACAGCCAAAGGAGGTGGTGCAGGTAGGTAGAGTTACACTATTTAAAAGGCATTTGGATGGATAGATGCTTTGGAAGTGTTTAGAGGGAGATGGGCCAAGTGCTGGCAAGCGGGACGAGATTCATTTAGGATATTTGGTCGGTATGGGCGATCAGACCGAAAGGTATTTTTCTGTGCTGTACATCTCTGAAACTCTATTGCCTTTTGAGTGTATAACACAGGAACAGGATGAGGCTATTCAGCTTCTGAATTCTGTCAGGCAACTTGTTTGTTCAATTGCTGAGAGTAAAATACAAAAATATATCATTCAGATTTTGATGGTGTTTTACAAAAACAGGAGAAAGGCTTTGAGCCAAGAGAATCTGTAAGGAATGTGAAGAGGCCATTCAGGCCCTCGACCCCATTCCACAGGAGCAGCAGGTGAGCACAGAGCTGTTGGAGCCTGTCAGTCAGTAGCAGGAGGAGGACATCTACTTTCGCAAACCTTGGATCAGGAGGCAGTCACTCTGCTGCCCAAGATTGGGACACAGGAACAGGACGCAGTCATTCAACTGCTTGAGACTGTGACACAGGGGCAGGAGGCAGTCACTCAGAGCTCGAAACTGAAGCACAGGGAAATCTGGAGGTTAGTGAGGCCCCAGCATCCTGTTATGCAAGGACAGCAGGAGGTGACTCATTCCCCACCAGTATTGGACACTGGGAGAGAAGGGGAGTTTGCTTGGAACAAATAGAAATATATGAATAGGTTGCATTAGTGGTCCATTCAATCCTGCCCCAACATTCACTAAGACCACGGCTGATCTGATTGTGATTCCATCATTCCATATTACGGAAACTCCGCTCTCTGCAGCCTCTGCTCCGTTTCTTGGTCATGTTGCAGACTCAGATGCTGCAACAACACTCACCATGACTCATCCAGAAGGATGGGTCAAACAGGATAAGTCAGGATATGAGGGGTCCAATGACAAGAATGAAAACACAAAATAAAGGTATTGTCAGATGTTCCGTACTCTCACATTCGCAATCCAACTCGCATAACCAGCCTATCCATTACATATTCACGATGGAGCACTGTGTTGATCCGGCTCGTGTACAGCTGAATGCAACCCAGCTCTGTGCAGAGTGAAACTCTGTGCAGCCTACACCAATACTTGATCTATAATCCTGGGCTAAATGTCCAGCGTGGGGAGCTGTGCAGTCCGCACTGGTTCATTCATATATAAACCCAGGCTGTTGCATTGTTCGATAACACTGTATTCGATCACTGCCCAGTGTAGTGAAAAATGTAACCAATGCAGGAAGTGACAGAATGTCCAGTTCCCATCCATTTACAGTTCCATATCTGCACTGTACCTTGACAAGGGGTGCTGCGAATGTGAAAATCAATGTGAGGAAGAGATATAAATGGAAACAATTTAAATACCAATAGTTCTGATTAAGGCGCATCTCACTCCAGTATTTAAAGTTGAAATAACTGAGATAATATCCAATGAGGTTTTGTGAACGGTGCAAAGAAGTAAGAGGGGGGTGGTGATGTTTTCGTGGTTGCACTATAAGCCTCCAAATAATCAATGTGAATTAGAGGAACAAATATTCAGGGAGACTGGCGAGACTTGCAGGGGCAATAGGGTTGTCATAATAGGTGATTTTAATTTTCCTAACATAGACTGGGACTTCCAGATGGTTAAGAACTTAGATGGAACGTAATTTGTTAAGTGTGATCAGGAAAGCTTCCACAAGCAATATAGAGAGGTTCCTATTGGGGAAGGGAGCGCTTGAAAAGTGAGACAGCTCGAGTTCAAGGTCTATATGTTCCTGTGAGGATGAAGGGAAAGTGAGGCTGGAAGAGAGAACCCTGGATAACAAGAAATATTGAGGCTCTGACCAGAAAAAAAATGAGGCGTGGCTCAGGTACAGACCGCTGGGACCAAGGGAATCCCTGGAGTTACACAGGGGATACAGGAGCTTACGGAAGAAGGAAATCAGCAAGGTGAAAAGGGGGTATGAGATAGCCTTGGCTGAGCAGATTAATGTGAATCCAAATTCAGTATAAGAAAGAAAAAGACAAGTAGAGAGAGAATAGGACGCCTTACAATCCAAAATGGCCACGCATGTGTAAAACCTCAACAGATGGGTGAGGTCCTCAATTTCCCATCTGTGTTTATCATGAAGAAAGACATGACGACCTGTGACCTTTGGGAGGGTAGTTGTGATATCTTGGTACTGTCCATATCACAGTAGAGGTGCTGATGGACATATTAGAAATCATAAAGTCAGATAAATCTCTTGGTCCTGACTAGATATATCCAAGAGCACTGCAGGTAGCGAAAGAAGACAGTTCAGGGGCCAAGAACCCGGAAGACTGGGTGATAACAAATGCTGTGCCCTTATTCAAGAAGGGTTGCAAAGAAAGGCCTGGGAAAGATAGACAAGTAAGCTTCATTTCTGTTTTCGGTAAACCACTTGAGAAGGTTCTGACGTAAAAGATATGCATGCATTTGGAAAAACAGAGTTTGACTTGGAGCAGTCAGCATAGCTTTGTGCGTGGCAGATCATGCTTTAGAATTTTTCTTCGAGTTTTTGAGGAAGTGACCATAAAGGTTGACAAGGGCATGGTGGTGGACATAGTCTATATGGATTTCAGTAAGGCCTTTGATAAAGTTCCAAATAGTAAGCCGCTCTGGAAGGTTAGATCGCATGGACTCCAATGTAAACTGGCAAATTGGCAACACAATTGGCTTGACGTTATGAAACAAATGGCTATAGTGGAGTTATGCTTGTCGGACTGGAGGCCTGTGACTAGTGGAGTGCCTCAGTGGTCGGTCCTGGTCCCATTGCTGTTCGTTATCTTATACCAATGATTTGGATCAGAGTACACAACGCAAGGTTAGTAAGTTTGCAGATGACTCTAAATTAGGAGGCATCATTTACAATGAGAAACATTATCAGAAATTGCAGCATTACCTTGGTCAGCTAAGGAAGTAGGCTCAGAAATAGCAATTTGAGTTTAATACAGATAAGTGTGACGTCTTGCATTTTGGAAAGTCAAATCCAGGTAGGAGTTTAATGATGAATGGGAGGGCCTTAAGGAGTGGAATGCAACAAAAGGACGTTGGAGATCAGGTGCACGGTTGTTTGATATTTGAGTCACAGATACACAGGACAATGAAGAAGGTTGTTGGTATACTGGTCTTCATCAGCACATTGCGTATAGAAGTTGGGACGTTCTATTGCAGTTGTACAGGATGTTGGTAAGGCTGCAGTTGGAGTATTGTGTTCAGTTTTGTTCATCTTGCTCTAGAAAGGATAGCATTGAACGAGAAAGAATGTAGACCAAATTTACAAAGATGTTTTCTGGGCTAAAGGCTCTAAGTTATATGCAAAGGTTGGACAGGTTAGAACTTATTTCTTTACAGCGTAGGAAACTGAGAAGGTTCTTATAGAAGTATAACTCTTATAAAATCATGAGGGGCGTGATTGGGGTGAATACTTCAATTTTTTTCCTAAGGTTGGGGAATCGAGGACTAGAGGACATCCATTAATATTTGGAAAGGATAAAAAATATAAAAAGGAACCTGAGGGGCAACTTTTTTACACAGAGTGTGGTATGCATACAGACTGAGCTGCCAGTGGAAGTGATTGAGGTGGTTACAATAACAACATTGAAAAGGCATTTGGACAAATATACAGATAGGGTAGGATTACAGGGATACAGAGCACGGGCAGGGAAATGGAGTGAGTGTGGATGGACATTTTATTTGGCATGGACCAGCTGGGCCAAATGGCCAGTCATTCTGGCAGTCTCGTGCAGTATGACTATAAATGAGTGTGTTATGGAGTGGATGCAGAGTGGGGGAGACTGAGAAAAAATGTCATTGAAGGATATGTTCACAGGTTCAGAATGCTGAAATGAAGACATTTCGATAGTATCATGCAACACGGGTCAGTATTAAGAAGAATTATGAGTGAAAGGGATATTGCTGTGAGTTCAGGCGATGGAGACTTTTGGATGAGCATTTGTTCTGCAGCTTTGTAACTGGGAGTGAGGACAGCAGAGTCTTCACCTCACTGGGCTGAATCTAACAAAAAATTGTCTCAGTGACATTTTCCTTGAGTGTGGCATTGGGGTTGTATGCACAAGGCTGAGCTAGATTCCTGATGCTATCTTACCAAACACATTTCATTAACTACCCATCCCACTCCATGGTGTCCCTCTCATACAATGCCAGACCGATTCTCCCACCCATCATGACTGGAGGTACTCAAAATCGCTCGGATGCCCCTCGATATTCCATGACCCCTGACACTGGGGCCATCATTAAAAGGCCAAGGGGCACACAGTTGAGCTTTCTCAGTTGGAGATGTCCTGCAGTTTACCCCGAGCACACCAGATAAGGGGACATTACATCACGGTTTGTCGACAGAGGCACGGAGGTCCTGGAGGATGGGCTAGTACAGAGGTGGACCATTCTCTTCCCAGAGGCATCACACTACCAGACACACCGAACATGGTCTGAGCTCACCACCCACCTCAGTGCAGTATCTGCGGTCTGAAGAAATGTCCAGCAAAACAGGACAAGCTTCAATAACCTTCCCCACACTGTTAGGATAAGGGTCACCATATTCTCTGCTCTCTCACACTCACTGTATGTCTGTTATAGCAAGGTTAGGTCTCATGGAATACAGGGAGAACTAGCCATTTGGATACAGAACTGGGTCAAAGGTAGAAGACAGAGGGTGGTGGTGGATGGTTGTTTTTTAGACTGGAGGCCTCTGACCATTGGAGTGCCACAAGGATCGGTGCTGGATTCAGTACTTTTTGTCATTGACATAAATGACTTGGATGCGAGCATAAGAGGTACAGTCAGTAAGTTTGCAAATGACACCAAAATGGGAGGTACAGTAAACAGCGAAGAGGTCACCTAAAATTACAACAGGATCTTGACAAGATGGGCCAATGGGCTGAGAAATGGCAGATGGAGTTTAATTCAGATCAATGCGAGGTGCTGCATTTTGGGAAAGCAAATCATAGCAGGACTTATACACTTAATGGCAAGGTCCCAGGGAGTTTTGCTGAACAAAGAGACCTTGGAGTGCAGGTTCATAGCTCCTTGAATGTGCAGTCGCAAGTAGATACGATAGTGGAGAAGGCGTTTGGTATGCTTTCCTTTATTGGTCAGAGTATTGAGTACAGGAGTTGGGAGGTCATGTTGCAGCTGTACAGGATATGAGTTAGGCCACTGTTGGGATATTGCGTGCAATGCTGCTCTCCTTCCTATCGGAAAAATGTTGAGAAACTTGAAAGGGTTCAGAAAAGATTTATAAGGATTGGAGGATTTGACCTATAGAGAGAGGCTGAATCGGCTGGGGCTGTTTTTGCTGGAGCTTCGGAAGCTGAGGGATGACATTATTGAGGTTTTCAAATGTATAAGGGGCATGGATAGGGTATGTAGGGAAAATCTTTTCCCTGGGGTCAGGGAGTCCAGAAGTGGAGGGCATAATTTTAAGGTGGGGGGTAAGATATAAAAGAGACCTACAGAGCAACTATTTCACACAGAGGGTGGTACGTGTATGTAATGAGCTGCCAGGTGAAGTGGGGGAGGCTAGTATAAGTGCAACATTTAAGAGGCATTTGGATGGATTTATTGAAGAGGAAAGGTTTGGAGGGTTATGGGCCAGGTGCTGGCAGGTGAGACTAGATTGTATTGGGATATGTGGTCAGCATGGACGGGTTGGCCCGAAGGGTCTGTTTCCATGCTATACATTTCTATGACTCTATGACTTATATTAATCTCTGTTTTTTGGTGCACCATACTGGTGAGAAATTCCAAAGGGATATTCTCCATGATGAGCTTACAAAGACCCAACACATCCTGGGAGTTTCAGACATCCAACACAACAGAATATTATGTCCTAGCATAGAAAGTAAGGATATATTTTTTTCCCATGTGCATCTGCGTAAGATACTCTGGGCAGGCGCAGGAAAAGAGAAACCGTGTCCATCTCCAATTCGGTCCCCAAGACCCACTCTACCACACCTAACACAGAGCTCCATTATATACGAAGCCTGCAGAAGGACCACATGCAATGAGTAAGAGTGCCTGTAGTCATTCTGTATTTAGGACATGCTGAAGATAATCCCACATTGAATTTTGAGAGAAAATCTGGTGTCAGATAGACCCTATGAAGAATTTGCAACTGCATGGAATGGGACCTATTACAGATCAAAATCCTTCGAGCATTTTCACAAATATCCTCCCATGTCTCCAAAGAGATCTAAACCCCCCTACTCTCTCGCACAGACGTCACGAAGCTGCACAGTCTTGTCTGAGGGGACACTCTCCAACAAATGATAAACGGTACTGACAAAGAGTATATTCTTAGCAATAAACACCCGCAGCTCTGTATCGGATCTGTAAGAGTCTATTAAAAGTGTATGTTTTTAAAATCAAATCTCGAATCTTGGAAAAAAGCAGAAGAAATCTCTACTAGATAATCCATACTTACCAGTTTGTTGATCAAATGATATCATTGTTTCTCCCTCAAGTAACACATGGTGGCTCAGTGGTTTTCACTGCTGACTCACCGCACCAGGGTCACGGGTTTGGTTCCAGTCTTGGGTGACTGGCTGTGTGGAGTTAGTATGTTCTCAACTGTGTCTGCATAGGTTTCCTCCTACAGTCATAAACATGTGCATGTTAGATGAATTGGCCATTGTTAAATCGCTCATAGTCTTCCAGAATCTGTAAGTTCAGACATTAGTCAGGATAAATATAGAATGGTAGGAGAATGGGTCTGGATGGGTTACTCTTCAGAGCGTCAAAGTTGACTTGTTGGGCCCAAGGGCTTGTATCCACACTGTTGGGATTCTACTGATTCTAAATCACCCAAGCATGGTACCACCCTCGCTGCCCACAGTTTAAACCTGGAATCCATTATCCCCGGTTGACAACCAGGTATACCAATTAAAGGGGTAAGAAACATGGTTTTGGCTGTATTGCCCTCGATCTGACGCATAGTTCTTCAAGTTTTAACAGTATTGATAATCATTAGTTTTTGACAATACTCCGTAAATGTTGTTATTTTATCTAAGAACAACAGACTAATAAGGGTTCACTTTTTCTGAGAGGGCTCAATGTCTAGCCGTATTGACGCCGAGTCCTCAGCGGCCCAGGCACTAACATAGGATGATAAAAAAAACTTAATTGATTGCTTTTAATCTGGGATATCTACCCCCCACAATCTGTGGGGCAGTTGCAATTTTGTTAGCTTGATAAGGAATCGCTTATGGTGCCAAATAAAAGAGATAAACCAGCCATTATGTTTCAGAAATATCTGTCTGGGAAACATCAAAGAAAGCATTCGCACGGGGTCTAGGAAATAAGGAAGGACATTCATTTTAATAACTGCTATCTGATCTGGCCAGGATATTTGAAACGCCTCCCATCTTTGAAGGTCTTGTTTAATTTTGTCAAACAAATGGACACAGTTCACGTGAAATAAATGATCAAAGACAGATGTAGTAAATATACTAAAATAGGGAAACCACCCCAGTAACCATTTAAAAGGAAACCAGGATTTGCCCTCAGTATCAGGTATTTCCCTAAGATCTCCCATAGGCATGGCCTCCAACTTTGTAAAATTAATCTTATCACCCAGAAAGACAACAAGCGAATTAATGCATTGCATCACATAAACTACCGAAATTGCGGGATTTGACAAAAAAACATAAGACCCTCATCTGCATACAATGTAATCTGCATACAATGTGACTTCTATCCCACTTCTGGGGCAGATGTGTTGGCATCCCTACGGGTGGCCTCTGCCAGTGGCTCAATCCCCAACGTAAACAACAATGGTGAAAGTTGTCAACCTTTGCAGCTGCCTGGAGAAATGTTAATATTACTGGTTGGCACACCATTAATGAGAACAACAGCCAGAGGATCGCTGTAAATGACCCTCACCCACTTGATAAAAACTGTGCGTAGACCAAACCGTTCTACTGTACAGAAGAGATCCGGCCACTCAACCCAATCAAATGCTGTCTCTCATCTAAAGAGATCAATAATCCCTGGACGGATTGTTGTTGACACTCTTGGATCATATTGAGTAACCTCTTCACATTGTAGGAAGATCTGCGGCCCTTTATATAGCCTGTTTAGTCCTCTTTGGCAACGGAAGGCAGCAAAGTTTCCAGCCTTAATGCACGGGTCTCAGACAGGATTTTGAAACCAACATTTAAAAGTGAGATTGGCGTGTAAGAAGCACAATCCTCCAGGGTCTTCCTTTCTGCAGCATCAGAGAGATGAGCCTCTCTTAAGGATGGAGGGAAGGGTTCATGACTGTATGAGTGACAGAACATGTTAAACATCAACCCTGACAATAGGTTTATAAATTATTTATACAATTCACGAGGAGATCTGCCAGGAACGTGCACCTTTGCATTCTGAAGCTGCTTCACACCCTCCTGCGCTGACAATGGTGCATTAAGGCACAACATGTATTCAGGGGTTACTCCTGAAAAATGAAAAATGACTCCATCTTAATCCATCTATCCACATAATGCTCAGTCTGAAATAATTCGGAGAAAAATCTTGGACAGGAGGCATTAATATTTTGGGAATTGAAGGTAAGGATCCCAATACCTTCCCTAATTGAGGTAATGGCTTGAGAGGGGTGCTCGTTTTCCTGGCAAGATAGAATAAATACCCGCCTGTCTTATCACCATGTTCAAACAGCCTTTGTTTAGAAAAAGTAAGTTCCTTCTTGGCTGTCTGTGTGAGCGTGGAATTCACCGTAGACCGAAGCGTTGTGATCCTCTGCAGCTTAGCCACTGAGGGACTATCACAGTATGCCCTCTCGGCTGCCCTCACTGTGCCGCAAACCAGCGTGCCTGCTCTCTCTTCTGCTGCATCCTAAGGGATAATTATTCCCTTGGCATAAGCCTTAGCAATTTCCAATAGAATGGATGGGTTACTGGTTGAATCTGAATTAATGGCTAAGAAATATCTGAATTCATTACACAAATACTCAATGAACTAGCTAGTCTTAACAATAATTGGATACATTCGCCAGTGTCTCGAATCTGTTATATTTCCCTAATATTTATCTATAAGTATGGTCACAAATGGTAATATTCCCAATTGTGCAGGATGCCACCGAATCTAAAATTGTTGCAGGGATGGGGAAGAAATCAAACCTGGTGTGGCATTTCTGCGGGTTAAAGTAGATATTAAAAATCCTATTTGTGAGGTAGATATGCCTCCAACCATTCACCAGCTCTAGTTCAGCACACAAATCCACCAATTGGTTACATTATAATGAGGGTATTGAGGGACCTTCGGACATTCTGTCCACTGTGGGTTCCATAAGACAGTTGAAATCTCCTTCTACAATAATGTGCCATGATGCAAAATAACTGAATTTGGAAAATGCATCTACCAGGATTTTAAGAGGGTGCGCCGGGATGGGGGTGAGGGGTCTCAATTACTATTCAAAATATTGGATTATTTACCATAGTTCAAGGCTTGGGGGATTATAATCCTTCTGTGAGTATCAAAGACAATCTAGTAATTTAAATGGAAGGTTCTTCTTCTCCCACACTCCTTGAATTAAAAGACGAAAATAAAAACCCGTTCAAATCCGCCCTGCTATAACGTCAAATGTTCCTAGTCATCGAGGTGCATCTTCTGCAATAGGACAAAATCCACCCTCTCTTTTTTAAGACTAGAAAGTAAGTTGTTCCTCTTGACTGGGCAATGGCTCCCCTTAATGTTCCAGGTGCACCATTTAAGCATATCATTTTCCAGAACAGACTGTAGCAACATTTGAACTCGAGAGAGGAAGAACTCGAATTACTGATCATTAATGAACAAAGTCTCATAGAGCTTAAAAACTACACAATCTAAAACTATTACAACTGACAAGCTCTCAAAACTTTCCAAAACTAAACATATAAAAAATCCAAAAAACTAAAAAAATCGTTAGGGGAATTTAAAATTTCCACAAAGTTTTCGCTTTCTCTGCAGAGTCAGACGAGTTCATGGATCCATTAACTGCAATACGGAGAATCGTTGGATACCAGAGGGAATACTGATTCCCGAGTTCCCTTACTCTTCTCTTGAGAGGTGTTAGACTTGGAAGCAGGTGAGCACTTTGGTGATAGCGATCACAATTCTTGTTATGTTTACTTTAGTGATATCAAGGGATAGGTGTATACCACTGGGCAAGAATTACTGCTGGGGGAAAGGCAATTACAATGTGATTAGGCACGATTTAGGAAGCATAGGAGGGAGAAGGAAACTGAAGGGGATAGGCACATAAGAAATGTGGAGCTTATTCAAGGAAAAGGTACCATGTGTCCTAGACAGGTATGCACCTGTCAGGCAGGGAGGAAGCTGTAGAGTGCGGGAGCCATAGTTTACGAAGGAAATTGAATCTCTGGTCAAGAGAAGAATAATGCTTATTTTTAGGATGAGATGTGAAGGCTCAGTGAGGGCGCTTGAGGGTTACAAGGTAGTCAGGAAAGACCTAAAGGGTGAGCTCAGAAGAGCGAGGAAAAGACATGAGAAGTTGTTGGCGGATAGAATCTGGATAAACCCTAAGCTTTTCTGTAGGTATTTAAGGAATACATGAATGACGAAAGTAAGATTAGGGCCAATCAAGGATAGTAGTGGAAAATTGTGTGTGGAGTCAGAGGGGATAGGGGAAGCACTAAATGAATGTTTTTCCAACAATATTTTCAACATTTCCTGGAAAATGACAATGTTATCGAGGAGATTACTGAGATACAGGCTATTCGACTAGTTGGGATTGAGGTTCACAAGGAGGAGGTATTAGAAATCCTGCAGAGTGTGAAAGTCCGTAAGTCCCCTGGGCCGGATGGGATTTATCCTAGGATCCTCTGGGAATCCAGGGAGGAGATTGCTGAGTCTTTGGCATTGAGCTTTAAATCGTCATTGTCTCCAGGAATAGTGCCAGAAGACTGGAGGATAGCAAATGTGGTTCCCCTGTTCAAGAAGGGGAGTAGAGACAACCCTGGTAATTATAGACCAGTGAGCCTTACTTTAGTTGTTGATAAAGTGTTTGAAGAGATTATAAGAGATAGGATTTATAGTCATCTAGGAATGAATAAATTGATTAGGGATAGTCAGCACGGTTTTGTGAAGGGTAGGTCGTGCCTCATGAACCTTATTGAGTTCTTTGTGAAGGCGACCAAACAGGTAGATGAGAATAAATGGGTTGATGTGGTTTATATGGATTTCAGCAAAGCGTTCGGTAAGGTTCCTAACAGTGGGGTATTGTACAAAATGCGCAGTAATGGGATTGTGGGAGATATAGCAGTTCGGATCAGTAATTAGCTTGCTGAAAGAAGATAGAGGGTCGTGGTTGAGAAGAAATGTTTATACTGGAGTAAAGTTAGTAGTGGGTCGGTGTTGGGTCCACTGCTGTTCGTCATTTTCAGAAACGACCTGGATGTGTGTAGAAGGATGAGTTAGTAAATTTGCAGATGACACTAAAGTCGGAGGAGTTGTGGAAAGTGAGGAAGGTTACAGAGAGACATAGATAAACTGCAGAGCTGGGCAGAGAGGTGGCAAATGGAGTTTAATGTGGACAAGTGTGTGGTAATTCACCTTGGTCGGAGTAAACGGAATGCAAAGTACTGGGCTAATGGTAAGATCCTTGGTCGTGTAGATGAGCAGAGAGATCTCGGTGTCCAGGTGCACAGATGCTTGAAAGTTGCCACCCAGGTTGACAGGGTTGTTAAGAAGGCATACAGTGTTTTAGCTTTTATTAATAGAGGGATCAAGTTCAGGAACCATGAAGTTATGCTACAGCTGTACAAAACTCTAGTGCAGACGCACTTGGGGTATTGTGTACAGTTCTGGTCACCGCACTATAAGAAGGATGTGGAAGCGTTGCAAAGGGTGCAGAGGAGATTTACTAAGATGTTGTCTGGTATGGAGGGAAGGCTGAGGGACTTGAGGCTGTTTACGTTAGAGAGCAAAAGGTTGGGAGGTGACTTAATAGAGACATATAAGATAATCAGAGGGTTAGATAGGGTGAGCCTTCGTCCAAGAATGGTGACGGTAAAGATGAGGGGGCATAGCTTTAAATTGAGGGGTGTTAGATATGGGACAGATGTCAGAGGTAGTTTCTTTACTCATATAGTATAAAGTGTATGGAATGCTTTGCCTGCAACGGTAGCAGATTCGCCAACTTTAAGTACATTTAAGTCGTCATTGGACAAGCATATGGGCGTAATTGGAATAGTGTAGGTTAGATGGGTTTCAGATTGGTATGACAGGTTGGCGCAACATCGAGGGCCGAAGGGCCTGTACTGCGCTGTAATGTTCGATGTTCGATATCATCAAAAGATTTTTTTCTGAATCACCGCCGCCGAAACGTTCCGAAAGGACATAATCCTGGAGCCCGTGAATTAAAGGCATTGGATCTTGCCGCTGGGTTCTGGAAGCTTCCATTAGTCTTTGTTTATCCCCATAACTATGTAACCACACGCGGACAGGGCGAGAGCGCTGGTCTGAGCCTGACCTGGGCACCGTAACCCGATGGACTGTCTCAGTCTTCACACGTCCCTCTTCAGTTTCGAAGTGAAGGAATCGCTGCAGCCAGTTCTCAAAAAATACTCACTGGCTGACCACCTGCAGTCTGGGCCAGCAGACAGACGATGTGAACATTCTTCATCCTGCCCCTATTCCTAAGGTCGTCATCATGTTCAATTGCGATACGGACCTGATTTTCAACGGTGAGGATCGTCTCTCGTGAGGAATTTATTATCGCAGACTCTGTTATGCAGTTCGGCGCTTGACATCGTCCATTTTGTTTCCAAGGCTGTCAAGTTGCTGCTCATGTTTTTGGAGCGCGCCTGAGAGTAGTAGTGGTTCTAGCCTCTGTTGAACACTTCTGCAATCATGGCTTCCACCATTTCACCTAACTTGGTGAACTCAGTGACCAAGGCCTGGTGAGGAACTGGGTCCATGGAACGAGCAGAGTGGGTTGCAGCTACAGCCTCAGGTCGGCTCGATGCGGCTGATGGCTGCACCGTGTGTTGGGACTTACTCGATCCTTTCCCGTGTGTTGTCATTTCCACTTGACAAAACGGGATTAGTAAAGATTCTATCACTCTTTTAGGGTTGAATTTTAAGTAAATTACTGGGATGGAGCGGCTTAGGGAACCACTGCCCATGCTGTGATGCAGAGCTCAACAAAGCAGACCTTCCGGATCGCCACTATCTTGGATTCCCCCTTAACATTTTATCAATATTATCATTTCGGTTTGCATTATATTCCTGGATGTTCTGGAGCGCTGTCATTTTGTATCACTGTCTACATTTCCTCCTACACTGCAAATTGCTGCCCATTCCTCGATACTCCTTGACTCTGTTGTTACTTATGATACTTCTGAAGTGCCTCAAAAATATTCAATATCTCTTCCTCCAAAGCTCTGCGGGGAAGAGAGTTCCAAACACTCTCACCACTGAGAAAACAAAAGTTAACTTCAACTGTACGTGAGATCATTTTTGTCTCCTTACCTGAGAAAGGATATAATTAACTTGGAAGCAGTTCGGAGATGTTTCACTTCATGTATTCCAGGGATGAGGGTCTTATATAATGAAGGCTTTAACAGGTTACTCTTGGAATGAGAGGTGATCTTATTGAAACATACAAAACCTAGAGGAGAGTGAATCAGATAGATACCCACTGGGTGTTTGTAATTGTCCAAACTTCTTGTTGTTCTTATAGAATCTCTACAGTGTGGAAGCAGGACATTCCGTCCATCAAGTCCACATTGACCCTCAGAACAGTATCCCCTCCGGACCTGCCCCCCTACTCTATCCATGTAACCCTGCATTTCTCATGACTAACCTATCTAACCTACACATTCCTGGGCACTATGGGCAATTTAGCATGGCTAATCCACTCTAAGCTGCATATCTTTGGACTGTGGGAGGAAACTGGAACACTGGTAGGAAACCCACACAGACATGGGGAGAATGTTCAAAATCCAAATAGAGGGTTGCCAGAGGTTGGAATTGAATGCAGCCCCATGGACGAGGGGAAGTCGCAGTGCTAACCACAGATCCACGATGTGCATCCGTTAGTTCTATTAGTTACTTATGGCTGACTTAAGAAATCTGCCTGATTTGTTCCTGTCACTGAACCTCACCCAGTCTGAGACCTTTATCATCGGCCATATTACCAACCTGGTTACATTTAAAATTTGTTGTGAGCAGTGGAAAAGTGGGACACAACTGGAGTGAGAAAAAAATCACACAGTGGTATTTCATTCCAGTGGAAATTCTCTTTCCCAGAATTTGGGATGGCCAGATATTTATATTATACCGAGGCTGGCTTTGCCTATAGACAGGTGAATCAGAGATAATGGTGGATGGAGAGCAAAGTGCAACTGGGACCACAATGAGATGAGCCACGACCTTATTTACTGGTGAAGTAGTGTCAAAGGGCCGAATGGCCCCCTCGTGTTCCTCAGCCCTGTGTTCTGACGTTCCATTCAGCCCTTCGGACCTGCTACACAGGGGCACATCGAGGCCACTCCGATGGTTAGGTGCAGTTGCGGAAATGTACGTGGAAAATGCAGGCTGGGCGAGAAAGTGCCCCCACCACTCGCCCCCCACCCCCCCCCCAAACAATCCCTGCTTCCAGGCTTCCCCTGTCTGTAAATTCTGCTCCAGATGAGGAACATATTGCAGCCCCAGATACGCTGCGAATACAACCCCATACCCCCCACGCAGGGTTAAAACAACAAGCCCTCTGCCCTCCCTGAATGCAACATTTTACAACGCGATTTCCATGAAAATAACCCGTTACTTTCCAAAAGCATAGCATGTGAAATTAATAAATAGGAACAGGAGTAGGTCAATCGGCCCCTAGCCTTGTCCTTTAAAAAGAACATGGTTGATCTACTCCAGGGCTCAACTCCACTTTCTTGCCGACTCCTTGTATCCTTCCACACCTCTCTGGGTCAGGGAATTCCATACATTCACTACCTTCTGAGAGAAGACATCGGTTTGCATCTCAGATTGAAATCGATGTTCCTTATTCGAAATCTATATCCTCGAGTTCGACACTTTGCCCAAGAATGGAAACAACTTCTCAACATCTAATTTCTCAAGCCCCTGCTGTGTCTTGTATGGTTCAGCAGTATCACTCATCATTCATTTAAACCCAATGAATATGATCGCATCAATTTTTTTTAGAGATTCTCTATAAGTAAACCCTTTCATCGCAGGAAAAGTCCTAATGTACCGACATAGTTATTTGCTGCACCAGCATGCTGACTTTATGTTTCACACATAGGAACACTCCAAACCCTTTGTACTGCTCCTTTTCTGGAAGTCCTCTCCATTAAATAACAGCCTGCATTTTGATTTCTCAGTGTCATCCTCAAACTCGGATGTATATTGCACTCAGCTCCGTCCTTCAGGCGGTCAGCATAGGTTGTAAATAACTGATGCCATCAGACTGATATTTGTGGTACTCCAGCAGATACACCTTTATCATAAATATCCATTAATCCTGATTCCTCGATTTCTGTGTTAACCAATCATCATCCCATGTTAATACAGTATGCGACGTCCTAGAGCTTCTGTTTTGTGTAAGAACTTTCATGTTGTAATACTTGTGGAAAATATCTGGAAAGTTTTGCGTCTACCAGATCCCCTTTATCAAGTCCGTTGTTACATTTTCAGGTATCTCCAGAAGTACTTTGCATGAATTTAGAGGCAAAATATCATTTCCCGTTCACAAACCCACACTGACACTGCGTGAAGCTTTTCTAAACGTCCATGCTGGGCAGGTTTTCCAAACTATACTAGTTCCATCTACTTTCATTTGACCCATATGCATCTGTTTCGCAGTCATATATTTGTCCAAATAATGTTTAATGTTGCAGCTGTACACGCCATCTACCACTCTTCCTCTGGCAGCCCATTCCATACCCACACCCACACCCACTCTGCATAGAAAAGTTGTCCCTTCGTCCTTTTTAAATATTCCCTCTAACACCTTAAACCCATTCTCTCTATGCTTGAACTCCCCCAGCCCGTGGAAAAATCTTGGCTATTCACCCTATCCATTCCTCTCATGATTTTATAAGCTTCTACAATGTCAGCCCGCAACCTTCTACACTCCGTCTGATACTAACTTCAAGAACAAGCATTTAAAGATAAGCACTGCAAATTTGAAGCGATATTAAACACCACATGTAACCAATACTCAGCCCAATCTGCATACTGTTATTTGTTTTTCTCCATGTTACAATACTAAGGCGACATTAAACGCTTACTAGTGCCAATAAGAAGTTAATCATCTGAATTCATTTGTCTAAAGGGGATGATGATCACCACAGTAAAAACGTATCTGTGGCCATATCTATATAATACGATATGGTCAACATTCTCCCTCCTGGCCTCCCTGTGGCTGTATGTGGTTGTGTCATCTCTATCTTGCAATCAATAGAGTGAACCCCTTTCCCCATTTACACCTTAATTTAAACCCCTTTTACAAAATCTTCTCATTCACCACTGCTAAAAGCCCGTTTATCTTTTGCCACACCCTCCTTTCCCTGCCACCCATTCCCCAATTCTGACAAGGGATTAAAAGACCATTTTGCAATTGTATTCAGTTTTGAAGAAGTGTCACACTGGAAACGCTAACACTGTTTCTCTTTCTCTGCAGATGCTGACAGACCTGCTGAGTTTCACCAGAAATGAATAGGCACAGAAGAAAGTTTCAATTAAACAAATAACTATGGATACTGGAAATAAGACTACAAAAATTGCTGGAGATACTGGTAGCTTTATAGAAGATTAACTGGATCTGAAACTTTAACTCTGCACACACTCCAGAAAATGCTGCAACATCTTTTGCAATTTCTTCAGCAATTTCTGTTTTTGAACAATTTCCAACGACATATGTCAAAGATGCCCAAACATCTTGTCCAACATGGAGCGCCGTACACTAGGAACTGAACAATAACGCATGGTGCAGAAGTTCGTTGACTCTGCATAAGGTTGGCATCACTGACACTGCAGAGCTCTGAATCATGGTCAGGGAGAAAAACAGGGAAACACATTCACTTCAAATACAGAAGATGGCATTATGGAAAGGAGAAGATTCAGATTAGTACCTTAAATGGATTGAGTTTATGCAACGAATTGGAGGCGAGGCACCAAAGAAAGACTCCAGCAGAATGAGAATATGAAAATTGAAATATTTCTACATCAGAAACCAGTGTAGGTCACTGAGTACAGGGCTGATGGGTGAATGGGCCTCGGTGTGAAATGGGGCACAGTCAGTAGAATTGAATTATAAATAATGCAGCTAAAACTGGGTTATCATCTGATGCTGTAGAATCAACAGCAGAAGAAGCACAGTTGTATTCAATGACAATCTGTAACATTTTCCCGACGATACTTCATCAGTCTACCATGACCATCAAGCCGATCCATGGTTCAGTGACGAGTGTGTGTGAACATGCCAGGGTCGGAATCACGAGCACCTAAGCCTGATGACAAGCCATTAATGCGACCACACTTGACTGGTTACACTCCAAACAGCAGGACTAACACCTGATACAGAGGGAGAAATGATACCAAGACTAACAAATCAGATCTAAGCTCTGTCGGCCTATCAAATCCATGCATAAAAGTCGATGGACCATTAAACAACTTACTGGAAGAGATGACTCAACAAATATACGCACCCTAAATAATGGAACAGCCCTGTACGTCAGTGTAAAAGATGCAGTATCTGCACCATCCTTAGCCAGAAGTGTTGAGTCGATTATCCACCTCACCCTCACCATGATGCCCACAGAATCATAGATGGCAGTCTTCAACCAATTCAATTTACTGCATGTGACATGAAAAAACAGCTGGACACTGTAGATACGACTAAGGCAGTGGGCCCTGACCCCATTCCTGCAATAGGACTGAAGACTTGTGCTGCACAACCAGCCGTGCCCCTGGGGAAGCTGTTTCATTCCAGCTCCAACTCCGACATCTCCCTGGCAGTGCAGAAAATTACTCAACTATATCCAATCCGCTAAAAGAAGGATCACTGCAATCTGACTCTTTACTAGTCCTTCAGTCCCATCACGACAGTTAAATTGTTGGGAGTTCAAATTTGACAGAGCTGTCAAGCAGCACAGAAATAATCTGCTCAGTGTAGTTTCCGATAGGTCCCCATGTGGAGATGGTGCTGTTGTGGAAATGTCACTGGATTACTAACCCAGACCAGGCTAATGCTCTGGCAGCTGATGCCAATTAAAAACAATTAATAAAATATCAAGATCTAAAATCAGGTGTCAGTAATAGTGATCTTGTGTTCAATATCAGTGTAAACTTCGATTTCCTTCCCCAATGTACTTTCAGGAAGTGAATCTCCCGTGCTTTCGTGGTCTGGCCTAAAAGTGACTCCAGACACAGAGACATGATCTCTGAATCGGCCAAACAAGACACTCAATTATATCAACTGCACTGAGGTCTTAAATGATAAACCCGTTCTGAACACCAGGCACCAGCCTCGTTAGTAGAAAAGGGAATGGGAAACACAATCCTGTCGACCTGCAGAGACCTCTTCCCTAACAGTTGAGAGCTTGTGACAATATTTACAGAGCTTTCCCACACATTGCACAGAAACATTGTGACAGGAGCAGGTCATACAACACATTGAGCTTTCCCTGTGCTAGTTAATGGCTGAACATATCCTGAGTGCAGTTTTCCCCATACAATTGTCATATCCCTTAATATGTTTAAACATTGTGAAATATAAAATGAAAACTGCCTTAGTGCCTTCAACCCATCAGTTTTGCTCCTCCGTTCTCCGAAAACACGTGTTGATTAAATACAATTTGGCTGCAATGTGATTCGTGAATCTTTTTTTCTGTAAAGTGAATTCCCGTTCACTGTGACGCGATTCCTTGCTAGGAACCAGCTGAACAGCAAAACCCTGTCTCAGGATCCTCTCTCTGCAAAATGTACAAACAATGTGGTCAGCTAAAACAGGAATGCAATGCGCACAGGAGGCCTTGAACTGAGCCTGAAACTGGAAATTGTAGACTACATTTAGAAAGAACTTTATTTCAAACTGTGGAGAGAATCTTGAGGAGACCGGAATTCCCCATCGGCATCACGTGGTTATTCAGCCCCCACATGCTTTCTGGTGAACGGTACAGTGCTCCAGTGAATGACTGTAGTGTGAAAGTGTTACATTTACGGCACTGTTCCATTACAACATGTGATTTAAAGATTTATTTAGACTGAACTAGTATGGTTGTTAGACCAAACTTAATTTTTGGTTTTTACTGATTTTTTGGGGGGTTTGCCCCTTATCTTTTTTTCCATAGATCCCATTATTAATATTGCACGATTTTCAACAACACAGTCTTGCACAGAAACACAGTTACTGTGTTATTGGAGAACAACCTGGACTGATAGCTGATCTGCGATCTTCACACCGTACTCCTGCTTTATCCCTATCCCTTTAATTTCCAGAAATCCTTATTTATATTCAGCGCCATGACTTCCACAGCCTGATCTGGGAGAGAGTACCCCTGGTTCACCAGTCTCAGAGTGCAGACATTTATTCTCACCTCAATGGAAAGCGGCCTGTCTGTACCTGATACTGTGGTCCCTTGATTCAGACATCCAAGCCAGGGGAATTACCATCCCTGCTTCCAATCTGTCTCGCCCAATCAGAGTGTTATATATTTCATTGAGATCTCCACTCAGTTTCCTAAACCGCATGGAGTACAAGTCCAGACCCCCAAACTCAGATCCCATAACAAGTCTGTCATCCCAGAGATCATTCTGGTCATCCTTTACTGCTCTCTCTCAATGTCAGGTTTGTCCTCGATTAGGAACAGAGAACAAAACTGCACACAATGCTGCACAATGTTCTCGATGGCTTCTCACCAAGACCCTGTACCGCTGCAGTAATAAACTCGTACTCCTGTACTCAAATCCCCCTGAAATGAAGGTGAATACAGCAGTTATCTTCCTCACTACTTGCTGCTCCTGAAATATTGCTTTCAGTGACTGGTGGACAGGGAGATCAAGATTCCTTTCAATGTTACAGTTTCCCCACTTGCTGGGTCTATATACACTGGTCAGCGTGCCAATGCCATTCCCAGTATTGACTCCTGGATTCAGAACTCACTGCCTTACATGGATTCGGAGGCTGCATAGCAATAAACAAAAATGCAGCTTAAGTTCCTTTATAGAGCAACATTTTTCAAACACTGCCTTTTCAAATGATAGGTTGCCATTCTTTTGTTCCCATCAAAGTACACAGCATCTCATCTCTCCCATTGCTCTCCATCCGCCACGTATCTGTCCAGTCATTTCACTTATCTCAGTCACCTTGGAGCTTTTTTACATCCTCCTCACCCACTCACAACCTGACATTGTTTAGTCCTGTCAGCAAACTTGGGAATATTGCATTTGAGACACTCAACCAAATGTATGATGTGTATTGGCAATAGCTGGCGCCCAAGCCACGATCCTTGCGATATACCCCTAGCCTTCCACTAAAAATAATGTTGTTTTATTCCTTATCACTGTTTCCTGCCAGCTCTGTCCTTCGAGAACCATGTCCATGTATTAGCCCCAGTCCCACAGGATTAGAATTTGCACAATAGGTGTGGGGCTTTATCAAAAATCTTTCTGAAATTCCACTCGGATTGCATTGATAGCTTCTACATAATTTTGCTAAAAGCCACTTTCTCAAATATGATTCCCATTTCATGAATCTCTGTTGACTTTGTCTATGCCCATTAATTTCAGTCTGATACTTTCTCTAAACTGTTTAGTTGATCATTTAATTCTATTCCCCTTTTCTCACCAGACTAAAGTTCCCTTGTATTACTAGGAAGTTTTCTTTTTTGTTTTGCTTTCTTCCGTAAAGGCATAACTGAAGTATTTGCTCCATAGTTCTGCTATTTCCCGGTCCTCAATTATCTGGTATCAAACCGTAGGAAAGCTGCACATTTATTTCCCTTAATTTTGACATTGACATATTTTCAGAAAATATTATAAGTTCTGTCTTATAAACTTTGTTAAGATATTCTTCAGAAACCTATCAATTCCTATTTTAAGGTACTCAGTGATTGGCCTTCCACAGCCATACAATCACAGAAGCAAAGACTCTGTACTATCAGAAATACAGCACGGTCTACATTAGACACACTTCGCGACACAATAACCATAGCCGTGAATCTTAAGGCATTTCAAGTGCACTGCCGGGTATTTTCTCATAGCTTTGAGGTTACCATGACAACTCGCCTCTCAAGAAATGCATTTCAGACCCCAACACACTCTGGGTGAAAAGCAATCCTCAAATCCTCACTAAACCGCAAACCCTCCACTTTAAAAGTGTGGCCCTTTGACTAAAAGGAACAGCTGCTGTCCATCCACACTGTCCATGCTCCTCGTAATCCTATCCTTCAGAATCACGTCTCCCTCAGCCTCTACTCCCCCAAACTAAACAACCCAAGCTTATCCAGCCTCTCTCCATAGCTGGTATGCTCCATCTCAGGGAACATCCTGATGAATCTCCTTTGCACCCCCTCCAGTGCAGTCACATCCTTCCTGCAATGTGATTCTCAGAACTACTGTTCCATCTTGGCCTCACCAAAGTTCCGCATAGCTCTTATAATCTGTACCTCAATGAATCACGGTTATGTTTACAGTCCCCTATGCTTTCCCAAATTGTGTATTAACCTGTACATCACATTCAGGGATGTGTGGAGAAGCACCCTCTGACCTTCCTAGAGTGCTGCCATTCATTGAGTCATCTCCTGTCTGGTTCCTTCTTCCAAAGTGTATCACCTCATATTTATCAGGGTTACATTCCATCTGCCATTGATCTTCCCAGCTAACCATTCCATCTGTATCTTCCCGTAAATTACGGCCTTCCTCCTCACTGCCAACCAACCGGCCAATCTGCGTATCAAACACAAACTTATTTATCTCACTCCCCACCCCTCGTCCATATTCACAGCTACATCATTTATGAGTACCACAAATATTAAAGTTCAAAATCGCACAATATCAGGTTAGAA
Source organism: Chiloscyllium plagiosum (assembly GCF_037043375.1). NCBI lineage: Eukaryota > Metazoa > Chordata > Chondrichthyes > Orectolobiformes > Hemiscylliidae > Chiloscyllium > Chiloscyllium plagiosum. The sequence continues at coordinate 109,609,689 of NW_028270146.1, read as the reverse complement.
TCCAACAGGTTTGTTCGGAGGCACGAGCTTTCGAAGCGCTACTTCTTCATCAGGTGATTGTGCGCTTTGATGAAGAAGCAGAACTTTGAAAGATAGTGCCGCCGAATAAACCTGTTGGACTATAATCTGGTGTTATGCGATTTTTAGCATTGTCCACCCAGTCCAACACCAGCACCTCCGAATCACAAATAATAAGGGACACAGCACTGATCCCTGTGGTACACCATTGGACACTGGCCTCCAGTCACACAAGGAGTCAACTACCATCTTGTGTCTCCTACCACTAAACTTCATTTGCATGCAATTTGGCAAGTTACTAATGAGTCCTACCTGTTCCCGGGTCATTCTGTTCCGCTGGACACACTTATAGAATTTCTGGGAATTCTCCCTAATCTCGCCCTGGCAGCAGCTTTCCATGCCCTTCTGTTAGTTAGTCCCATACGCGTGCAGAATGTCCTCCTTATTGCAGCCTTCAATGGTCTGTCCTTTATCCTGCCATTATTTCCCTTGATTGTGTATTAGGCAGCCGGAGAAACATCCTATTAATTTCCAACTTGTCACATGTTTTGTGAATTTTATACATTTCACAGTGACGCACCTCTCATTCTTTGAAACTCTGGAGAACACAGGTGGAGTTTCCTCATCACGCAATCTCGCCAACTGAGGGATTAATCTGGAGAATGTCCATTGAGCTTCCTCTGTGGTCAGTATATTCTTTCTCAGATTTGGTGACCAAAACTGAACTCAGTATTCCAGGTACATTACTCACTAACACGCTGTTCAACTGCTTCAACATGTCTTTACATCTATATTCTGACTCTCTTAAAGGAAGGCAATCCAAACTTTAACTTACCACTTGCATATATTCCTCCAACTACCCTTCACATTCATTGCATTTACGAACTCCTTGTGTGAGTTCTTATAGAAAGCGTTCTGATAATCTAAAATATGCCAGTTGTACTGGTTCTCCATTATCTATGTTGTAAGAATCAACTTCAAACAATTCCAAAGCTTGTCAAGTATGATTTCCCTTTCAGAAATCCACACTGATTCTCTCCAATGTTGCTGTTAATTTCTAAATAACGAATATCACATCCTATATAATAGACTCCAACAGTTTCCCCACAAATGTCAAGTTAATTGGTCTTCAGTTCTCCGCACTATCTCTTCTTCCCTTTCTGGATGCTTGGATCACTACCGTACATCTAAAGTGCTTGGATCACGTTTACGAATGTCCATTTATCTACAACGGCTTCCGTTGTCGAATGCACGGGGTAGTAGAACACAGTCATCGACAGTGCAACTAATACTTCTATTAGTGGTTTATTTCTGAAGATTTTGGTTTGAAGTACATTTTGTTTGTCAAGGTTAGCAATGCTCAATCCAGCTGCATGTTAAAGTAGAGCCTTGTTACTAATATAAATTGACATTATGTCTTTCGATCTACAAGTCTTATATAATGACGTTGTATTTCTGGGTGATTTTCTGGATCTTCCTGCATGAAGACAGATGGAAAGTAATTGGTTATTTGCTAGGCCATTTCCCAATTATCCATAATAATCTCGTCTTTCCTGATTGCAGATTTCCACATTTGACTTTGCTTTTCTCTTTCCTTTGAAATATAGAACATAGATTTATGCAGTCTTTGTGTTCCTGTTTGTTTGCATGTGTGTTCGCTTTTTGATTTCCTTACCCGTTTCATGGCCCTCCTTTTCTGGATCGTAAATTTCTGAGAATTCTCAGGATTCCACAATGTCTGGAATTCTTCTGATGTCACTTCCTGTGATTCATGTAATCTTTAATTTATTATGTTAACCATTGTTAACTGACTTTCTCACTCTTGACTGTTTTACCATAAGACATAGACATAGGAGTGGATGTAAGGCCATTCGGCCCATCGAGTCCACTCCGCATAAATAGACATATTTTTCAGACTTTGTAGTATTTCTATAAATCTCCTGGTCCTGACCAGGTATATTCAGGAACACTGCAGGAGGACAGGAAAGAAATAGCGGGGGCCCTGGTTGGTACTTTTGCATCAGCAGTAGCCGACGGGTGAAGTCCTGGAGGATTGGAGGGTAGTGAATGCTGTGCCGTTATTCAAGAAGGGCTACCAATAAAAACCGGGGAACTATAGACCAGTAAACTTAAAATATGTAGCAGATAAGTTACTTGAGAAGATTCTGAGGGAGAAGATATACATGCATTTGGAAAGACAGGCCTTGTGAATGGGGGATTATGGCTCACACATTTGTTAGACTGCTTTGATGAAGTGACCAGTAACTTTGGCAAGGTCACGGTTGTATATATAGTCTGTATGGATTACAGTAAGGCCTTCAATAAGGTTCCACATGGTACTCTGCTCTGGAAGGTTAGGTCATATGGAATTGAGGGGGAACTGGCAAATTAGGTCAAAAATTGGCTTGATGATAGGAAAAAGAGGGTAATCGAGGAAGGATGGTTGTCGGACTGGAGGCCTGTGATGAGTGGAATGCCTCAGGGGTCGGTCCTGGGACCACATATTCATATATTACACATATCTATGATTTAGATGAGAATGTACAGGCATGATTTTTAAGTTTCGAGGTGACACTAAAATAGGTGGTATCGTGGACAGTGAGGAAGGTTCTCAGAAATTTCAGAAATTACAGCAGCATCAGGTGGGGAAGTTGGCCGAGAAATGGCAAATGGAATTTAATTCAGATAAGTGTAAGGTCTTGCATTTTAGAAAGTCAAATCAAGGCAGGAGTTTCATGGTGAATGGCAGGGCCTTAAGGGGTGCAATAGAACAGAGTGACGTTGGAATTCAGGTGCACGGTTTTCTGTAAGTGGAGTCTCAGGTAGACAAGGCACTGAAAAAGGTATTTGACTCACTGGCCTGCATCAGTGAGAGCACTGAGTATCGAAATTAGGGAGTTATATTGCCGTTATACAATATGTTGGCGAGTCCATACTTGTAGCGACATGTTCAGTTTTGTTCACTTTGCTCGTGGAAGGATGTTATTAAACTGGAAAGATGCAGAAGAAATTTACAAGGATGTTGCCAAGACTCAGTGGTCTGAGTTCTACTGAGGGGTTGAACAAGCTAGGAGTTTTTACTTTGGAATGTATGAGGCTGAGGGGGATCTGATAGTAGTGTATAAGATCATGGGATGCATGGATAGAGTCAATGCACTCAGTCTTTTTTTCCCCAGGCTTGGGCAACCACGGACGAGAGGGAATCAAACTAAGGTCAGAGGGGAAAGAGTAAAAGGGAACCTGAGGGGCAATTTCTTTTAAACACAGAGTGGTATGCATATTGGATGAGCTGCCAGCAGAAGTCGTTGAGGCGGGTTGATTCACAAAATTTAAAATACATTTGGACAAATACACAGGTAGGAAAGGATTAGAAGGATTCAGGGAAATGGCAGGGAAATGGGGTTAGTGTGAATGGACATTTCGTTCGAAATGGACGAGTTTGGGCAAAGTGGCCTGTCTCCGTGCTGTAAGACTACATGGGTCTAACAACCATTGTTCTCCTACTGAATGTTATATTGTATTTTCCCAATTCACTGGAGCGAACTTGACACTCTAGCCTCTGGGCTTCCATGATGTTTGACCAGAATGTTCAAACATTCCACATTGAATGCAGACGCCGTGTAAAATACAACATATTAATGTCACTATTCCTCCAAAGCTGCTTCAGAGCAAGGTCAGTAATTAGTCCTTCCGACCACACAATAGACAATAGACAATAGGTGCAGGAGTAGGCCATTCTGCACTTCGAGCCTGCACCACCATTCAATATGATCATGACTGATCATCCTTAATCAGTATCCCACAACACCAAATCCGAAATAATCTGCTCTCTAGTTTGGTTCACAACATTCTCTTCTACCTACCTGATATACACTAAAGGAATTTATTTTTCACAACATTAGCAGTCACTTAGTTAACTCAGTTTCGATGCAACTTGACACCATCCATTATTACTGCAGAACCCACAAGTATTTGCTTCTCATTCACAGAATGAGGGCTTAGCTGGATAACCAGCATTTACTGGCCATGCCAGACGGCAGCTAGGAGTCAACAGCATTGCCTTGGATCGGAGTGATATGCAGGCCAGACCAGATAAGAACAGCCGTTTCCTTCCCTAAAGGACATTAGTGAACCAGATGAGTTTTTCCAACAATCAGGAATGGATTCCCGATCACCATAAATCCTTGATTCCAGATACTTATTGAATTCAAATTGCACAATCTGCCATGGCACGATTTGAAACCATGTCCCCAGAATATTACCTGGGTCTCTGGGTTAAGAGACCAGCGTTAATATCAGTATGGCATAGCTTCCCTTTGCATATAGTTGCATATATGATTTCCAGAGCATATGATGCAAAATATTTGCGCGACAGTTTTGGTTCAGATATATAACACAAGTTTGTTTCTCCTTGCTATTTGTAAGACCCACCCAAATTCATTCTGTGGAATCTGAGGGACAGAGCCTGTGTCGTTATTAGTGATAGAGTTGGATAAGGCATTCGGGGAGGCTCATCTCGATGCTGAGATGATCTGAAGACATGTCAAGCAATACAGGACAAGCATCAATATCCAACCCGCTCATCAGGATAAGTGTCACCGTATATTCTCACTGCTCCCTCACACTCATTGTATGTCTTTTATAGAACCTACCCTTGACCAAGGCTCACACTCTATCTCCAGATAAGGTTCAAGCACAACCACTCTCATTGTTGAATTCAGCACCTTCCCTCCCCCACATTTTCTGTCCCTGGTGCACTAATAGCACTACATGGATACAACACTATGGACAGACTTCCTCCGGCCACCTCACCATGTCACACCTTACCCAGCCCAGCACTAACAGCAGGGCCATCCACTCCCACCCTCACTCATTCCATCCCTTTCTCCCATTCCAGGAGAAACAGCCTGTAACAGGACAGAAAGGGCCAAGCCGGGTGGTGGAGTGCCGGATATCTGTCCCCTCATCCTCTTACCCTGATATGTGGGGAGGATCCTGGAGAGAACCGGAAAGGACCAGGAGGCCTTGTGTGGAGATTCGGAAACATCCACGTCTCACCTACCGAATAAGAAGCTGTGTTCAGTAAAGAGCAATTCTCAATTCAAACCTGCTGTCAGTTCCAGCTTCATCTCTCTCACTCGCAGAAGAACAGATACCCCATTGCACAGAGATGCAGGCATTGAAATATACAGACGTATTGGTAAATGCCCCAATATATTAACATGCACAATGCATACAAGGACATAAGCATGCACACAAGGAGAAGCAATCAAAGACATAAACAGTCACACACAAATAGACACAAACAGAGATAGAAACACACAGGCTGATACAAAGACAGACAGACATAGTCACACAAATACAAAAGTAACAAGTACATGGACATACACATACATAAATGCGCATTAAGACACAGACACGAGTGCCATTAGGACACAAATAAATAAGTTCTTGATTTATAAGGAGATCCAGGATTCCAGGGCAAGGTGTGAGAATGATGTTGAGGAACATATTAGAAATAACTGAATGGTATATCAGACTCGATAGGCCAAATGGTCTAATTCTGCTCCTTTTTTAACGCTCGTGTGTTGTTATGCTATCAGCTATTCTCTTCATGAGACAGTAGCAGCAACATATTTGATTGGAAACAGTCAGTGGTAATGTGGGAAAAGATTGGAGGGCAGACTGGTTAATGTCTATTCCTAGTTATTGTACCACTTTATCCGAAAAGGGGCAGTGATTTGATATGAGGTAAACACAATTTTTTAAAAAACATTGTGTCCCACAATGAAAGAAGGATGTCCCTTTCCCTTTACTGTTGTGCTCTCTGTGGTGTCCTCATCCTCAGGGAGTAGTGAAGACTCGGTTAATTTAGGTACTTTAGTTTGAGATTGACTGATCTTTGCAGGACAGGAGAGTCAATGCTTATTGGGAACAGACAGGAGACGGATGGTCAGACACACTCGGATCAGCCATGAGCATTCTGAATGGTGCCACCAAATGGCCAACTGCTGCCCTTTCCAATGTGTTGTTCCATCAATCCACCCTCCCGGCCGTTACCAGAATATACTGTTGCCCCTATCCCATGTGTTGTTCCCTCAATCCACGCTCCTGGCCGTTACAGAGATATATTGCTGCCCCTACCCCATGTGTTGTTCCCTAAATCCACCCCTCAGTGCGATTACAGGGTAGAGGACCATCCCATTCAGCCAGACTGGATCGTTACAATGAGACGGGAGGAGACCATACTGCCCCTCCAAAGAATTACACAGGAATATAGGATGAAGTAATTCAGCTCGTTTTGTACATTACACAGCCCAGGACGAGGCCATTCAACCCGCCTGAACTGCTGCACAGGAACAGGGATGCTGTCACTAACAGGAAATAGACAGTAGTGATATATGATTTTTTAAACAAAACTGTAAGTAGTTTTGACTCAGCGATCACTGTAGGGTCATGACTGATCAATAATCTATGTAAAATATCTGGATGAATATACTGAATGTATCAAAGCTGAACTACCTCGTAAACCAAAATGATCATTCATTAGATCTTCAAATGGAGTAGTGAATTTGCATTATGATGTAGACTGGGAAGGTTAGTGAGCGTAACCTCAGCAGAAATAATATAACGTGAGTTGTCTATTGCAGTTGGGAACAATTTAAAAGCAGAGAGATTGCAGAACTCTGTGATGCAGATGTTTTTCATATTCTTCGTATATGAATCATATGAAGTCTGTCTGCAGATGCTGCAAGTGATTCAGAAAGTAAGTGGAATGATGCTGTTTGCGGCAACGGGTATTGGGTTTAATTTTGAATATTTCACTGTATCTGTACAGGGCATTACTGAGACCACAAAAGATACATTGGGTGCAGGTCTGATCCTCTAAACTAAAAACCGGATACAATTCCTTTCAGAGATGTTCAAAGATGTTTCCCTTTACTCATTCCTGAAATGAAGGCCTTTTGTTATCGGGGATTATCTGTTTAGATCTTAAATGAGAAATCTTACTGAACCACGATTTTCAGAGAAGTCCTTCAGCTGGATACATATTTTTTCTTGTTAAGAAAACTAAAGCTAGATAATATTTTTTTGAATGAGATGCATTGGTATTAACACAAATATTATGAAGATATCAATTCATTTTTAAAAATTACGCAGATGCATATAAACATCTCATCAAATCATAAAACGGGCACATTATTTTCTTTGCTAATGAAAGGCACTGTGCACAACTACAGCAATGATGCTGCATACAACATACAGTCTATTATCACCCATTCCAGAGAATGTACATGGAGAGTGCACATGGTCCAGTTTGTTGTACAGTTGACATTCTTGTATTTTTCCACACAGAGACGGAGAAAAATATTACCTGCCTCAAAAGCAGCAGCCAACTGGTCTCTCTCTCTCTCTCTCTCTTACTTTGTTCTGCCTGAAAACAAGGTGTGAGAGCAGAAAATTCCTGAGTCATCTTTACCACTCGTGGAGGCTTCCTGATGAGGATTCATAGGAATCTCTGTACAGCTCAAAGCAAAGGGAATTCAGCCAAATCCAACTGTTCTGGGAAGAAATCCTCAATCCCAGACATTTGTGTAAGCAGAATAAGTTCAAAGTCAGAAAAATATTTGAGACAATCTATCATTTTACCATTTGTTCACAGTTCAACTTTCTGTGTCTCAGATTTTTCTAGAAAATTACTAAGTCCGATACCTATATCATTGGACACAGCACTCAACTGGTTACATTTAAAATTTGCTTTCACCAACAGAGGAGTGGGAGAAGACATCAGTGACCCTCCAACATTGGTCAGAACACGAACAAGTGATTCTCAAAGGATTGTTAAGGTGTGAATTCCCTTCCACAGAAGATTGTGATGCCTGGATATTTCCATTTGTTCAAAATTATCTATGTAAGACATTTGAAAGACAAATGAATGTAGGGAAATGGTACACTGACAGAAAAGTGCTGCTGAGACCTTAATCAGATCATAGTGCATGGTAGAGCCGTGACAAAGTGTCTGATGACCCACTCTTGCTCCACAGTCCCGTGTTACTATGGTGCCTTCAACCTCTCACAACTCCTGTAAGGTGCAGACGGGGGCCACTTGCTCCAAATACCTGGTCCACAGTAACACAGGATCTCAAATAATCCCTCACAACTGTTACACACAGATTGGTATGGATTGAAAAATGTTATTTGGAAATCCAGACTAGTTTTGAAAGACGCCTCTGGTCTGTTTACAGAGTGCCCCCTCACTGAAACTTGTGCTTCATTTGTTGGTCTTGGTCTAGACCAGGATTCGTTATGAATAAAGCTCCATACCTCACCCAGAGATGACCCAAAAATGCTTTGCTCTCTCTGATTACAACATACAAATACAGTACATCCAGGAAAATTACAGCCGTTTACTTTGAAATTACAGAAAATGAAAACATAAGGAACACGAATAAGTAATTCGGATGGTCAAGACATTGTATACGATCATGGCTGATCTACTGTTAGTATTAACTCCTCCTTAATGCTCAGTTCTTCACAGCCCTCAGCTTTCTGACAGGTCAAAGATTCATGTACCACCTCTTTAAATACTTTCAGTGATGTAGCTCCCCTAACTCTCTAGTCCAGATAATTCCTGACATTGATTACCTTCTGTGAGAGGAAAACACTCTCTACACATACACCGTCACCTATTGATATGAACAAGAGGTGAACACAGGGGCTCAGGAAAGAGTGAATGGCCTTGATACCAAGGTAGTAGTTGACTGAGGATGTCATCGGGACCATCTACTTATTTGAGCTTAATGAGAATCAGGTCTAACCTCCTCATTGGTTGGGGTCTTTCAGAGCACGAAGGAAGATGTTTGTGGTCGGTGGCCGACAATCCTCTTAGTCCCGGGACATCTCTTCAGGAGATCCTCAGATTAACTTCCTCAGCACAAACATCTTCAGCTCCTTCGTCAACGTCTATGTGCCCCATGCCCGACGCCCCTCATCTATCCCAAGATCAGAAGCGGAGTGATCACTGAAGATCACACAATATTCAGAACATTTTTTCCCCACTCAGCTCCTGAAGCGGTCTGTGTCTATATTCAGCAAGACCCAAACAACATTCATGTTTGTGCTGTTAAAGTGTCGGTACCATTCATGTAACAGAACGGCCAGGCACTGCACATTTCCACAGTTAAAAGAGGAGCTCATTCAGTACCTCAAGCTGGTTACACCCGGATATGTGGAAACTGTTCAGCCCATCCAAATGACTGAACAAGAAGAGGGACAGCCCATTCAATCCTCCTACCTGTTCCACAGGAAGAGGAGGTGTCTGGTCAGTACATTGAGCTGTTAAACAGGAACAGACAGAGTCCAGTAAGACCCCTAAACCTGTTCAATGGAACCAGGAGGAGACCATTCACCCCTCGAGACACTTTCACAGGAATAGGAGGGTGTCATTGATGCTCCAACCTGGAAAACGAATGGAGCAGAGACTGCACTCATAGACTGCTCACAATGTTCCTCGTGGCTCCATTGCCTGTGGAACAAATTATACTTTAACATGTTTTTCTGGCAGTGAGGAAGGAAGCCAAATGTTTTGTGCCAAGCCTCAAGGAGGCATCTTCCATCTCCAAGAAGACAGGCCCATGTTCACCGTGGGGCCCAGAAGCTGGTGAGGATAGTTAACTGTTTTACAATGAAGGTATTTTGGCTCCTGTCGCGATGGTGGACAACGTGAAGTTCTATGTATGATCATACACCAAATGCACTATATTAATGTTGTAAGCGTTTAGTTATGACTGTCTCTCTCTCTCAATCGAAATGGGGAGTGGCGTGGACTGAGAGGAACGTTCTCAGAGTCTTTTAAGCCACCGAGCATCATGTAAATCAAGTAAAAAAAACATGGAATTTATCACCGTATTAGTTCTGTTCGGAATATAATGAGTGACTGTCCATCACCCTAAGTTTCAATGTAATCGCCTCTTATTTCTTCAAAGCGCAACAGAATAATCCTCATGCACTCCCGATGGTACAATCAACCCAACAATTAGTCTGGTGAAATTCCTTTATCCTCTTTCTGCCAAGTGGATTATTCCTTATAAAGGAAAGAAAATCTGTGCACAATACTCCAAATACTATCTCAACAACACTCTAGGGTTGATCACAATAATTCTGTTCCCTCACTTAGCTGTCTCAGCTTCTTTCCTGTGGTATAAAAAGCCTTTCCTTCTCTCTGCATTTTGAATTATCTCTGGAATTTTGAAGTCTCTTACATCTGTTCGTCATTCATCATCAGAGTTGTCGATGGAGATGTATATCACGTTCAGCGGGAGATTCAATCAGAAAGAATTCACTTGAAACAGGGAATGGTCACCTACCTGAATGGAAATGACTTGCAGGAACATGGAAATCAGGCAGAGAAAGGGAGCTATCTTTCCTTTTGTTCTTCCCTCATGTGATGTGTGCAGCCCTGGTCAGGCCAGCATGTTATAGATTAGATTAGATTACATTGCAGTGTGGAAACAGGCCCTTTGGCCCAACAAGTCCACACCGACCCGCCGAAGCGCAACCCACCTATACCCCTACATTTACCCCTTACCTAACACTGCGGGAAATTTAGCATGGCCAATTCACCTGACCTGCACATCTTTGTGACTGTGGGAGGAAACCGGAGCACTCGGAGGAAACCCACGCTGACGCGGGGAGAACGTGCAAACTCCACACAGTCAGTCGCCTGAGGCGGGAATTGAACCCGCACTATGAGGCAGCAGTGCTAACTGCAGTGCCACCGTGCCTCTCACATGCCACCGTGCCACCCACAATGCTGATCTTGAACTGAGTGGCTGATTCAGCTGTTGCACAGGATAATAAAGAGTAAACCACATTGCTGTGGGTTTGCAGTCACACAGAGACCTGAACATGAAAGGAAAACCCATTGCCTTCTCTGGAGGACATGAGGAAAACAGATATGCTTCTGATGAAAACTAATGGTGATAATTTCATTTGCATTTCATCAACTTCCTTCTGGAGACACCAAAAGATTATTATTCTGTGCCGCTCGATTATGAGTCAATGACTTGACCACCATGCACTGTCTGTCCATCTGACAGATTCTGTGGAGAGGACAAATTAACCATCTCAAGTGCAAATATTTTGTGACGTAAGCATAGTTTGAAGGGACTTGAAACGGTTATATCTGGATTTACCAAAGGCACAAACAATGAATTATTCAGCAGTTGCATTGAGGCTGAGAAGGTGACTGAAATATCCGGTATGTGGACTTGGGCAGGATTGGTGAGTGGGGAGAATACGTAGAAATATAAATATGAATGAAGAAAAACGATAATGGAGATTAAGAACAGTGTGGTTTCTCCTCGTGTATTGTTGAATAAGTTGTGAATAGTAATTTGCTAGTTATAATCAGTAATGAATAAAATTTTTGACTGGATCTGAAAATGATGACTTCCAAATTTTAAAATATGAATATGAACTGCAATTCAGTTCAACTCAGTTTAATGGTCAGATGGAATGACTTACCAGGAACACCAACTATAGCGAGGATGGGATAGTAACCACCTTGAATAATCCAAAGGATATCTTCGATCCGTGATGCTAATGATATCCAAGGCTGAGAAAGGTAGTAAAGACCCGAGGATAAACTCCTGCCTGCTATTGTAATATTCCAGTCTATTGTTCTCAGATTCTGATCCATTAATGGAACATTCCAGTCTAATGTTCTCAGAGTCTGATCTCTCCTCCCCCTATCTCTCGAGCTGCTGATCCCTGTTAGTCCAATCATTGATGCTCCCACCCATACTAGGATAACACATTGAACCGAGTCCTTAATAGAAGAGGCAAACCCTCCAGTGACACATCTCGGATCCACGGAGACTTACATCAATCACTGAACAAATAGCTCCAGCCAACGCCTTTCAATACAATATTGTTTTATTCAAATTCAAAACAATGATTCAAACTGTCATTTTCTGGATGGGCTATGTGAGGGTGACAGATGAAATAAATGTTGAGGCCGGTAGATCAATTGAGTGCAACCATTCAATCTGTCTTGGATGCAGGAGTAATGTCATAAGTTTATCAGAACGTAAACATGCGTCTCTGATTATAAATGGAAACATGCATCCTGGAACTATTGATCAAACATCAGAATTTCAATTAAACATTTTTTATAATTCATGATCTGAGGCGAATGTGTGCCTGAGAAACGTAGGGTTGTAACAGTCAAATGGCATGGATAACAGAGAATTGTACGTGACAAATGCAATTCAGATTGTAATTCCAGGTTTAGAGAGAGGCAGATGAGGCCTGTGCTATTGATGTTATCGATGTTAGTGAACTGTGATGAAGTGTCATTTACTGGACTTCAATTACAGTGTGAATATGGTATTGTGGAGGAGACAGAAAACAGAGAGAATTGGGGGACATGGCAGTTCAGACTGGAGCGAGGGATAATAATATTCCCCAGTCATCAGTATTGAAATGTCACTCTTTACAACTCATATGAAGAACAGATTCAAGGATACATCTAAAGTGAGGAATGAGGAGTAAAATTTGTTTATTGAACACAAAATACTGGGACAAAATGATTTTCTGTCCGTACTAAATTATGGGAAGTACAAAGAAATGAGGTACACTCATGATATTGAGCTCCATAAATTGAAATGTGTATTACAAAACCACGAAATTGGTGTGCAATCTTTATCAATCATTATTTGGCCCACACTGAGAAGCTGATTTCCTCTATGTCAGTGATCCACCTCACTGAGATTCTCTGGCGCAGTATCTCAGTATTGAAGGGGTACTCAGTTCCTGCTGCTGTTCACCCAGTCTGTTTAAATTAAATCACCTTCTCACTGTAGAGAAAAAAACATCACTTGGCCTTTTGGACTCTGTTTAACTGTCAGCAACTCAGCTCTGCGATATTATTGGCGATAAATGCTCTGGGACCACAGCCAGTATCTGCACAGTGCTCAAATGGTATGGCAATAGATAAAGACTTTGCCGTCCGTGAGAATGTCTAAATAAAACTTCCATTTTCTGTCCGTTCCTGTCTATCTCCCCTCATACTGTCTTCTGATCTATCCAACTCACCCTCGTTTAACATCCCTGTTTCCAAATGGTGCAGTTGTACAGCTTGATGTTGTGGCCATTTTGGAGAAATAGATAGAGCAGGGACAGGACTGATCGTTGGCGGGTCCGGGGTTTAGATGCTTCAATAAGAACAAGGAAGGTACTAAAGGTGGGGCGGGGTGCGGGTTGGGGTGGGGGAGGGTGGGGTGGCATTGAAAATCAAAGACAGCATTACGTTGGTAGAAAGGATGCTTGATAAGGACTTGCCTACTGAGATAGTATGGGAAGAGGTTGGAAACAAAAACGGAGAGGACATCCTGTTGAAAGTTCTCTATTGCCGTCTGAAAAGTTCCAGAGATGTAGAGGAAAGGATTACAAAGATGATGCTGGATAGGAGCGAAAATAACAGAGAAGTTGTTATGGAAGAATTTGACTTTCCACATATTGACTGGAAATGCTGCAGATCAATTAGTTTATAGGGGTCAGTTTTGTCCAATGCTTGCAGAATGGTTTCCTGACACAGTATGTAGATAGACCAACAAGGGCCGAGGCCAAATTGGATTTGGTACTGAGTAATGAACCAGACCAGAGGTTAGATTTGGAGATAGGTGAACATTTTGCTGATAGTGACCACAATTCAGTTATGTTTACCTTAGCGATGGAAAGGGACAGGTGTATACCGCAGGACAAGAGTTATAGCTGGGGGAAAGGCAATTATGAAGCGATTAGGAAAGGTTTTAGGATGCATAGGATGGGGAAGGAAGCTGCAGAGGATGGGTACAATTTAAGTGCGGAGCGTTTTCAAACAATAGCTACTGTGTGTCCTTGATAAGTTTGTACATGTCAGGAAAGGAGGAAGTGGTCGAGTGAGGATGTTGTGGTTTACTGAAGAAGTTGAATCTCTTGTCCAGAGGAAGAAGGGGGCTTATGTAAAGATGAAACGTGAAGGCTTAGTTCGGATGCTTGAGAGTTACAAGTTAGTCTGGAATGACTTAAAAAAAGAGCTAAGAATAGCCAGGAGAGAGCATGAGAAGTCTTTGTCAAGTAGAATCGAGGGAAACCCTCAAGCTTCCTATCAGTATGTCATGAATAAAAAAATGACCAAATGAAGACTAATGGCAACCAAGGACAGTAGTGTGAAGTTGTGTGTGGAGTCTGAGGAGATAGGACAGGCTGTACATTCATATTTTAATCAGTATTCACAATGGAAAAAGAAAATACTGTCAAGGCCAATACTGAGATACAAGCTATTAGACTAGACAGGATTGAAGTTCGTAACGTGGAGATGTTAGCAGTTCTGGAGAGTGTGAAAACAGATAAGTCCCCTGGGCCAGATGGGATTTACCATAGGATTCTCTGAAAAGCTAGAGAGGAGATTATGCAACCATTTGTTCGGATTTTTACATCGCCATTGTCTACAGGAACAGTGCCAGAAGACTGGAGGACAGCAAATATTGTCCCCTTGCTCAAGAAATGGAGAAGAGACAACCCTGGTAATTATATACCTGTCTTACTTCGGTTGTGGGTAAAGTGTTGGAAAGGATTATAAGAGATAGGATTTACTATCATATAGAAAGGAATCATTTGATTAGGAATAGTCAACAAGGTTTTTGTGAAGGGTATGTCATGCCTCACAAATCTTACCGAGTTCATTGAGAAGGTAATCAAACAGGTGGATGAGGGTAAAGTGAGGTGTATGGATTTCAGTGAAGCGTTTGATAAGGTCCCCCATGGTAGGCTATTGAAGAAAATATGGAGAGTGTGGTGTTGGAAAAGCAGAACAGATGAGGCAGCGTCCAAGATGCATGCAAGTTGATGTTTCTCTTGTAAGCCCTTCATCAGGAATCAGTTTTCTGGTCTGCAGCATCTGCAGTCATCATTTCCTCCTCGCTCCTCGGATGTTGCCTGACCTGCTGTGCGTTTCCAGCGCCACACTCTCGACTCCGATCTCAAACATCTGCAGTCCTTACTTCCTCCCAGAAAATATAGAGACGTGGAATTGTGGGTGACTTAGCGTTTGGATCACAAATCGGCTCGCTGAAAGCAGATAGAAGGTAATATTTGATGGGGAATGTTCATCCTGGAGTTTAGTTGCTGGTGGTATACTGCAAGGATCTGCTTTGGAGTGACTGTTGTTTGTCCTTTTGAAAATGACCTTCATGAGGGTCTAGAAGGATGAGTTCGTAAACTTACGGTTGACAGTAAGGTAGGTGAATCTGTCAGCAGAGCTGAAGGATGTTGTAGGTACTGAGCTGTAATGTTCTATGTGCATGGACCTACAATGGGCTAAATGGCTTCCTTCTGTGATGTAACGATTCTGAGGTACTCTGGCCCACAATAAAAGCTTTAGGTGCCTGGAGAGACAAGCTGGTCCAGTAAAGGACACACACTGCACAATCATCCATCATCTCTTCCTGTCTTCTGATATACAGCAGCCTCAAACAAAATAGATTGATTCAATTTCAAGCAGTCAGGAGGACGTTCACCCGAGGGAATTGCCGTCAGAGGATTCAATGAATAATAAGGTTTCAGAATAATACAAAAAATAAAACAATATCACAGCAGCATAATAGTTGGCAGCAGAGTAAAACTTACAGTTCCAGATATTTCCAAGTTCAGCATTGTGTACAATTTTGGTCACCATGCTATAGGAAGGATGGTATTAAACTGGAACTTTACAAGGATGTTGCCAGGACTCAAGGGTCTGAGTCATAGGGAGAGGTTTGATAAGCTGGGACATTTCTCTGTAGAGCGCAGGAGACTGAGGGGAGTGAAGTTCTTCGAGAAGCTAGTCATGGCCTACATCAGTTCCAGTTTCCAAGCCTGCCTCGATCCCCTACAATTTTCCTACCAGTGGAATGGGTCCATAGCGGGTGCCATATCCCTGGAACATCTGGACAACAAGGACACCCACGTCAGATTCCTGCTCATTGACTATAGGTTCACCTTCAACACCATTATTCCCTTCAGACTGATCACCAAACTCCCTGACCTTAGTCTTAGCTCCGCCCTCTGAAGTTGGATCCTCAGCTTTCTGACATACAGTGCACAATCAGTGAAAATAGGTATGTGTGTTTCTCCCACAATAACATTCAACACTGAAATCCCAAAGGATGTGTCCTCAGCCCCCTACTATACCCCTGTAAACCCACGAGTGTATTGCCAAATTTTGAACGAATGCCATCTACATGTTCACTGATGACACCATCATAGTAGGACAGGTATGTAATGATGGCAAGTCAAAATACAGAACGGAAATAGAGGATTTAGTGATGTGCTGCACTGAGACTATCCTCTCTTTCAACGTCGGCAGAACTAACCAACTTATTAATGACTTGAGAAAGAAATGAGGAGAACATGCCCCCATCTGCATCAATGGAACTGAAGTTGAAAGGGTGGAAAACATTAAGTTGCTTGGAGTGATGATAACCGACCTCCCATGTAGATGTGACAGCCGAGATGGCACAAGAACGCCCCGTCTTTCTCTGGCAGCTCAGGACATTTGTCATGTCCACAAGGACCCTCACCAATGTCTACAAATGCACAACTGACAGCAAAGTATCTGCGTGCACAATGACCTGGTGTGGCCACAGCCCTGCCCAGGACAGTAAGAGAAATGACAGAAGGTTGTGTGCACAGCCCATGCAATCACTGAAACCAACGTCCCATCCATTGTCTCCATTTCCACAGCTCACTGCCGCGGAAAGGCTGACAACATTATCAAAGACCCATCGCACCCTAGATCTCCTGCAATCTCTTCCATCATGCAGACAATACAGGAGCTTGAACACACAAACCAGCTGCTCATGAACAGCATCTTCCCAGCCATTACTAAACTAAGGAATGGACTCTCTAACTTCAAATAATGCTGACCTTGCTCACATTGATGTTGCCAATAGCATGCCCTGTCTGGTGTAGCCTGTATGCCTCAGACTGAGTTTTTCCTTCACCTAATGATCTGTATGTACTTGCTTATTGTCGGAGCGAGATTCCCCAGCTAGGGACAAAGACTCTGGAGGCAGACAGGACACAGGCACGGAATGGACTTTAATTCAAGCAAAACCTGGTTAATGCTGGGAGAATACCAAAGGATCTTCCTCGAATCTGGCTTTGACATGAGAAGACAAACCTTTACTTAATGTATAGCTCAGATCAGAAGGCAAATCAATGACCCACTTCGATGTTGCAGTAAAAAGACAGTATTTTTATAAGTTCTGTGTTGCAATGATCGAACACAACCTTGTCAGTGTACCCTCCACTCCCCTTCTGCAGAACCAATCTTGTAAAACAACTGATCAATGATGGACACGCATGGACAGCCCGATGTTCTTATTTGTTTCGGATGTTTAACGATTTCTGTTATATCTAGTCCTTGGGATTTTTCTTTAATGCATTCCAAAGTTCGGGGCTGTGCTCTTTTAAGCCATATCCCTCATTGTTTATCTTGAAGGATTGCATAAATTCTATTCTCCAATGGGCAGTCCAGCTCTAATAAAATTCCGTGATCATATTTTACATTAAAAAGTTGATTCTGTTACAAAATTCGTAATATTATTATTATATCTACTGTTAACCTTTTTCTCAGCGATTTAGATAAGACATGCCAGACATCTCTTTAAGGTTTTATAATTACGTGGAAATCTGTGTCCATGATTAGTTACCAAATATTTAACTAGAAATTATTACTATTGTAAACAGTTTCAAAGGCGCAGCGAGCTTCGGAAAGAAACTTGAGTTGCTGTTTTGGTGGATGAACAGAATCCTTACTGAGATCAGAATAAGTTATCTTTTGCAGTGATTATTCAAAGTTTTTGTGCTACAATTTCATTATTTCATCTGTGTTCTGTTACAAATCATCAATTTTTTAAAAAGGAACTTTCTTTATCACGATGTTGGCATGTTTCAGAATCTTGCGAATCAGATTATCCTTTCTTTTGCCTTGGAATAATTCCCTTCTCAAAGGCTCTTTTTTCACTAATGCTGACCCAATCTATTTTAATTTCAGGCTATTTTGTGGCTCTTCAAAAACAGACAGCTGAAGTAGATTTTTAAATTTCGGCCACTCCATGTCTCTCAAAAAAGGCAGCTCCAACTCTCACTATGATCTGCTAGAACTGTGTATAAACAAAGAGTTTCACTCTACTTAGATACATGCGACAATGAATCTTCTCAAATCAAATGAAACCAAATCTAATGATAGAGAGAGCGAAATTGTCACAAGCTCAATATACCCAGATCGAACTCTGCAGCCTGCCACATCCGGCCAAAAATCGTGATAGATGATTCCCATTCTATCAATGGATCAGCTCTGCACATCAGTGTAAAAAACAAGGAAATAGTGTCTGTACCAACCTAGCCAGCGGTGTTGAGTCGTCGATTCAACTCACCCTCATCATGATGCCCACAGAATCACAGATCAGTCTTCACCCAATTCGATTCGCTGCACGTGACATGAAGAAACAGCTGAACACAGTAGATACGACAAAGACAATGGGCCCTGACCCCATTCCTGTAATAGGACTGAAGACTTGTGCTGCACAACAAACCTGGGGAAGCGGTTTTCTTCCAGCTACAACTCTGACATCTCCCTGGCAATGTGGAAAATTACTCAGTGTCGGAAATAATTACAATCTGACCTATTATAACCCTCTCAGTCTCATCACGATAGTCAAATTGGAAGTTCTTTTTGATAGAGCTATCAAGCAGCACAGACATAAATTGCTCAGTGTGGTTTCTGATAGGTCCCCATGTGGAGATGGTGCTGTTTTGGAAAAGTCACTGGATTAATAATCCAGACCAGGCTAATGCTCTGGCAGTTGATTGAAGTTAAAAACAATTAATAAAATATCGAGATCTCAAATCTGGTGTTAGTAACAGTGCGCCTGAAGCCAATGTCGATTGGAAACACCAATTTGTTTTTCCAATGTGCTTTCAGGAAGTGAATCTCCCGTGCTTTCCTGGTCTGGCCTAAAAGTGACTCCAGACACACAGACATGTGATAAACTCTTCAATGGTCTCTGAAAAGGTCAAGCAAGACACTCTATTGTATCAAACTGCTCCGACGTCTTAAAGGATAAAACCGGACAGAACACCCAGGCCCAGCCTCAGTATGTAAAAGGGAACGGGAAACACTGTCCTGTTGACCCTGCAGAGACCTCCCTTCTAACATCTGCGAACTTGTGACAACATTTACAGAGCTTTCTCACAGACCGCTCAGAAACATCGGGAATGGAATAGGTCATAGTTAGTGTCTAGTTAATGTCTGAACAACTCCTCAATGCGCTTTCCCCACTCACTGTACACATGCCTTAATGTGATTAACCTTGTGAAGCTATAAACTAGGAACTGCGGTCGTCCCCTTGATCTGTCGAGTTTGCTATCCAATTTAATATAATGATGGCTGACCCCTTATTTTTACACCATACCCCTGCTCTCTCCCCCATCCTTTTGGTGTCTCGACATCCTTATTAGTCTTCAATGCCTTGTCTTCCACAGTCTTATGGGAGAGAGAATTCCCACGTTCAACAGTCTCTGAGTGCAGACATTTATTCTTATCTAAATGCAATGTGAGCTGAGTGTACCTTACACTGTGGCCTCTTGTTTTGGACGTCCCAGCCAGGGGAATTATCATCACTGCTTCCAATCTATCTAACCCTGTCAGTGTTTCACATATCTCACTGAGATCTCCTCTCATTTTCGAGAGAATGACCTAAGTTACACTTCAAACCTGTTGTAACCAGTGGACAAGTGAGGCTGGAAGAGGATACAGTGACCCTCCAACATTGGTCGGAGCAGAAATGAGAAATTCGCACCGGCTGGACAAATGGGAATTCTCTTCCCCAGTGGTTTCATCCCAAGATGGCAGCTCAACATCACCATTTCCCGCGTAATTAGACATGGTCCATAAATGCTGCCCTGTCATCAACACCCACATTCCTGAACAAGTCTTAAATAATAAACTGCAGCAGAATTAATTGGATGAGAGCAAGACTGATAGATAAATGCCTGTTGCCTTCCAGAATTGTGCTTCCTGTGTACTTTGGCTTTGTGCAGTTCCCTAGTATTGTGCCTGGATGCTTGCATTTATTCAAAGTTGTGTTTTGCAACATTTGACAGACATGTGAATGGAGGAAAATTGTGGATAGACTGAAAAGTGCTGCAGAGACCACACTCAGATCAGCCATGATCTTACTGTCTGGTCGAGCAATGACAAAGTGTCTAATAACCCACTCCTGCGCCTCAGTTCTCTGTTCCTATGTTCCATTCAGTCCTTAAAACCATTTGTATAGGAGCAGATGGAGACCACTTGCTCCAAATACCTGGTCCGCAGTATTATATGATATCATTCAGTCCCTCAACACTGTGTGGTTTACTGTGGGTTGGAAAATGTGATGGGAAATCCAAGCAGGATATGAATGTTGTCTCCCACCTCTTTAAAGAGTGTCTCATCTCTGTAGGTGGTGTTTCATTTGTTGTTCATGTGGTTGATCCAGATGCACTGTGAATATCGGGCCCATTTCTCTCCCAGAGATGGCTCACAAAATACTTTTCTCTCACTACCCTCAACATTCAATAGCAACACTTCCAGGAAAATTACAACCATTCACTTTCCAAAGACAGAATTTGAGAACATAAGAAACAGGAATAGGTAATTTGGATGCTCACGCCATTGTATACAATCATGGCCAACCTACTGTTGGCATTACCTCTTCTTTAATGCGCAATTCTTCACACCCCTCAGCTCTCTGACAGGTCAAAATTCCATCTACCTCCTCTTTAAATATTTGGAGTGATCTCGCTCCCCTAACTTTCTAGACCTTAGAATTCCTGACATTCACTACCCTCTATGAGGAGAAAACACTCTCCACACAGACACCATCACGTATTAACATTAACAAAAGTGTTTAACTGACCTGCTTAGGTAAGAGGGATTGGCCCTGATATCAAGGCAGGATTTGACTGAAGATTTAATCCTCAGAGGCACTTAAACATCCAGAATCATGCATCCCGAGTAAAAATAAAAATAAAAACCATGGAATTTAATACATTTTTAGTGTCTGTGTAGAACATAACGAGTGATTGTCCATCTATATCAAGTTTCAATGCAATGACCTCTTATTCTCTGACAGTGCTGCAGATTAACCTTCACTCACTCCTCTTTTACCATCAGCACAGGAATTATTCTTGTAAATTCCTTTACACAGCATCTATTGCAATGAGATAATTCCTTTTAAAGGAGAAAAAATCTGTCCATAATACCCCAAATACTGGTTCAACCACACTTTCAGTGATGATCACAATAATTCATTTCCCTCACTTCCTAGCCTCTGTCTCTTTATTATGCACTGCCACTGTTGTGGAATTTAAAAGTTCCTTCCGTCTGTATGCCAGCATCAGTAAAGTCAGCAAAAGAGGTGTCCGTGGAGATGAACATCACCATTAGGGAGAGACTCAGTCAGAAAGATTGCACTTGAAATAGGGAACGATCACCTAGCTGAATGGAAATGAAATATAGGAATAAGAAAAACAGGCAGACGAAGGGAGCTAAATTTACTTTTGTTCTTCACTCACAGGATGTGTGCAGCCCTGGTCAGGCCAGCGTGTTATGCTGATCTTGAACTGAGTGGCTAGTTCAGCTGTTCCACGGACAGGAAAGAGTAAAACACATTGCTGTGGGTTTGCACAGACATGTCTGAGGAAGGATAACGCATTGACTTCTCTGAAGGACATGAAGCAAGCGGATGGGCATTTTCTCACAAATGACGATAGTTTCAGTTCAATTACATCCATTTCCTTCAAGAGATACCAACAGATTATTATTCTGTGCCTCTAAATTATATGTCAATGACTTAAGCAGCATGCAGTGTCTGCACGTCTGACAGACTCTGTGCAGTAAACAAGCTCAACATACTCAAGAACAATTATTCTGTAATTGACATGTGGTTAGAAAGGACTTGATAAATGTATCCAGATTTAACAAAGGCACAGTTGATGGTTTATTCAGAAGATGCACTGAGGCTCAGGAGGAGACGGGGATATCATGATGGTGGTATTGGGCAGGATATAGAAATGTAGATCTGTGCATGGCTAGAAGTATTATGGAGTTTGAGAACAGTCTGGTTCTTCTCACACATTGGTGAGTAATTTGTCTTGAATAATTTGCTCGACATAATTTGTGAGGAATGGAATATTTCATTGGAATTGAAAATCTTGACATCTACCTTGCTACATTTTAAATAATATGAGCAGCAATTCAGTCCAACCTGGCTTAATGAACAGATATAATGAATTACCAGGAACACCAACTATAGCGAGGATGGGAGAGCAACCAGCTTGAATAACCATAGACACATCATAGATCCGCAAAATGACATCCAAGGTTGAGAAAGCCAGTAAAGACCCCTAGATAAACTCCTGTCCATTGTTGGAACATTCCAGTCTAATGTTCTCAGATTCTGATCTCCCCTCCCCTTCTCCATATGGAGCTGCTGATCCCTGTTAGTGGTGTCGATGATGCTCCCGCTGATACGATGGGATAACACATTGAACCGAGTCCATAATTAATGGAAGAGGAATGCCCTGCAGTTACACATTTAGGATGCACAGAGATTGACATCAATCACAGTCGCTGAACAAATACCTCCCGTTGACCCCTTTCAAATCAGTACTTTTTATTAAAATTCAAAATTATGATTAAAATTTACACATTCTGGATGAGATATGTGGTGGTGACTGAGGGAACAAATGTTGGGACTGGTAGAGCAATCATGTGTCAGAATTCAATCTGCCTTGGATATGGAAGCAATGCCAGAGGTTTACCAGAATATAAGCATGCTTCTCCGTTTATAAATTGAAACATAGGCTCTGTATCTACTGATCAGGCACTGCAATGTCAGGAAGACATTGAGAGAACTTCTATCGTCCATGATCTGAGAAGAAAATATCCCTAAGACTACGTGCGGTTATAACAGACAACGACAAGGTACCTAAGAGACAATGGGGACTGCAGATGTTTGATAATTCAGTGTAGGTAAAGCATGGCGGGGGAAAAGGCACAAAAGGCCAGGCAATATCCGAGGAGCAAGAGAGTTGACATTTCAGGCAAGACCTTTCTTCAGGAAAGGAGAGGGAGAGGGGGGCTAAGAGAAACTGGGTGATGGGATTAGGCTGGAGAAAAGTGATAGGTGAGTGAAGGTAGGAGGTCATAGCGTGAGATCGGTGGGGAGTGTTGATCAGATGGGGGTAAGGAAGATGGACATTACGTCTCCTCCAGAGGGCAGATGTGAGTCTGGGGGTTGAATCTGGGATCTGGGTTGGCCAGGGGAGATTTGTAAATCAGTGAATCCAATGATCATGCTGTGTTTTTGCTGGCTTCAGAGGCAGAAGATGAGGTGTTACTGGTAACATCCTGGTAAATATCTTCTGAACACTCTCCAGCTTTATAATCTCCTTCCTATAACAGAACTGCACACAGTACTTCAGAAGAGGCTTTATCAATGTCCTGCATAATCTCAGCATGACTTCCCAACTTCTAAACTCAATTGTCTAAGCAATGAAGTAACCTTAAACACCCTGCGCCACAAACTTCAAAGAATTATACCTGCGCCCCTGGGTCCCTCTTTTCTATATAACTACCAAAGCCCAGCATTCATTTTGTAAGCCCTCCCCTTATTTGTTTTTACCAAACTGCAGTAGCTCACATGTATTCATGTTAAACTCCATCTGCCACACCTCAGCCCAGTGAATGATATTACTGTCCCCTCATACTCCCCCTTCGAATTAAAACGACAATCGCCTAACCAGAAGGCCGACAGACATCAGCCTTGAGTTTCCCAAAGACCCAGAGCTTGGTTTTCCTTGCGCAGGCAGAGGGAGGAGTCGGTAAGCAAAAGCTGGAAAGGAAACAGCTGCCTTGTATCAATTAATGATTTTAGGAAGAGGAAAGCCGCATGTTAGAGATTTGAAATAGTGACCGGTGTTTTGGGACCAGTATTGTGCTCCTTCCTCATCTCTGGTGTTCGGTATTGATATCTACTCGAGATCATTAATAGTGCTCAGTGTGTTGCAGGATTTCTTCCCCTAATATAGGAGACTACTGATAATAGCCATTTAAACCAGGAATGATAGCCAAGCAATTAAAGATCTTCATTGTTTATCTCAATGGAACAGCAAATGCACTCAACATCCTATGGTTACGGCGATAGATTTGTACCTTTTTCAATGAGAAATGTCCCCAGTAAAATTTGATAATGTTAACCAGAATTTAATAGATCCATACATTTAAAATATGACCCAAATCTGGGCATGGTTTAGGCCTTGTTTAATGGATGGTGCCCACGTTTCTGAGGCGGAACACTGGAGTCGACTCCAGTTCATGACTGTCTGGTCGTGCCGCTATCACTGGAGAAGGTGGAGTGTATTCATGTCCTGTGGAGGTGTGTCACAGCATGTTACAACAGGCTGCTGAACAAACACACAGGAGCATCATGTTGCAGCTTTAGCTGCTAATGCTGAATGATGGTAGTGTCCCTATCATTGGGCAGAAAATTCCAGTTTTAAAGCCCACAGAGCTGTTTCATAATATGTCTGAACAAGTTGATTAAACTTTTTTTGGATTCGTGCCTTGATGAAGAAGGAAGAGGTACGATTACTGAATTTTAGAATTTAGACGCAGGATGACTGAAAGCACAGCCATTCGTGTTGATTGGAGTCACATTTGCACTTTCTAGATGTTTATAAACTGATGAAAGGCATGGATAGGGTGAGTGGTCAAGGGACACCTGATGTACGTCTGGAAATACGAGTAGAGATCATTACTCATTTTGTGTTAGGAAATCTGTAACTAGTGGAATTCTTCAGGGATCTGTGTGATGTCATCGAACAATTACAATCCATACCAATGAATTAGATGAAAGGGATGGAGCTCAGTTTGCTCATGCACCAGGATAGTCATTCAATAAGATGTCAAATGGAGACCGAGCGTCTGCAATGGCATATAGATGGGGGAGGGCAGAGAGTCTACAATGGGACACAGACGGGGGAGGGCAGAGCATCTGCAATGGGATAGAGACGGTGGAGGGCAGATCATCTGCAATGGGATAGAGGCAGGGGAAGGGCAGAGCATCTGCAATGGGGTATAGACGGGGAAGGGCAGAGCATCTGCAATGGGAGAGCGACAGGGGAGTGCAGAGCATTTGCAATGGGATACAGACAGGGGAATCCAGAGCGTCTGCAATGAGATACAGAGAGGGGAGGGTAGGGCGTCTGAAGTGGAATGCAGACAGGGCGAGGGCATAACGTCTGCAATCAGATGCAGACAGGGGGAGTCTAGGGCGGCTGCAATGGGATACAGACAGAGAGAGGGCAGAGAGTCTGCAATGGGATACAGATGGGGGTGAGGAGAGCGTTTGCTTTAGGATACAGAGATGCGAGGGCATAGTGTCTGCAAGGGGATAGAGACAGAAGGAGGTCAGACAGTCTGCAATGTGATAAGCCAGAGTCAGTGCAGAACGTCTGCAATGTGACACAGACTGGAGGGAGGTCAGAGCGCATCAAACAGATAGAGAACAGTTGTGAGCCAACCTTCACCAGAAAACAAAAACTGTACTCTCTCTATATATATGGGAATGTTCTGTTTTGAGGAAAAGACAAAGAGCAGAAAATGATTTAAATGCAAGGACAATGCAGACCTTAGTGGTACCGAGGGACTTGTGTGTTCTGGCACATTACTCACATCAAATTACTCTGAAGATGCAGCAAATGTTTGGAAGGTAAATGGAATGATTCTGTTTCGTGCAAGGTGTGTTGGGAGTGATCTTAGCGATGTTTTTCTGCATCAGTACAGGATTTTGCTGAGATCACATCTGAAGTAATATGTGTAGTTATAATTGCCTAAACTGAAAAAAAAAATGCTTTCGAAACGTTTCAAAGTGATTTTTTTTTCTCTTTACTCATTCTTAGGATGAAGGCATTACGTTATGAAGAATTAACAGTTCAGCCTGAGAATGAGGGTTGTTGTATTGACCATATAAGATCTTGAGAAGAGTGTAGTTGGTGAATACCGGATGGATATTTCTTCTTGTGTGGGAGAATGAAACTGGGGAAATAATTTCAGAATAAATCAGTTTGAAAGGAAAGGTCATTCGACTGAAAAATTGAACTCTGATTTGTCTTCATACATGCTGCAAGACAGGCTGAGCTTTTCCAGTCATTTCTGTATTTGTTTAAGAGTAAAACATATTCATCTTAACACAGATATTGTGAAGACATGAAACGCTTATTTTTACATTATGCAGGCACATATTAACACATCTTCAAAACAAGTAGGGCCATCTATTGTTAATGAATTGATTCTGTGTACGACAACAGCAATAATGCACTGACCTGGAGTCGAGAATGTGATGGTGTCATATAGTACCTACAATATTCAAGGAGAGCTTACATGGTACAGTTTGGGGTCTGATAACGTTATTGATTTAACTTAGAGAAGGAAAAAATGTAGCCTATCAGTGAAGGGACAGTCTATTGCTCCCTTTCTGTTTCCCTGCCGCTCATCACAGCAACGTGTGGGAGTGAAAAAAATAACAGTCGCCTTTCCCACTCATGGAGGATGCCTGATTAGGATTCATTGGAAATTCCCCACTGCCTGAAGCAAAGCAATTCAGTCAAATCCAACTGTTTCAGGAAGAAATCCCATTGTCAGAAGGTTGTGCGAGCAGAATAACTTCAGAAGTAATCATTCAGACTCGATAGTGAGGATGACAGACAAGAGATTCCGTGTCTGCAAATGGGAACCCACCAAGGTGTGTAGCCTCCCACGTGCCAGAGTCCAGGATGTCACAGAGCGGCTGTAGAACGTTCTCACCGGGGTGGGGGAGCAGCCAGAAGTCATTGTGCATATTAGTACAAATGACACAGGCAGAACTAGTGATGAGGTCCAGAGTGATTATGCAGAGCTAAGAAAAAGGGTAAAATACAGGACCGTGACAGTGGTAATATCCAGTTTACTTCCAGTGGTCTGTGCTAGTGAGGGTGAGAAGAGGAGGATATGGCAGATGAATGGGTGATTTAAGAATTGATGCAGGGGGCAGAGATTTAGATTTTTTGATCACTAGGATATTTTGTGGGGCAGAGGTGATCTGTTCGGGTTGTGCCTGATCTGGAAGATGACCAATATCCTGGCAGGCAGGTTTGCTAGTGCTACAAGGGAGGGTTTCAACGAGTTTGGCAAGGGTTGGGGTGAGGTGGGATCCTCAATAGCAGGAAGGCAAGTATGAGGCTGGAAAGAGATACAGTAATCAGAAACAGTAAAGTGAAGAGACAGGTTAGGCTGGAACACGACAGGCCGCAAGGAATGCCTGTTGGATTAAATTGCAACTGTTTAAATGCAAGATGGCTGACAGGTAAGGCCGATAATCTCAGGATGTGAATAGTTATGTGGGACTGGGATATTATAGCCATTACTGAAACATGGCTAAGGGAGGGATAGGACTAGCAACTTAATGTACCAGGGTACAGGTGCTTTGTGCGGGACAGAGATAGTGGAAGGAGGGGACGGGGAGTTACATTTTTGATTGAGGCGAGTATCACAGCAGTAATCAGAGATAAAATAATTGATAGATCATCCACTGAGCATTTGTGAGTGGAGTTAAGAAGTAAAAAGGGAATGGTGATAGCATATGGGTTGTTCTAGAGGCCCCCAAATAGTAAACGGGGAATTAAAGGAATAAAAATGTGTAAAGAGATATTGGAGACTTGCAGGGTCAATCAGATTGCCATAGTACGAGATTTTAATTTTCCTAACATAGACTTGGAATGGTATAGAATTAAGGACTAGATGGGCTGTATCTATTAAGTGTGTTCAGAAAAGTTTCTTCAAGCAGTATGTAAAGAGTGCAACTCGGGAAGGACGAAACTTGACCTACTCTAAGAACTAGGGCAGGACAGGTGACTGAGGTGACAGTGGGGAAGCTCTCTGGGACCAGTGACCATAGATGCATTAATTTTAAAGTAGTTATGGAGAAGGACAAAACTGGTCCACATGTTCAAGTTCTAAACTGGGGCAGGCGAACTTTGACGGATTAGACTGGAGCTTGTAGGGGTTGGTTAGAGGAGTTTTCTTGCAGGCGAAAGGACTTCTGGCAAGTGGGAGGCCTTTAAAAGTGAAATGTCAACAAATCAAGGTCTATATGTTCCTTTGAGGGTGAAAGGCACGGTTGGGAGGAATAGGGAACCCTGGATGTCAGGAGATATTGAGGCTTTGACCAAAAAAAAGGATGCAGCTGGGATCAAGGGATTCCGTGGCGGTGTGCAGGGGATACAGGAGGTTACTGAAGATGGAAATCAGAAGGCTGAAAAGGGGGCACAAGTTGGCTTTGTCTGAGAAGATTAGGGTGAATCCAAACACGTTATTTAAGTATATTAAAGTAAAATGAATAAATAAATGAGAATATGACACCTCAAGGTCCAAAGTGGACATGCATGTCTGGAACCATAGGAGATTTGCGAGATTATCTGTCGTTATGGTGGAGAAATACATGAAGACTTGGGAGCTTAACAAAGGTCGTGATGGTATCTTGGGGTGAGTCAATATCAAAGGAGAGGACGTGTTGGATGTATTATAATGTATGAAGGTGGATACATCTCCTGATCCGAAGCAGATGTATCCAATAACACTGCAAAGGCTACAGAAAATATTGCGGGGACCTGGTTGGTATTTTTGCATTATCGTTAGCCACAGGTTAGATTCCAGAAGATTGGAGGGTAGCAAATGTTGTGTCATTATTCAGGAAGAGAAGCAAAGAAAAATCTGGGAACTATAGGCCCAGAAGTCTAACATCTGTGGTACGTAGGTTACTTGAGAAGACTCTGAGGACTAAGATATACATGCATTTGGAAAGACCGCATTTGATTAGAATTTGTTTTTTTTTCAGATTCTCTACAGTATGGGAACAGGTTATTTGGCTCAACAAGGCCACACCGAACCTCCAAACAGTAATCCACCCAGTCCCATTCCTTACCCTATATTTACTCCTGACGAATGCACATAACACTATGGGTAACTTAGCATGGCCAATCACTTAACCTGTACATCTTTGGATTGTGGGAGGAAAATGAAGCTTCCGGAGGAAACCCACACAAACACAGGGAGAATGTGCAAACTCCAGACAGAGTCTCCCGAATCTGGAATCACGTCCAGATCCATGGGACGACGAGGCAGCAGTGAACCACCATGCCGCACTTGCTTGTTTTCAATACAGTTCAAAAACACAGGTACAAAATCTATTCCGTCCTTCACCCATGATGCAAGTTCCAATAAAACATACCATGGATAGTTTATTCTCCACTGAAAATGTCATATTATTATTATTATTTATTATTGATTGTCATTGTTAATTTGAATAATTATTATTTATCGTTGTTTAGACTGAAAAGATTGCATGGCTTTGTGAATGGGAGATCACGCCTCACAAAATGTTTGAGTTCATTGATGAAGTAAACAGTAATGTTGATGAGGACAGGACGGTAGATGTGGTCTGCATGGTTTTCAGTAAGGCCTTTGAAAAGGTTACCATTGATTAGTTGTTCTGTAAAGTTAGAACCGCATGGAATCCAGAGGGAGCTGGCACATTGAATGCACAATTGGCTTGATGGTAATAAGTAGAGCGTAATAGTGGAAGGATGCTCTTGGACTAGAGGCCTGAGACACATGACGTTCCTCTGGGTTCAGTGCAGGGTCCATTGTTGTTTATTATCTATGTCAATGATATTCTTGAGAATGTACAATGGATGATCAGTAAAGTTGAAGATGACACTAAAATAGCCGGTATCGTGGACAGTGAGGAAGTATATCAAAAATTGAAGCACGACCTTGATCAACTGGAGAAGTGGGTCGAGGAATATTTTTGCAAAGTTAGATCAAGGTGGGAGTTTCATGGTAAATGGTAGGGCCTTCAGGAGTGCAGTTGAGCAGAGGGACCATAAAGTTCAGGTACACCGTTCTCTGAAATTGGAGTCACAGGTGGACATGGCAGTGAAGAAGGCTTTTGGCACGCTGGCATTTATCAGTCAGCACATGGAGCGGAAAATTGGGATTAAACGTTGCAGTTATACAGGATGTTGGGGAAGCTGCAGCTGTAGTGTTGTGTTCAGGTTTGGTCACATTGCGATCAGAAGGATATTTATAAATTGGAATTTGTGCAGACGGAATTTACAAAGATGTTGCCAGGACTCAACAGTGTGACTTATCGGGAGAGGTAGGACAAGTGAGAACTTTTTTCTTTAGAGTGTGGTAGATTCAGCGGGATCCAATAGAAGTGCATAACATTATGACAGGAGTGGATAGCGTGAATGGACTCAACCTATTTTCCCGGAATGTTGAAATAGGTCGAGAGGACATCAATTTAAGGTGAGAGGGGAAAGAATAAAGGAAAATTGATGGAAACGCAACGGGAATGAGCTGCCAGCGGAAGTGGTTGAAGCATTTATATTAACAATATTTAAACGGTATTTGGACAATTACATGGGCAGGAAAGGAAAATAAGTCTATGGGCCAATTGCTGGGAAATAAGGTTAGTGTGGATGGACATTTGGGTCAGAATGGACCCGTTTGGGCCAAAGGGACTCTCGCCATGCTATACGACTTGATTACTCTATAAATAGAACAGCATTTGGGTCAAACGTTCGCTTTTCCTTTGGTCATGAGTTCGAATAATATTTGGACAAAGTTCTTTCAAGTTAACTTTGCAGATATTTTGCTTTTCAGTTTGTTATCAAACGTGTGTGTGTGTGAGAGAGAGAGAGAGAGAGAGAGAGAGAGAGTGTGTGTGTGTGTGTGTGTGTGTGTGTGTGTGTGCGTGTGTGTGTGTGTGTGTGTGTGTGTGTGTGTGTGTGTGTGTGTGTGTGTGTGTGTATTCCACAGTATTTTTCAAACGAAATATTTATGTACATATTTGCAAATCCTCTCGTCATTCTTGTTTCCATCATAGTTTGAGGAGTTTTGCTTTTGTCATAAATGTGTTGCCTTAGCAGATGAAAGAAATCGATCTGACTTGTTCCTAACACTGACCCTGACATATTCTGAGAACTATATACTTGGCCACATCACCATACCAGTTATTTTTTTTGTATGTGGAGGAGTGGGACGAGAAAAGGGAACCGCGATCCAAAAGCACATGACATTATAGACTCAGTAAGCCTAACGTCAGTGTAGAGGAGCTTGTTGGAGAGGATTCTGAGGAATAGGACTTCCATACATTTAGGAAGACAAAGACTGATTACGGATAGTCAACATGACTTTGTGTGATGAAAATCATGTCTCGTTGATGTGTTTTCAAGAAGTGACAACGAAGACTGAAGAAGGCACCGTTTTATAAATTGTTTACATAGACTTCAGCAAGGTGTTTAATAAGGTTCCCCATGGTAGACAGGTTATTAAGGTCTGGTCACAAGGAATCTAAGGAAAGCCAACCAATTGGATACAAAATTGTCCTGAAGGTAACGGATTGTTTTCCAGACTGGAGTCCTGTCGCCAGTGGTGTGCTGAAAGAATCAGTGCTGAGCTCACTGTTTTTCATCATGGATACAAACGACTTGGATGGGAATATCGGAGGCCTGGTTAGTAAGTTTACAGATAACATCAAAATCATGGTGCAGTAGACAGTGAAGAAGATTATCTCAGAGTACAACGGTACCGTTGACCATCAAATGACCAAACACTGGCAGATAAAGTTTAATTTAGATATTTGTGAGGTTTTGCATTTTGGTAAGTTAAAGCAGGATCTTGCCCTGGGGAATGTTGCTGAACAAAGTGACCTACGGGGGAAGGTTCATCGTTCTTTGCAAGTTTAGTTGTAGGTATCCAGGGTGGTGAACAATGCAGTTGGCATGCTTGCCTGATTCGGTCAGAACATTGTATATAGAAGTTGGGGTGGCATGTTGCGCTTGAACAGGGATGTTTGTGAGGCCACATTAAGAATACTGCGTACAATTTGGCTGGCTCTGCTAAAGGATTGATGTTGTTAAACTTGAAAGGGTGCAGAAAAGATTTATAATGGTTTTCTGCAACCTGACGGTTTCATCGACAGCGAGAGGATGAACAGGTTGAGGCTTTTTCCCCTGGACTGTCGGATGCTGTAGAGTGACATGACTGTAGTTTATAAAATCATAAGGGGTATGAATAGTCTGAATGGCCAAGGTATTTTCCCCAGGGCCGGGGAGTCCACAAGTAGAGTCATAGGTTAAAGGTGACGGGGGGAAGATTTAGAAGGAACCTTAGGGGTAACTTGTTTCATGCAAAGGGTGGTGCATGTACGGAAAGTGCTGTCAGAGAAAGTGATAGAAGCGGGTGCAGTTACATGTTTAAATGTATCTGGACAGGTACGTCAATAGAAATGGTTCAGAGCGAGAGGAGCTAAATGCTGACAAGTGAGACGAGATCAGATCGTGATATCTGGTCAGCACGGACTAGCTGGAATAAAGGATTTGTTTCCATGCTGTATGACTCTCTGATTGAATAAGAGGGATGAGGAAAAATTCTACAAAGGGCCTTTCAAGTGAAAATTCTCTTCCCCAGGAGTTTGAGGTGCCTCTCTGATCACAAGAATTCAAGTCTGAGTTAGTTAAATATTTGACAGAGAAGTGAGTCACGGATAATGGAATACAGATATTAAAGTGGGGCTGACAACATAACCTGATTAGCCACCATCTTAGTGCCTAGTGGAAAAAGCTCGAAGTATCTCATGACCCACTCCTGCTCCTCAGTCCCATGTTTCTGTGCTCCATTCAGCCCCTAACACCTGCTAGACAGGAGCAGTTGGAGACCACTTGCTGCTATAAACTGGTGCCAGGAACAGAGGCTACCATTCAGTCCCTTAATACTGTCACATACGGTTTGGGGTGATTTGGAAAATGTAATTGGAAATCCCAGGATGATTATGGAAGAGAACCCTTATCTCTCCTTACAGAGCTTCCCCTCTCTGTAACTTGTGTGCCATTTATTGGTCATGGTAAAGACCCAGATTCATTGCGAATACAGCCCCCATACCTCATCCAGAGATGGGTCACAAAACTCACTGGTCTCCCAGGCTATAACATTCAAATAGACCTTCCAGGAAAATAACTCCCACTAACTTTCCAATAAAAGAATGTGAGAACATCAGAAACAAGAGCATGTTGTTCGCCACTGCACTCCCCCCGCCCCCCTCCCCGCCCCCAAGTCTGTTTTGCCCTTCACTAAGATCGTGGCCGATCTGCTCTTAGTCTCAAATCCTCTTTGAAGTTCAAATCTTCATAACTCTCAACTCTCTGACACGTCAAAATCCAACTCCAGCCTCTACAAACACTTCCATCGAACGCAGAACATTGAATACTCCAGCACAGTAGAGGGTCTCGACCCTTGATGTTGTACCACCCGTTTGTCCTACTCTAAGATCAGACTCACCTACATTCTTCCATATGCCTATCCAAGAGTCTCCCAAGTTTCCCTCACGTATTTGACTCTACTCCCACCGCTGGCAATGCATTCCACACAGCCACCACAACTGCCGACATCTCGTCTAAACCTTCCTTTCATTACGTTAAAATTATGACCCCCTGGTTATATACATTTCTGCCCTGTTGAAATGTCTCTGTCTATTCACTCTCTCTTTGCCTCTCATCACCTTTATCCTCGATCAAATCACCTCTCATTCTTCTTAACGCAAATGAGAAAAGCCCTAGCTCCCTCAACTTTTCTTCATAAGGCCTGCCCTCCAGTCCAGGCAGGATTTCTCGGGTCACCAGAAGTGAACAAAATACTCCAGGTGCGGTCTAACCAGGGCTCGACAGAGTTGCAGCATAACCACACGGCTCTAAAAGTAAATCTCCCTTGTAATGAAGGCTAACACACCATTCGCCTCCTTAACAACCCTATCAATTTAGGTAGCAACTTTGAGGTATCTATGTACATGGACGCCAAAATTCCTCTGTTCTTCCACACTGCCAACAACCCTATATTCTGCAAAAATGAGCTTTCAAAGGGAATTACTTCACGCTTTTCCAGCTGGAATTCCATCTGCCACTTCTTAGCCCAGCTCTGCATTATGTCAATGTCCTGTTGAAATCTACAAAAGTCCTGCAAACACCCATGTACCACTTCACAAACCTACGTGTCATCGGCAAACTTGCTAACCCACCCTTCTACTTCCTAATCCAAGTCAGTTATAAAAAGTCATAAAGAGAAGTGTTCCCGGAACTGATCTCTGTGGGACACCACTGGTCGCTTTCAATGATCTAGCTCCCCTACCTCTCTGTGTAAGAGAATTCTTGACATTTACTACCCTCTGTTTGAAGAAAACATTCTCTGCTTCTACGCCATGACGTATTGATATGAACAAAAGACGGTACAGGAGGGATTAGACAGAGAGACTGGCCCTGAACTCAAGGCAGTATTAGACTGAGGTTGACATCAAGGGGTCTGAGGAAAATCGCACTTATTGAGAATTGATTACGACCTCATCTACTGTTTGAAATCATTCACAGCACAAGAGAAGATGTTTATCATCAGTGGACATCAGTCACCTCAATAGTAGGGCATCACTGCAGGAGTTCCTCAGAGTAGCTCCCTCGGCCCAGGCATCCCCAGTTTGTCATCATAGAATCCTTACAGTGTGGAATTTGGCCAGTCATCCCATTGAGTCCAAAGTGAGCAAGATTGGGGATATTCACTGACGTTTACATAGTTTTCAGAACAAGGTGACCCTCCTCAGCTCTTGAAGCAGTCTGTGTCCATGTGTAACAAGAACTGGACACCATTCAAGATCGTGCTGTTAACGTCTGGGTAACATTCATGCAACAGCACTGCTAGACATTGTACATTTCCACAGTAAAAGGTGCAGCTCATTCGGCACCTCAATCTGTGTTCACAAGAATATATGGAAGTCATTCAACACATCAAACTATTGGGCAAGATGTGTGATAGCTCATTCAGTCTGTCCTGCCAAATACACAGTAGGAGAAGGAATCTGCTCACTCCCTCACTTACAAGGGATCAGAAAGAGAGTGTTTTGCACCTGGAGTACTTACTGAGGGACAGAAAGCGGTCATTCATCTTCTCAAGTCACTAACCCAGGCACAGGAAGGTATCAGAGATGCTCCAACTTCACAAACAAATGGAACAGGGACTGAACAGATAGACTGCACCATCTTGTTCCTCGTGGCTTAATTGCTCATAGTACCTATGTGTAACTTTAACATGGTTTTCTGGCAGTAGGAATGAAACCAACGTTTTGAACCATTCACCAAGGTGTCTTGCATCTCCATACTAGTAGACTCATGGACTCCATATAGGTCAGAATGTGGTGCGGAATTGTTAACACTTTCAGAATGATGGTATTGTGACTGCTGACAAGTTTGTGTCCAAAGTGACATTCAATTTAGTATCACACAGTAACTGTGCATTAAAATATCAGGGATAATTAAAGTGTTAAGCATACTAGCGTCGCTCAGGTGGTCGTGGAGGGCTCGATCCGAACATACAGAATTTATAGCAGACATTTGCAGTGTGATGTAATTGAAATGGTACATTGAAAAATTGACTGTCTGTTAAGCCTTTCATCTGTTAGAATACCGTGATAGCTTCACTTCTTGCATGTGTAAATCACAAAACCGTTTTTAAAAAAGTTGCATTCTCGGGTTAGCTGTTAACAACGGCGATAGCTAGATAATATGGTGAAGGTGTTGGCCCCCTGTGTTCTCTGTCTATGCCATGATGTTTCGGGGGTCAACATATGTTTGGGTCTCCCTGAACGGACGCAGCATCTGACAACACAAACCCGAAAAAAGCAGCAATAGCACGTCTCTTTACTCTGTAATGACACGAGCAAGTCATATCCCCCCACACATGGTGCACGCGTTTAGTGTGGAAAACGTTTTTCTTCTTAGCGGAAAAAAGTCATTACATCTCTCCACATTCCCACACTCACAGTTCCTCTTTCCAAAGAAGCAGTTGACAATGTAACTTTACCTTTCTCTGTATCTCAGCAACTATAATGGCAGCAGTTGTATTGCAGATGGAGTAGATCACCACATTTCGAGAAGAAGGACCAAGGGAATATAACTCAATTTAAACAGGGACACATTAAAATTAACATGATATTCAGGAATATGGGAAAACGGGAAATTTTAGAATTAGCTCCCACTTTGTTTTCCTTCTGGTTCATCATCAGCTGTCCCTTTGTTGGCTTTTCATTTCTCGTGCGCTCTCTGTCTCTCTTGATCTCTCTCTCTCTCGCGTGCTATCTCGCTCTCTCTCGCTCTCTGTCTGGACATTTCTCCATCCATTCAACCAACCACCCGATCACTCATCCGGCCATCCCTGATAGAAATAATATTATTTCCCAGTTGCTTTCAATTGTGATGTAGGATCACGAGATTCGACACTTTATCTGTTTTTCTCCTGACAGACACTGCCATACTTGCTGAGATTCTCCAAAATTTTCAGACACTGGAGAATTTTATTTCAGATCTCCATCATCCACGGTTCTTTGGTTTATTTCACCTTTAATGGTGTTGTTTTACAGGACGTCAGCATCACTGGCAAGGGCAGCATTTGTTAACCGGCACTAATTGCCATTGACTGCGAGGCCATTTGTGCAGACAATATGGAGCTGATTTTTTTTATCACACTTGGTTTCTTTATCAAATGCTATCAGTGAGTTAATAAAAGAAACGCTGATTGTTTATGGTTGCCGGTGTAAAATGAGGTTTCATTCCAATTGTTCCCATTCAAATGTAAGTTCTAACATCGGCTGTGGTAGGATTTGAAACAATGCTTTTAAAGTCATAACTTGTGCCTGTAAATTGCATCTGAATTACACTGCCAGTTACATTATTACTCTGATATGAGATCCCTATTATGAAATAACTGGAGAGACAAGAATAAAGTTTGTTGTCAAAATATTTGTAACTGGAAGAGTTGTCAGAAAAGAACTGGAGCCGGAAAATATGAAGTTATGAAGGAGGCAGATGATGGCTAATTCAGCAACAGCACTGAGGCAGAGTTGGAGACTGGGAATATTATAAAGGTGGGTGTAGGCAGGTTTGATGACAGAGAGAATACAAAGACATAAAACAGTTCAGGGCAAAAGGGAAACTCAAGGGTCTGAACAGTCTTGTTCCTTCTTGGATGTTTATGAAGGAGGAGGCTGATATTGATGTAAATGAAGTGGAGTTTGTGACTGAAACTGAAGATACCAGTTTATGCATTTTAAAAATATAAATAAATAAAAAAAAACAATAATCTTCACCATCGTTTATAGAATGGGCAGAGATTGGTTTACCAGGAACACCAATAATAGCGAGATTGGGATAATAACCCGCTTGAATAATCATCAGTACGGCTCGTATCCGCAAGTCTAACCATGGCCAATCCTGAGAAAGCAAGTACAGACCCAAAGATAAACTCCTGTCCATTGTTGGAACATTCCAGTCTAAAACATTCAGATTCTGATCCATTGTTGGAGCATTCCAATGTGATGTTCTCAGATTTTGATCCATTGCTGAAACATTCCAGTCTGCTGTTGCAAGATTGTCTTCCTCTCCCTTTCTCTGTAGCTGCTGATCCCAATCATCTTGAGGATGACACTGCCCCTGATGCTATGAGATAACACGTTGAAGAAAGTCCGTTATTAATAGAAAAGGAAAGCCTCCAGGGACACACTCAGGATCCATGGAGACTGACATCAATCACAGTCACCGAAGAAACAGCTCAAATTAACCCCTTTCACAACAACCATGACAAATGACAATAATACGTGGTCTTTCTGAGATGTTGATATCGCTGACTATCGGCCTCATGGCACGTCACGAATTGTAAAGTTAGAGGTGAGGCAGAGATATGATGCTTTCTCTTTACTAGCTCAGTTATTCGCCTCTGTTTTGGCAGGGCAGGAATTGCTGGGCTCCTAAGGCTGTGTCTGATTACCAGGCCTACTGCATTCTTTGGCTTTATTTATTTCTATTTAACTTTGACATTTATCTTACCAACATTGCATGGCTTAGGTGGGGTTAGGCATTTTTGAGAGACCTACTTCAGTTGTATAGCCGGTTAGATGCAGTCCATTCCTTGTTGTCCTTGCAGCCGCGGCCTGGTCCTGTAGAGTGATGGTCAAACTCTCACTGAACCAGGATTCTTAGTTTTACCTTTCACCAGTTATTGCTGGGGTCTCAGCAGGGGTAGAAGGCAGAAAATCTCTCCTGGCTGCTACACACTCTGAGATTTCTCTCAGAATTGGCTTTTGATGTTCGTTCCACCTGGATTGGAGAACTGCATGTCAGACAATATGTTTTCTGAATTGGTTTTTGGATAAGTGTGTGTTTCTAGGATGTTACCATATTGAAGCAGTTACTGTTTAGTAATTAAATAACCTATTAATCTATTAGGTTTTCCAACAAATTAAATTATTCCAAGTTCCTCTTTATTTTTGTTACATTTTGTCTACAGTATTGGAATAAATTGCGTTTTGCTTAATGTCAAATATTTTGACCAAACGAATTGCATCTGAAACACAGCACTTCACAATTACATTAAAATAAGGAAACGTTCGGGTCGAGGTGACCTTCTTCATGTATTATGAGAGGCGTATGTTCGAATCTATAACCAGAAGGACAGATATTCATGTTTTAACTGGATAATTATTTAGTGGACAATAAGTTTCAGGAACACGGGGTTTGACAGCTGAATGCGCCGAGCTGGATGAGTGATAACTCTATCAGGAATTATATCAGATACACAATCCACCTCACACCTACGTGTAAGACCAGATGCTCAGCGCGGAGCTCTGTGCAGACCAGGCTCAGTACAATTCAGCAATCTGTCCAGGAGGGAATACTGTGCAGCTCTCTGTAATCCACTAGCTATCTGTCCAACATGGGGATCAGTACAGACCATACCAGTGCATTGATTAAGAAGCCTGGACGAAACGGTCTGTCCAGCATGGGTGATATGTAGAGTCTTGCTCTATAAATGTAGACAAGGTATCATGTTCAGTGTGGGAGCTATGTTGTGAATAACAGTGAATTAACCTCTTACTCTCCCACCATGCAGAGCTGTGTATACCACCCCAGTGCATTGTTCAGTAACACAGAGTCAGATCATTGCCCAGCGTGGAGAAACTAGCAGCCTATGCTGGAAGTGACTGGATATGCAGCTCCCATTCATTTCCAGCTCCATATCTCCGTTGTGCAATGACAAGGGGTGCTGTCGGTGTGTAAATCACTGTCAGAGAGTGATGACAGGAGAATCAGTTAAAATACCTACAAACAAAAGCATTTTGTGAAAAAAGGGAAAGGGAGATTGAGAGACAACTTCATGGAAGATCACAGGTTTCAGAATGCTTAAATGATATTTCGAGAGCATCCTACAAGATGAGCCATCATTATCAGGAATGATGGATGAATGTGCTATTGGTGTCAGTTCAGATTATGGAGAATTCTGGGTAAGCGTTTGTTCTGCAGCTTTGTAACTGGGAGTGAGGTCAGTAGAGTGTATGACTCATTGGGCTGAATCTAACAATAGTTTGTCTCTGTGCCATTTTCATTGAGTGCGACAAAAGGATTGTCTGTACGAGGCTGAGCTAGTTTGCTGGTGCTATCTTTTCGAGCTCACCTCATTAACTACCCACCCACCCCACCCTATGGTGTCCCTCTTATTCAATGTCAGCCCGATTCTCCCAGCCATCATGGCTGGAAGTACTCACCATTGCCCGGATGTCCCTCGATATTCCGTGATCACTGGCATCTGTGCCATCTTTAAAAGGCCAATGGGCACACGGTTGAGCTTTCTCAGTTTGGAGCTGCCCTGCACAGTTTACCACGAGCATGGCAGATAAGGGGCAATTATACCACGGTTTGTCGACAGGGGAACGGAGGTCCTGGTGAATAGGCTAGTACAGAGAGGGGCCATTCTCTTCCCAGAGGAGGCCACAGCATCAGACCCACCGAGCATAATCTGAGCTCACCACCCAGCTCAGCGCAATATCTGCGATCTGATGAAATGTCCAGCAATACAGGAAAAAAACATCAATAACATTCCCTGCTCTGTCAGGATAAGGGTCACCGTATTCTCTCTGCTCCCTCACACTTAGGGTATATCTGTTATAGCACCTATCCCCGAACAAGGCTCATGCTCCACCACTCCCTCTATTGCATGCAGGACCTTCCCTCTCTCTCTCTCTCTCTCTCTCTCTCTCCCCAAACCCCCTCCTCTCACCTTTGCAATACCCCCACGCGGCAATGGAATGTCCTGGAGAATGTCAATTATGGAATGTTCCAGACAACATTCCAAGTAATTCCAATTTACAGTGCCCAGTATGTAATAAGTCAGGGGAAGGAGTAGAGATGTATGTTTTTAAAATCACATAGTATTCAAATCCACCATGAGACATTTCAACCATTTAAACGTGCTCTAGTATTAATAAGATCGGGGGTGATCTGATTGTGCACTGAGCTCCATGTTAGAGGAACATTCAAACATTCAACTCACTGGGTTTACGTCACTGACAAGACGACACTCAAGCACATTTACCCCGGTTTACTTCAAGCACCTGTTTGAGGTCATTTCCCATGGGGGACGGACTCTCTTAACAATATATTCCACTAGCTTTATACGTCTATGCATTGGTAAGCACATTTTACACAGACCAATCAAAAATATACGCTTATTTTATGGTTATCAATATCAAATTACAATTGATAATTCTGGTTATTTCACCTGTCTCATCTTATTGTATTCAACTAAAGACAGCTTCTAAACACTTTTCTCATTATAAAATACAAATTATAGCAAAGAACATTTTTATCCTCAGCCATTATCTTGACCGTTCTCTGAATTGTACCTTTTTCCTGGTTATGAAAATTTCTATTGCCCTTTTCTGTGACTTTTTCTGAATAAAGCAGTTACACAGTCTCCCACGCAGTTGGCTGGATGGCTGGTTTGTGATGCACATGGAAGCCAACAGCCCAGGTTCAATTCCCCACCCTGACAGAGGTTACCATGAAGGGGACGCTCTCTCATCCTCATCCCAGCACCCGAGGTGTGGTAACCCTCAGCGGAAACCACCACGAGTAGTCTCTCTCTCTATTGACAGAGCAGCCCATGGTCCTTTGGAACTGAATTCTATCACTGTTAACATTTTAAAATGTTATCCATGTCATCATTTCGTTTTGCCTTATATTCCTGGATGTTGTGGGGCAGTGTCATTTTGTACCAATGTCAGCATTACTCCCACACTGTACATTCCTGCCCATTACCCAAAGATCCATGACTCCATCGTTATTTATGAACCTTGCGTTCTGTCTCTCAAAAAATATTTAATATCTCTGCCTCCAATGATCTGCAAAGAATTAACAAATTAACAAAAAAATAACTCATGTCTATGAGTCCGATTTTTTTTGTCACCTTACCTGAGAAAGGATATAATTACATTGGAAGCGGTCCAGGGATGTTTCCCTTCACTGCGATGAAGAGCTTATATTATGGAGGCTTTAACAGGTTGCTCTTGGAGATTTAAACATAAAAAACCTTGAGGACAGTGGATCAGGTAAATACACACTGGGAGGTTTCATAGTACAAATTTGTGTCATTTTCAGAGAACTTCGACAATGTTGAAGCACTGACCCATTGAAAAGCATCCCAGACAGCCCTTCCCCTTCCACGTAAACCAACTTTTCCCATGACTAACCCACCTAACCTACACATCCCTGGGCACTATGGGCAATCAGGCATGGCCGATCTACTCTAAGTTGCACATCTTTAGATTGTGGGTGGAAACTGGAGCACTGGGAGGAAACCCACACAGACACTGGGTGAATGTTCAAACTCCACATAGAGGGCCACCCGAAGTTGGAATTAGCTCAGCTGCTTGGTGATGTAAGGCAGCAGTGCTGAACGCAGATCCACCATGCTCCTCTGTGGCTTAAGAAAGAAAACTGTCGGATTGGTTTCTGTCACTGAACCTGACCCAGTCTGAAACCTTTATCATCGGCCATATCACCAAGCTGGTTACGTTTAAAATTTGTTGTAAGTAATGGAGAAGTGGAACTAGAAAGAGAAAGTGTTGACACCCTCTCCAACCTCAGTCAGCACCAGAGTGAGGAGAAATTCACAAAGTGGGATTTCATTCAAGTGGGAATTCTCTTTCCCAGAAATTTGATTGCTCAATCTTTATATTATATCGATGCTGGATTCGTCTGCTTTTCCATAGACAAGTGATTCAGGGATAATGGAGCATGGAGAGAAAAGTGCAGCTTGGAACACAATGAGATAAGCCATGTCCTTATTTACTGGTGGAGTAGTGTCAAAGGGTCAAAAGGCCCAAATGTGTCTGTCAGCCCTGTGTTCTGATGTTCCATTCAGCCATTCGGACCTGCTATACCTGGGCAGATCAAAGCCACTCCGATGGTTATGTGCAGTTTCAGAAATGTACTTGGAAAATCCAGGCTGAGTCAGGAAGTGATCCCTACACCCCAATCCCTCTTTCCAGGCCTCCCCTCTTTGTAACTTCTGCTCCCCACTTGGGTTATGTTACAGACCCAGATTCGTTGTGGATACAGCTCCCATCCCCCACCCAGGGTACAAATCCTGTACTCTCCCTGGATGCAACATTATACAACACGACCTCCAGGAAAATAACCAGTTACCTTCCAAAAGCATAACATAAGAATGAAAGATATAGGAACAGGAGCGGGCTATTCGGCCCCGCAAGTCTGCACTGTCATTCAATAAGAACATGGCTGATCTACTCCAAGGCTCAACTCCACTTTCCTGCTAACCCATTGTATCCTTCAACTCGCTGATATGTCAAAAACAACTCCACTCCGTCTGTAAATACACTCTGTGTCCCAGCCCCCACAACTCTCTGCATTAGGGTATTCCATACATTCACTAACGTCAGAAAGAAGACATTTTTTGCATCTCAGTTTGAATTTGGTATCCCTTATTCTGTACCGATATCCCT
Organism: Chiloscyllium plagiosum; assembly: GCF_037043375.1. Taxonomy (NCBI): domain Eukaryota; kingdom Metazoa; phylum Chordata; class Chondrichthyes; order Orectolobiformes; family Hemiscylliidae; genus Chiloscyllium; species Chiloscyllium plagiosum. Next base: position 109,566,601 of record NW_028270146.1, on the reverse strand, counting down.
GAATTCAAGACTCTGGCCAAGAATGGACCCATATTCTCTACATTTACCTTTCAGCCCTCTCTGTATCTTGTAAGTTTCATTAATATCACCTGCATTCATTTCAGCCACAATGAATAATCGCCTCACCAATTTAGATGTACTCAATAATTCAACATTTTCATCCCAGAAACCCACCTAATGAACCAACCTGGTTATTTGATTTATCAGCATGCTGACTTTATGTTTCATACACGGGAACACTCCAATCTCTTTGAACTGCTCCTTTTTTGGGAGTCATTTTCATTAAATAACAGCCTGCCTTTTGGTTCTCAGTGTCATCCACAAACTCGGATGTATATTGCACTCAGCTTCCACCGTCAGGCTATCAGTATAATTGGTCAATAACTGATGCCGTCGGACTGATATTTGTGGTACTCCAGTTGATACATTTTATCATAAAGCTCTATTAATCCTTACTCTCCAATTTCTATGTGTTAACCAATCGTCATTCCATGCAAATATATTATCCGTCATATTATGAGCTTCTGTATTGTGTAAGAACCTTTATTTTGTGATACCTTATGGAAAATCTCTGGAAAGCCTCATGTCTACCAGTTAGCTTTCATCAAATCCGCTTGTTACATTCTCAGTGGTATCCAGATAAACCTTGCATGATTTTTTATAGATCCCCTTGCATAAAACCATAGTGATTCTGCGTGAAGCTTTGCTAAATGTCCTGCAATTCCCTCCTTAATAACAAACTCACGCAGATTCCCAGCAATAATGGAGAAGCTAAATGGTTCCTGCTTTCAGTCTCGTTCATTTCTTGAAGACAGGCGCCACATTGGAGGTACTCCAGTTTCGCTGGAATACTCCTGTAATCCACAGAGTTATGGAATATTTTACACGGTGCCACCAGTCCTGTAACTACTTCCTTTAAAACCAGGTATGAATTTCTGCTGATCTGTTCCCCCTCTTACACTTCTCTATTTGTTTTCAAAAAACTTGTTCCTTTTGTTAGAACATCCCTACTAATACCATTTTATTTATAACATTGAAATATTTACAGTGCCTCACCTTGTGAGGACCAATGTAAAATATTGGTGTAAATTACCTGCAAATTCCCTCTGCGCAATTCCCCCGTCACACCCTCCAAAAATCCTCAATATACTTTCCTGACTTCATTTCCACAAAACGTCACGCACTCATCCTGAATTGTTTTGTTATAAACATAGAAGAGCTCATGCAGCCATATCACCCACAAACAGACCCTTTGGTCCAACTTGTCCATTCTGACCAGGTTTTCCAAACTAAATTAGTTCTACCTGCATGCAGTTGGCCCAAATGCCTCTGTACGTTTCCCATTAATATGTTTGTCCAACTGTCTTTTCAATATTGTAGCTGTATCTACCATTTTTCCTCTGGTAGCTCATTCCATACACACGTTACCCTCTGCATAAAAAAGTTGCTTTTTCGTCCCTTTTATATCTTCCCCTTTCACCTTAAAGCTGTGTACTCCATGTTTGAAATGCACTAACCCGTCGAAAAGACGTTGGCTATGCAACCTATCCATGTCTCTCATGATTTTATACACTTCTATAAATTCACCCCTCAACCTCCTACACTCCATCTGATATTAACTTCAAGACCAAGCATTTAAAAACAATTACTGCAAATTTGAAACAATATTAAAAGTGAATGGTAAACAACACACAACCCCAAACTTCATACTGTGATTTGCGTTTCTCCATATTACATTACTAAGGCAGCATGAAACTCTTACTAGTGCCAATAAGAAGTCAAACACCTGAATTTCTTTGTCTGAAGGGGGCGAAGATCTCTGCAGTGAAAACGTATCTCTGCCCAAATCTATGTAATGCCACATAGTCAACATTCTTCCTCCTGGTCTCCCTGTGTGGTTGTGCCTTCATTAGCTTGCAGTCAGTATGGAAAACACTTTTCCCCAACTCACGTCTTAATTTAAACCCATTTTACATCATCTTCTCGTTCACCACTGATAAAAGCCCGATTTATCTTTTGCCACACCCTCTTAACACTGTTATTCATCTCCCACCTCTGACAAGGGAATAAAAAGCCCACTTTCCAATCATTTAAGTTCCAAACAAGTGTCACACTGGACTTGAAACGCTAACTCTGTCCTTATGTCTCTCCAAATGCTGCCAGAGTTTCTCCAGGATAGGCACAGCACACATATTCAATTAAATAAACAACTATGGATACTGGAAATAAAAATATGAAAATTGCTGGAGGATCTGGGAACTTTGTAGAAGGGACATTTAGCCAAAAGATTAACTCTGAATTCACTCTAAAATATGCTGAAAGACATGCATAGTTTGTTCAGCAATTTCTGTTTTTGAACAAGTTCCAAAATTGTGTGTCAAAGCTGCTCATATGCCCTGTTCAGCATGGACTTCCATACACCATTAAGTTAACGATAACACAAGGTGCACAAATTCCTTGGTTCCATAAGTTTGGCATCACTGATACGACAGAGCTCTTAAACATGGTCAGGGAGAGAAACCGAGGGAAACACTTCAAACAGAGATGATGGCAGTGCGGGAAAAGAAAAGATTTAAATGAATACGTTAAAATGTTTGAGTGATGTAACAAATTGGAGGCGTGACACTCGGGAGAAACCCTCAGCAGAATAAGGATATGAAAATGGAAGTTTTACCACATCAGAAACCAGTTTAGGTCACTGAGTACAGGGCTGATGGTTGAATGGGTCTCGATGTGAACTGCGGGACGGTCAGGAGAATGCAATCGCAGATATTGCAGTTCGAACTGGTTCTATCCTGTGATGCTGTGGACAACAGTAGCAGCAGAACAGCGTTGTAATCAATCACAGTCTGTAACTGTTTACCCAGGATAATCCACCAGGCTACCATGAGCATCAAGCTGATCTATGGTTCAGTGACGAATGTGGGGTGAACGCACCAGAGTCAGAATCATGTGTATCTAAACGAATGATAACCTGTTAAAGCTACCACACTTGACTGTTAGAATTCCAAACATCAGGGCTAACATCTGGGAGATAGGGAGATAATATTCCCAGACTAACAGATCAGATCTAAGATTTGCAGTCCTACCACATCCGGTCATAAATATCAACGGACCATTCAAAAACTTACTGGAGGAGTGGACTCCAGATATACCACCATCCTAAATAATGGAACAAAACTGCACATCAGTGTAAAAGACAACAATACAGTGTATGCACCATCTTCAGCCAGAGGTGTTGCTTGGATGATGCAGATCACCCTCGCCATGATGCACATAGAATCACAGATGCCAGTCTTCAATCAATTCGATTCACTGCACGTGAGATGAAGAAACTGCTGAACACAGTAGATACGACAAAGGCAATGAACCCTGACCCCATTCCTGCAATAGGACTGAAGACTCGTGCTGCACAACAAGCCGTGTCCCTGGGGAAACTGCTCCATTCCAGCTCCAACTCTGACATCTCCCTGGAAATGCGGAAAATTACTTAATTATGTCCAGTCCGCAAAGAGGCGAATAATTACAATCTGACAAATTACCACCCATCAGTCCCATTTTCATACTCAAATTGGTGGGAGTTCTTTCTGACAGAGTTGTCAAGCAGCACAGAAATAACCAGCTCAGTGCGGTTTCTGATAGGTCCCAATGTGGAGATGTGGAAATGTCACTGGATTACTAATCCAGACCAGGCTAATGCTCTGGTAGCGGGTGGAAGTTAAAAACAATTAATAACATTTAAATATCTAAAATCTGGTGTCCCTAAAGCCATTGTCGATTGTAAGCATCTATTTCTTTCCACAATGTATTTTCAGGAAGTGAATCTCCCGTGCTTTCTTTGTCTGACCTAAAAGTGACTCCAGACACACAGACATGTGATAAGCTCTTCAATGGTCTCTGAAACGGCCAAGCAAGACACTCAATTGTATCAACTGGTTCGAGTACTTCAAGGGTAAAACCATACCCAATGCCCAGCACTAGACTCGGTATCGGAAAAGGGAACGGGAGACACAGTCCTGTCGACCCTGAAAAGATTTCCTTCTGAACATGTAAGAGCTATTGTCAACATTTACAAAGCTTTCCCACAGACTGCACAGAAACTTCAGGAAAGGAGTAGGGCATTCAACACATTGAGGCTTCCCCAATCTAGCTAATGGAGAAAATGCCGTTAGTGCAGTTTTCCTCACACAGTGTTCGTATCTGTTAATATGCTTAAACGTCGTGAAATATGTAATAAGAACTGCTGTCGTCACTGTTGTCCATCAATTTTGCTCCTCCAATGAATATACAGGCCGTTCTGTGGTGACACATGCCTATTAATCATGATTTGGCTGCAATGCCGTTCATGAATTGGGTGTTTTTCTTTTAAAATAAAGCAAGCTCGTGTTCACTGTTACGCGATTCCATCCCAATATTGGGTGAACAGCAAAACCCAAGTTCGTGATCCTCTATCTGCAAAATGCACTCTCAGTGGGTTCAGTTAAAACAGAGATGCAATCCTTTCTGCAAGCCTTGAAACTGAGCCTCACACTGAGATTGCAGTCTACGTTTCGAAGAAACACCATTTCAAACTGGGGGAGAATTTCAGGGAGAACTGGAATTCCACGGCAGCATCACGTGGTCAGTCAGCCTCGAAAACATCTGGTGAAGAGCATCGTGAAAGGTACAGCGCTGTCGTCAGTGGCTGTAGTGTTGAAGTGTTACATATAAAGTACTATTTAATTGTAATACATGTTTTAAAGATTAACTTAGACTGTGCTAGTGAGTGTGTTAGACCACCTTTCCATGGAGTTTAATATAGATTAATGTGAGGTCTTGCATTTTGGAAAATCCAATCAATGTAGGAGTTTCATGGTGAATGGTTGGGCCTGAAGGCGTGCAGTGGAACAGAGGGTCTTTGGAATTCAGGTGCACGGTTCTCTCAAAGTAGAGTCACAGGTAGACGACAGTGAAGAATGCTTTTGGCACACTGGCCTTCATGAGTCAGGGAATTGAACATCGAAGTTGGGGAGTTACGTTGCAGTTATACAGGATGGTGGTGAGGCTGCGCTTGGAGTACTGTGTTCGGTTTTGTTCAATTTGCTCCATGAAGGATGTGATGAAATTGGAAAGAGTGCAGAAAAAAATCACAAGGATATCACCAGTACTCAATAGTTGAGTTATAGGGAGAGATTGGACAGGCTGGGTATTTTTTCTTTAGAGTGTACAAGACTGAGATGATATATTACAGAAGTATATAAGATCATGAGAGAAATAGATCGGGCGAATGCACTCAATCTTTTTCCCAGTGTTGAGAATCATACACTAAATAGCATCAGTTTAAGGTCAGAGACGAAAGAATTAAAGGGAACCTGAGGGGCAACTTTTTTTTTTACACAGAGGCTGGTACACATATGGAATGACAGCCTGTGGTTGAGGGGTTTACATGGACAACATTTAAAAGGAATTTGGACAAATACACGGATAGGAAAGGATTAGATGGAAACGGTGCAATGGCAGGGAGATGGGGTTAGTGTGAATGCACATTTTGGACGGAATGGACCGGTTTGGAACAAAGGGTTTGCCTCTATGCTTTAGGACTCTATGACTCTGACAAACATTGCTTGTCTCCCACTGAATGCCATATTGTACTTTCCCAATTCAATGGAGCGAACTTGACCCTCCAGCCTCTAGGCTTCCATAATGTTTGACCATCATGTTCAACATTCGATATTATATGCAAATGCCGTGTAAAATGCAACATATTAATGTCACTTTCCCTCAGAACAAGGTTATTAATTAATCCTTCTGAGCACGCATCACCAAATCCAAACTAACCTTGTCTCTAGTTTTGATCACAACATACTCTTCAAGCTACCTGATACACACTTCTGGAATTTATTTTCCACAGCATTAGCAGTCACTTACTTTACGCAGTTTAGATGTAACGTGAGATAATTCAGAATTACTGCAGCACCAACAGTACTAATTCTCCACAGCATAAGATATACAAAATTTGCACGACAATTTTGCACGGCAGAACACACCAATGCTTGTTTCTCATTGCTAAGATCCTCCCAAACCGATTCTGTGGGATCTGAGGGACAGGGTCGGTGGCATTATTAGTGACAGACTTAGAGAAGACGTTCATTGAGGCTCACCTCGACGCTGAGATGATCTGAAGAAATGTCCAGCAATACAGATCATTCTCTATCCTCGTTCTGCCAGATAAGCGTCACTATATTCTCTCTGCTCCCTCACACTCACAGTATATCTGTTATAGCACCTACTGCTGAACAAGGCTCACACTCTATCTCCAAATAAAGTTCACGTACAACCACTCTAACTTGAATTCAGCACCCTCCTTCCATCATTTTGTCTGTCGCCTATGCAATACCTCCACACCTTATGGATTCTGCACTGTGGAGTGACTCCCTTCAGACACCTCATCATTCAGCAACCCTCTCTCCCACCACCACCTACAACAGTACAAACAGCTCGTTCCCCGCTTCCCTTTCTCCCATTCCAGGATAAAAAGCCTGGAACAAGACAAGAAGGGCCAAGCCGGGTGGTGGCGTGTCCAATATCCGTTCCCTTTTCCCCCTCTCCCTGCCATGCTGGCAGGACTCTAGCATGAGCCGGAGGGGACTGAGTGAATCGTATGGAAATTCTGTGATATACACATCCAACCAACTGAATAAGAAACAATGTTCTGTGGAGGGCAAACTCACTTTAACGGCTCTGTCTGTTCTGCTACTTCTTTCTCTCCCAAAACAACAAATATCCCATTGCAGAAAGATGCAGACACAGAATTACTGAGAGACATATGTAAACACGCCAATATACTAACAGTCACAGCACATGCACTGAGACGGACCCGCACACATGTAGAGGCATACAGAGACATACACAGTCACACACAAACAGACTTAAACAGATAACACGCAGAGGCTAATAGACGGAAGAACAAATGTATACACACAAATACACAGACACACAAACACATGAACAAACAGATGCGCACGCAGACAGACGCAAAGACACACATACACTTGAGTCTATAAGCCAGACATAGATAGGTTTTTGATGAATAAGTGTACCAAGTGTTAGAGAGAGAAGTCAGGAGAATGATGTTGAGAAACCTCTCAGCTATTATTAAATGACATTTTGACTCGATGGGCCGAATGGCCTAATTCTGCTCCTTTTTTAATGCTCGTGTGGTGTTATGCTATCTGCTATTCTCTTCCTGGGACAGGAGCAGAGAATAAGTCAGTGGTAATGTTGGACACGTTTAGAGGACTGTATAGTCTATGTCTATTCCTAATTATTCTGTCTAAAGTTTCAAAAAAAGTGACAATTTGATGTTAGGTTAACACAGTTTTAAAATAGCGGGTCCTGCAATGAAATAAGGACGCTCCTTTCGCTTTAGTGCCGTGCTATCTGTGGTGCCCTTTTCCTCAGAGAGCAGTAAAGACGCGATTATTGACGATATTCAAGGCTGAGCTCGAGTGATCTTTGCTGGACAGCAGAGTCAATCTTTATGGGGAACAAACTGGAGTCGGATGGTCAGACACACTTGGATCAGACATGAGCATTCTGTATGGTGCAGCCGAATGGTCAACTGCTGCTCCTATCCATGAAGTTAGTCTGCAGATGTAGCAAGTGGTTTGAAATGAGGTTGTTTCTGGGAAAGGGTATCTGGTTTAGTCGCAGAATTGTTTTACTGCATCTGGAAAGCGAGACTGCAGATGCTGGAGGTCAGAGTCGAAACGTGTTGCACTGGAAACGCACAGCAGGTCAGGCAGCATCAGACGAGCAGGAAATCCAATGTTTTGGGCAAAAGCCCTTCATCAGAAACGTGCCCGAAACATGCCTCTCCTCCTCCCTGTACACACGTTCCTGGGATATGAAGAATTATCAGTTTATGTATTGGATGCGAAGTCTTTTTTGAACCATACACGATTTTGAGAAAAATCAGCTAGATACATATTTTCTCTTGTTAGAGTGTTTAAAACGACGGAATACATTTTAAGAATAAAATGTATTGATTGTTATGAATGCATAGGGGGGTACTGTACCTTTTAAAGAGAGTGAAAGTTGGCAAGGACTTAACAAGCACAGAGTTTGCAGCAAAGTTTTTAAAAGTAACATTTGGCTGAAACAAATAAGTGAGCTGAGTATTATTGAATTTAATTTTAATGATATAAAACCAATGAGACAATTTGATGTTTTGTAGTATAAAAGCGGGCATTTTGAACAGTTAGTCAGAGCAGCAAAGAGCACTAATGCAGACTGCCTGCAGAATCGCTCTCTGAAAGGAACTGTTTCTATGAAATCTGTGCAGCAGAAGACCGAAGAAAAGACCCAGGAAAACCGACAGAGGAAGATTCACAGGAAAATCGACATTCTCTTTTTTTCTTCGAGTTAAAGAATAAACTGTTATTGTTTTCTATAAAAAGTGGGATTTGGTCGTTCTTTGTTACTCACACATTTAGCGACTATGAGGCGAGATGATTTTTTTTTCTCTGTGTGTCTGGTTTCAATTAGCAGAAGGGCTTCAACGTTTGCGAGAATATTTGTAAATCGGGTGCTCGTTGTTATGATTCTGTTCGCCGAGCTGGGAATTTGTGTTGTCCCCTGTCTAGGTGAGATCCTCAGTGCTTGGGAGCCTCCTGTGAAGCGCTTCTGTGATGTTTCCTTCTGCATTTATAGTGGTTTGTCTCTGCTGCTTCCGGTTGTCAGTTCCAGCTGTCCGCTGCAGTGGCTGGTGTATTGGGTCCAGGTCAATGTGCTTATTGATTCAATCTGTGGATGAGTTCCACGCCTCTAGGAATTCCCTGGCTGTTCTCTGTTTGGCTTGTCCTATGATAGTAGCGTTGTCCAAGTTGAACTCATGTTCCTTGTCATCTGCGTGTGTGGCTACTAAGGATAGCTGGTCGTGTCGTTTCGTGGCTAGTTGGTGTTCATGGATGCTGTTTTCCGGCTTGTCCTATGTAACATTTTGTGCAGTCCTTGCATGGGAATTGCAAAATCACTACAAATTCCGGAGGAAACATCACAGAAGTGCTTGACAGGAGGCTCCCAAGCACTGAGGATCTCACCTAGACAGGGGACGAAACGACTGCAACACAAATTCCCAACTCGGCGAACAGAACCACAACGAAGGGCTTCACACTCTGTCGTAACAGTGATTGTAACGCAGATGTAATGAAGACATCGACCGATTTCTTAAAATTATGCAGACCCATGTAAACATGCCATCAAATTATACAGCTGGGATTTTGTTTTTTTTTGTTGTTGCTAAGGAAAGGCACAATGTACAACAGCAGTAATGATGCATTTGCATATTGCACCTTACCATCCATTCCAGAGAATGTACAACGAAATCACACGTGGTCCTTTTTGGTGTTCAGTTGGCATTATTGCATATTTTAGCACAGAGAGGGAGAAAAATGTTACCTGCCTCAGAAGCAGCAGCCTAGTGGCCCCTTTTTTTTCTCTCTCTCATTTTGTTCCGCCTGACAAGAGAAAAAAAATCTGCATCATCTTTACCAATCGTAGAGGCTTCCTAATGAAAGTTTCTTTGGCATCTTTCCACTATCTGACGCAAAGCGAATTGAACCCAATCGGACTGTTCCGGGGAGATAGCCCATTACCAGCAGCTTGTGTGAGCGGAAGAACTTCAGAGGACAGAATTACATGTGGGACATTCTGTCATCTTTCCATTTGTTACGAGTTCAGCCATTATGAAACTCTGGAAAGTTTTCATTTTTTTCTGTTTTGTCTTAAAATGTGTGTGTTCATGTGTGCATGCAGCTGCACGTTTGTGTGTTTGTGACATTTTTCGAGAAGATGAGCCAGGCTGACACTAATATTATTGGCCTTATCACTAAACTTAGAAATTTGTTGTAACCAGTGGAGGAGTGTGACTGCAAAAGGAATCGGTGACCCTGTAACATTGGTTGGAACACGAATGAGAAATTCTGAAAGAGCTGTACAAGTGGGAATTCCCTTTCCCAGAAGTTTGTGATGTCTAGGTGTTTGCGTTGATCAGAGAATTGATGAAGGAAAATGGTGCATCCAGAAAAGTGCTTCTAATATGACAACCAGATCAGCCACGAACCTAGTGCCTGGTACAGCAGTGGCAAAGTGGCTAATAACCCAATCTTGCTCCACACTAAAATGTTCCAATGTTCTATTCAGCCCAGCACAGGAGCAGATGGAGGCCACTTGCTCCAAATACCGGGTCCACAGTTACATAGGATATCATTCAGTCCCTCCAGACTGACACACACAGCTTTGTGTGGATTGGAAAATGTTATTTGGAAATCCACTCTGGGTTCAAAAGACGCCTCTGGTCTCTTTACAGAGAGCCTCCTCTCTGCAACTTGTGTTTCATTTGTTGGTCATGTAGTGGACCCAGATTCACTGTGAATACAGCCCACAGACATCGCTCAAAGATGACACAGAAAATACATTGCTCTCTCTGACTGCATCATTCAGAAAAATTACAGCCATTAATTTTCCAGTTACAGGATATGAGCTCATAAGGAACAGGATGAGGTAATTGGGCCAGTCAATTCTGCTGTGCCATTGTATACCATCATGACTGATCCACTGTCCGCATCAACTCCATTCAATTCCCAATTCTCACACCCTTCAACTCAATGATAGTGGGCAAAAAACAATCGACTTCCTCTGTAAATACGTTCAGTAATCTAGCTCCCTGGTTTCTCCAGTTCAGATAGTTCCTGACATTCACTACCCTCTGTGAGAAGAAAACACTCACCACACAGACACAATATCCTATAGATATGTTCAGAAGAGGTGAACACAGGAGCCCAGCTAAGAGTGACAGACGCTGATATCAAGGCAGGAGTTGGCTCAGGATGGTATCAATGAATGCTGGCTACATCAATTTTAGTGGGCATCAGCCACAATATCTCATCTGGTTGGGATCATCCATAGCACAATGGAAGGTATGTTTGGTTTGTGGACATCAATCCTTTCAGTCCCAGGACATCACTTCGGGAGATACATTGGGGAGCTTCCATAGCACAAACAGCTTCAGCTGTTGTATCAATCCTTTCCTCCACCATAAGATCAAAAGTTGTGATGGTCACTGAAGATCAGGCAATTTTCAGAACATTTTTTCCACTGTCAGATTCTGAACCAGTCTGTGTCCTTATGCAGCAAGACCCAGACAATATTCAGACTTGTGCTGTTAAATTGTCGGTAACATTAATGTAACAGCACGGGGTTAAGTTCCTGTGTTTGTGTGTAAACGTCCATATCTGCGTGCGTATCTCTGTGTGCATATGTGTGTTAGTGTCAGTATCGTGGTTTGCGTGTACCTCTGTCTGCATCTCTGTCCAAGTATAAGTATAAGTATGAAGTAAATATATTGAAAGTGGAATCAAAGACTCCCTCCTCCTCTCTCTCTGTCTGTCCCTGTTGTTCACAGAGTTCATAGAATTCCTAAAGTGTGGAAACAGGCCCTTCGACCCAAAACATCCACACTAACCCTTCGAAGAGTAACCCACCCAGACTCTTTCAAATACTGTCCTACGTTTACTCATGACGGATGCCCCTAACCTACACATCCCTGGGCACTATGGACAATTTAGCATGGCCAATTCACCTAACATCCGCACTTTTGGACAGTGGGTGTAAACAGGAGAGTCCGGTGGAAACCCTCGCAGACACGGGGAGAATGTGAAACTCCACACGGACAATCGCCCGAGGGTGGAATCGAGACCGGGTCCCTGGTGCTGTGAGGTAGCAGTACTTCCCTCTGAGTTTTGTGATTAGATTCATTGAATACTATCCTCTGCTGGCCTCCCCATACCACTGCATCATGGCAGAGTTTTTACTCTCTCAGAAGATAACAAATCCTTTACTGTGAATCTCTCAATTGCATGGTAGTTTGATTTTTCTAATAATATCTTTGGAAGCATAGAGCTGTTTTGACCGATACTGAGCAATGTTGTTCCTGCGTCATTAGCAACACTACTGGGGCCTTTTTCAGGACTTTTCAATACTTTCTCTCATAAGTTTTAAACAGTGCAAGTCACAGAATGAGAAATCAATTCATGTCATCTCCTGACAAAATGGATCACTCAGAGGTGAACATTTCCATTCTGACAGACCCAAGTATATTTTCAACTTTCCATCTACCAGCATTGTGTGTGTGAGCTTGCGCGCGTGTGTGTGTATTCATCGTGCTGTCTCACTCTCTCTCTCTCTCCTAGTCTGAATCCTCAAGTGTTGTCACTCTCTGCCACTGTCGCTGGAGTAAGGTGGGGAGGCCAGCTGAGGGAGAGATTGTTTCATTTTCAGCACTACAGAGACAGCCAGACCTGCACTTATATATAGATACTCACAGAGTCAAATACAGACACACAGGTACGGGTGGTGGTGGGGAGATGGATATCGGGCACTCCACCACCCGACTTGTCCCTTTCCGTCCTATACCAGGCTGTTTCTCTTGGAATGCGAGAAATGGAGGGAGGGAGTGGAGGTGGGAGTGGGGGTACCTGCTTTTCGTGCTGGTGTGGGTGTGGGGGGGTGGAGATGGTGATGTGTCCAGAGGGAGTCAGTCCATAGTGTTGTATATAAACAGTGTTATTAAAGAGAGAGATATAGTGGAAGGGAAAGAGAGAGAGAAGGAAGGTGATGCTTGCAGCAGTGAGAGGGGTGGAGCATGAGCCTTGTTCGTGTGTCGGTGCTAGAACAGATATACAGTGAATGTGAGGGAGCAGAGAGATTAAGGTGAGGCTTATCCTGATGGAGCGGGGAAGGTTATTGATGCTTGTCCTGTATTGCTGGACATTTCCTCAGACCGCAGATACTGCACTGAGCTGGGTGGTGAGCTCAGACCATGCTCGGTGGGTCTGGTGGTGTGGCCCCCTCTGGGAAGAGAATAGTCCCCCTCTGTACTAGCCCATCCACGAGGACCTCCTGTCGACAAACCGTGGTTTAATTGCCCCTTAGCTGCCATGCTCGGGGTAAACTGTGCAGGTCATCTCCGAACAGAGACATTTCAACCATGTGCCCATTGGCCTTTTAAAGATGGTGCCAGTGTCAGAGATCATGGAATATCCAGGGGCATCTGGGCGTTGGTGAGTACCTCCAGCCATGATGGGTGGGAGAATCGGGCTGATATTGAATGAGAGGGACGCCATGGGGTGGTGTGGGTAGTTAATGAGGTGAGTTCCATAAGATAGCACCAGGAAACTAGTTCAGCCTCGTACAGACAATCCCTCTGTCTTACTCAATGAAAATGCCACTGAAACAAATTATTGTTAGATTCAACCCAATGAGTTGAAGACTCTGCTAACCCCATTCCCAGTTACAACGCTGCAGCTGCTTGACCAATGCTCTCCAACACAGGGAAGGAGCTAATCGTCATCTTACCCTTTGGAGATAAGGCAGTGGGGAGCGGGTGGTTGAGGTATCAGTGGGGGAGCACTTTATGGCAAGTCATTATTATTCCATTAGTTTCAAAATAGAGATGGAAAAGCATGAACCATGTCTAAAACTTAAAGTTCTAAATTGTTGAAAAGCCAATTTTAATGATATTAATCAATAATTTTCCAAAATCGATTGGGACAGATATTCGCAGAGAAGGGGAGAAGTGGGAAGCCTTCAAAAATGAGATGTCAGGAGGACAGAGACATTATGTCCCTGCTAGTGTGAAGGGTAACGCTGGTACGTGTAAGGAATTCTGTGGGATTGGAGAAGTTGAGGTTCTGGTCATGGATAAAAGGGAAGCGTGTGTCAGGTTTATACAGCAGGAATTGAGGGTTTTTTTTCCTTAATTCATTCACGGGATGAAGGCGTCCCTGACTAGGCAAGCATCTATTACCCATCCCTAATTGCCCAGAAGGCAGCAACAGTCAACCACATTGTTCTGGGTCTGGAGGCACTTGTGGGCCAGACCAGCAACGGATGGCAGTTTGTTTCCTGAAAGGGTGTCAGTGAGCCTGATGGATTTTTCCGACAATCGGAATGGTCATCATTAGCCTCTTAATTCTTGATCTAATGTGAATCACTAGAAGAGTCTGAAGGCAACAAGAGTATAGTTAAGAGGGAAATTGGGAGCAGAAAAAGGGGACATACTATAGCTTTGGCAAATAGAGTTAAGGAGAATCTAAAGGAATTGTACAAATACGTCAAAGACAAAAGAGTAACTGTGGAGAGAATAGGACATCCTTCAAGATCAGCAAGGCTGCCCATGTGCAGAACCACAGGAAATGGGGGAGGTGCTGAACAAATATTTTAGAACATAGAACATAGAACAATACAGCACAGAACAGGCCCTTCGGCCCACGATGTTGTGCCTATCATTTGTCCTAGCTTAAGCACCCATCCATGTACCTGTCCAATTGCCGCTTAAAGGTCACCAAAGATTCTGGCTCTACCACTCCCACAGGCAGCGCATTCCATGCTCCCACCACTCTCTGGGTAAAGAACCCACCCTTGACATCTCCCCTATACCTTCCACTCTTCACCTTAAATTTATGTCCCCTTGTAACACTCTGTTGTACCCGAGGAAAAAAGATTTTGTATCGGTATTTACTGTGCAGGAGGATATGAAAGCTAGAGAACTTGGGAAATAAGTAGTGACATTTTGGAAAGTGTCTGTATTACAGAGGAGCTGCAGAATATGCAAAGGAAGGAAAATATCCTGGATTTTATTGGATGCATGCTTGAACTCTGTTGGGAAGCTAGGGAAGTGATTGCTGGGCCTCTTGCTATCATCAATAGCCACAGGTAAAGTGCCAGAAGACTGGAGGTTGGCTAACGTGGTGCCACTACTTAAAAGATTTATTAAGGGTAATAAGAAAAAGCCAGTGAGCCTGACGTTAGTGGTAGGTAAGTTGTTGGAAGGGATTATGAGGCATATGATTTTCAAGCATTTTGAAATGTAACGACTGATTAGGGATAGTCAACATGACTTTGTGCAAGCAATATTGTGTCTCACTGACTTGACTGAGATTTCTTTGAAGAAGCTACTAAGAAGATTAATTGAGATAGAGTGGTGTACATTGTCGATAGGACTTCAGTAAGGCGTTGAATAACATTGTACATGGTCATCTGTTTAACAAGGTTGCTTCATATGAAAGTCATTTGGATACAAAATTAGCTCAAAGGTCAGAGACAGAGGGTGGTGGTAGAGGGTTGCAATATACTGGCAAAGGTTGCAATGCTCCCCCTGCTGTGCAGACAGTCCAGTATTTGGAGTAATCCACTAGCACGACCTGCACAACTCTCCATATTAGCCATTACCTTACCCCAGTTCAGAATTTGAGGCAATGGACCATTCTAGCAGATCTGGCAATGTCTGCATTCAATGTTTGCTTTCTTAGCATTGGATCCACCATTGTCTCTCTTATCCCGTTATTCCGATCCCCCCATCTCCTTATCCATATTTTCACCAAGTTATCAATTAATAAATTATTTGTTTTTTTCTGTATTTTTCCCTGGCCTTTGGTTTTGAGTCCCTCGTGCATCGAGTGCTGGCATGGTGAATCTCAGAAGCAGTGAGATGATGTTTGTCAGGCTGTTGTTCACTTCCCGATGTCTCCATGTGGTTCTCCATGGATAGGTGTTCCAGGAGCTTTGACTCTCATGTTTGAAAATTGGTATGGGCCTGTCTCTCTCAATTGATGTGCGGTCAGTAACACGAGGAAAATCCTGGAGTATAATTGTAAAGGAACAGGCATCTAATTTGTAGCGGAGGGGTTTCTGCCTGACTCCTGTTATTGAAAAGTTAGTGGAGGGGCTGGGGATGGTTTGCCGGTGGTTGTGCTGTGAGCTGCCTCAGACATTCATGGAGACCAGAGGATTTGCTTACCCAACTCTGGATGGTTGATGGGGACTGTAGTTACAGCTTCTAGGTCTATAACATGACCAACAAATGGAGCAGAGGCTGCAGAGAGGGGAAGCTCTGAAACCACAGAGTAGGTGCGTGTGGGGAAAGGGATTTGCTGGATCTGTCTATGTTTTTGCCTGGACAAGCACATACTCTCACTCTCCCCATTACTTACACTGATTCCATCATTATCACACTGACCCCATCACACTCAGTCCACCACCGTCTCCCTGACTCCCTCACCTCAGTACATCACTGTCACACTCACCCCTCACACGCACTCCGTCACAGTCACACTGCCCCCTCACACTCACACCATCATTGCCATACTGACCCCCTCACACTCACTCCATCACCATCACACTGACCCCCTCACACTTACTCCATCACCGTCACCATGACCCCCTCACACTCACTCCATCACAGTCACCCTGACCCCCTCACACTCACTCCATCACCTTCATCCTGACCTACTCACACACACAGCATCATTGTCACCAGACCCCCTCACACTCATTCCATCAATGTAACCCTGAACACCTCATTCTCACTCCATCACCGTCACACTGACCCCCTCACACATACACTCCATTACCGTCAGCCTGACCCCCTCACACTCACTCCATCACCATCACACTGACTCCCTCAAATCCAATTGTAATTGTGTTAACTGCAGTCACTCTGGCCTCCGCTCTAGATTTCCGCTGTGTGTTTTCTTGTTGTCCACTTTTGAAACGAGGCTTCAATGAGCTCAAACTGAGCATCAGTGAGCAGGTTGGTGCTGAGGACGTGCGACTTCATACCACTGTAGATGACATCTTCCATCACTTTATTAATGATGGGGATTAGAGCAATGGGGCAGTCATTAAATGTCTGGTGTTTTGTCTGTGTATGTACAGGACCCAGGATAGTTTCCCACATTGTCAGGTAGCTGCCAATGCTGTAACCCAGCAGGAACAGCTTGAATGGAATGTTAGAAGGGACCACAGCTGTTGCAATCTCCAATCTCGCCAGCCACTTGCAGATACCACATGAAATGTTTTGGATTCGTTTAAGACTGCCATTTGGAGGAGACTGAAATGGATCATCCCTTCGATACTTCTGTCTGAACATTGCTGTGAATGTTTCAACCTTAGCATTTCTATTGTTGTGCAGGGCTCTTCCATCATTGAGGAAGTTAGTATTTGTGGATCCTCCCCCTCCAGTGAATTGTTCGATTGACCACGGCTATTCACCCTGACTGCATTTGACAGGATTGCAGAGATTATCTCTGATTTGTTGGTTAGATCAGTCTGTCATTTGAATCTTTCGCGATCTGGAGAGTAAGTGGCCCAATTTGGTAAGCTCACCTCATTTTGAGGTGTAGTTGGTGCAGCTCGTGGGAGGCCCTCCTGCATTCTCCATTGAACAAGGGTTATCCCCTGGCATGATGGTCAGGGCAAAGTGGAGCATATGGCAACGGTGACAGTTAAAATTGTGCTGGAATACAATTCTACTGCTGTTGGTAATGTTGGGGTGTATCTGCATAGGATACTCTTTGGAGGTTTGGTGTGGACTTGTTGGGCCAAAGTACATGTTTCCACATTGTAAGGACTTTATGATTTTTATGATTCACGTACCACAGCCCAGTACTGTGTTACTAAAGCTTTCCTGTTTAGCATGGTGATACAGAGGATATTCATAATGTAAAGTGTGACTTTGTCTCCAGAAATACTGTGTGCGGTAGTCACTGTTCACAATAGAGTCATCGATCAATGTGTCTGCAGCTTGTAGGTTGGCGATGATGAGGTCCAGTCTGTTTCTATCTCTCAGTCATTCCCTCCTCACCCGGTGCAGACCCATTCACACAGCTATGTCTTTTTGGACCTGACCATCTCCATCAGCAATGCTGCTTCTAAGTGGTGGTTTTGAAATCGCCCACCCAGGATATATTCTTCAGCTTTGACACTCTCTCAGCGCTTCCACCAAATGTTGTTCAATGTGGAGGGATATATCTGATTCGTCCCTGGATATAACTGATAGGGACCAGGAGAAGTATCCACCTTCATACATTCTAATAGGTGCAACAGCACCTCTACTGTGATATGAACTGTTCCCCAGATATGACCACTAACGTCCCCAAGACTTTATGTCTTTCTTCATGGCAAACACAGAGGAGAAATATCCGTTGAAGACCTCGCCCATCGCCTGCGGTTCTATGCATACATGTCCACTTTGGTCCTTGAGGAGTTCTATTATCTCCCTCGTTCTTGTTTTTCTTCAATATACTTTTGAAAATACCTCTTTGGGTTCACCCTCGTCTTCTCAGCCAAAGCTGTTTCGTGCTCCCTTTTGGCCCTACTGATTTCCTTCTTCAGTAAACTCCTGTATCCCCTGTCTCCCTCCATGGCCTGCCTTGTTCCCAGCTGCTGGTAACTGACCCGTTCCTCCGCCTTTTGTTTCTGCTCAAAACCTCAATATCTCTTGTCATCAAGGCTTCCCTCTTCATGCCCTTTCACCCTCGCAGGTACATCTAGACATTGAACTCTCGCTGTCGAATTTTTAAAGTCCTCCCATTTGCCGGAGGTCTCTTCACCTGCAAACAAACTGGTCCAATCAACCCTTGCAGGCTCCTGTTTAATTCCATTAAAATTCACCTTACTCCACTTTAGAACTTGAATCTGTGGACCAGTTTTGTCCTTCTTCATAACTATTTTAAAATTAAGAGAACTGTTGTCACTGGTCCCAAAGTGCACCCCCCACTGTCTCCTGCCCTGCCCTATTTCACAAGAGTAGGTCTCGTTTTGCCCTTTCCACCTAGTGCCCTCTCCATACTGATTGATGATACTTTCCTGATGCACTTTGTTTTAGATTACTTTACAGTTGGGAACAGACCCTTCAGCCCAACAAGTTCACACCAACCCGCCGAAGCGCAACCCACCCAGACCCATTCCCCTATACCTAACACTACATGGCCAATTCACCTAACATGCACATTTTTGGATTGTGGGAGGAAACCCACGCAGACACGGGGAGAACGAGCAAATGGAGGGTCGCCTGAGGCTGGAATTGAACCCAGGTCTCTGCCGCCATGAGGCAGCAGTGCTAACCACTGTGCCACCAACTAAACCGATTCTTCACATCAAAGCCCTTATCCCTCTGGCAGTCCCAGTCTATGTTAAGAAAATTAAGATCGCCTATTATGACAATCCGTTTGCACTTGCAAAACTCCCCACTTGCCCAACATGTTTATTCCTTTTAGGGGCCTATAGTACAACCCAAATAATATCGCCATCCCTTCTTATTTCTTAGCTCCACCCACAAACCCTGACTGGATGATCCTTCAGTTATTTTATCTCTGATTATTGCCGTGATACTCGCCTTAATCAAAAATGCAACTCCCACTCCCCTCCTTCCACCACCGCTGTCCCGCCTAAAGCACCTGTACCCTTGCATGTTAAGCTGCCAGTCCTGTCCCTCCGTTAGCCATGTTTCTGTAATGGCTATAATATCCTAGTCCCACATACCTATCCAACCCTTACCTGCCAACCCTTTTGTAGTGAAATAAATACAATTTAATCCAACAGGCATTCCTTGCTCCCTGTTGTGTTCCAGCCTGACCTGTCTCTTCACTTTACTGTTTCTGATTACTGTATCTCTTTTCAGACTCGCACTTGCCTCCCTGCTCTTGAGGATACCAACCTGTGCCAATCTCGTTGGTACCCTCCATTGGAGCATGAGCAAACCTGCCTGCCAGGATATTGGTCCCACTCCAGTTCAGACGCAACCCAGCCATCTTGAACAGGTCATCTCTCCCTCAGGAAGGATCCTAACAATCCAAAAATCTGAATTCCTGCCTCACAATTTTTTAGCTACACGTTCATCTGCTATATACTGCTGTTCTTACCCTCACTAGCACGTGGCTCTGGAAATCATCCAGAGATTGTCACCAACATGTCCTGGCGTTTAACCTTTTTCCTCGCTCTCTATCATCACACCGCAGGACTTCATCCCTATTTCTACCAATGTCATTCCCGCCAATGTGCTGTTCCCCCTCCCCCATGAAATATTTCTGCACATGTCTGTGACACCCTGGATCCTCATACCTGGGATGTTACACACTCTTCTGCGTTCCCATTTTCGGCCACAGAATCTCCTGCCTGCCCTCAACCCCTAACTATCGAGTCTCCCACCACTAAAGCCCTCTTTATGTTTACCATTTCCCGCTGTGCCCCAGAGCCAGTTGTAGTGCCACCAACTTGACTACTGCTGCTTTTCCGAACATACATACCTCCAACAGAATCCAAATTGGTATACCTGTTTTCGAGGGGAATGGACGTAGGCGAACCTACACTCTTTGCCTTTCCTGATGGCCATCCTGCTTGCACCTCAGGTGTGACCACCTCACGAAAACTCTTATCTCCGATGTGCTCAGCATCGGGCAACTGACTGTGTGGAGTTTGTACGTTCTCCCCGTGTCTGCGTGGGTTTCCTCCGGGTGCTCTGGTTTCCTCCCACAGTCCGGGTCATCTAAATTGGTCATGCTAAATTCCCCGTAGTGTTAGGTAAGGGGTAAATGTAGGGGTATGGGTGGGTTGCGCTTCGGCGGGGCGGTGTTGACTTGTTGCGCCGAAGGGCCTGTTTCCACACCTTAAGTAGTCTAATCTAATCATGACTCTTAGTGCATCCAGTTCCAACTCCAGCTCCATAACAGGGTCTTCCAGGCGCTGAAGCTGGGTGCATTTCCAACACGCATATAGTCATCAGAGATAATGGAAGTCTTCCTGAGCTCACACGTCCAGCAGGAGGAACAGCCGACGGCCCTACCGTCCTAACCACTGTCAGACTAAGATGAAAGTTAATAGACGTTAACTGAGCTTACCTGTTGTTCGCTGAAGCCTCTCAAGCCTATGTCTTACTGCTTACTCTGCAATTTTACCACCACGCCTGTATCTACTCCTCCGCATATAGTTCTGGTTCCAGCCGGATGGCGACACTACAGTGATGCAATGTGTGGGCATCAAGCCTCCTGCACCTGACATTCCCAGGCGGTCTCCCTTCAAAGTACTAACCAGGCCTGAGTCTGCTTACCTTTCTTGAACAGACATTTTCAGACTAGTATGGCAGTAGGTCTGAAGCACGCCATGCTACCAATCCATGACGACCTGTACTTCAGTGCAGGTCACTGCCTGGCCTTGGATGATATCTTGCTGAGGATTTCCTTCTGGTAGTGGTGACTGTGCCGATGAAAGTTTTCACCCAAACAACGAATCCACGTTATCGTAGCTCTCTGCTGGAAGTCTCTGTCTATTAGAACTGCACGTGTGAATTTCGTGCATCCATCGATTGCATTCCAAACTGGATCTCACTCCAGAGGGAGAGATAGTGATGTTCCTGTGAGTACAGGGATATTGGAAAAAGACTACCATCAGACATTGGAGCAACAGTATGCCCATCCATTCACTGAATCTGCTTTTCCTTTCAATTTGGTTGTGTTGAAATTTATAATCCTCCATTCAACGTTCCTGCTTTTTCCCGGTAACCCTTGTTTAAAAAAAAATGTCTCTCTCAACCTTGAAGATATTTAATTATCCAATCTCAACAGCCTTCACAATTTTCTTCGGCATGGTGGCTCAACGGTTAGCACTCTGGCCTCATAGCGCCAGAGATCCTAGTTTGATTCCAGTGTAGGGCGACTGTGTCTGTGGAGTTTGCACATTCTGCCTGAGTGTGTGCGTGGGTATCCGGTTTCCCCCCCCACAATGTGCAGGTTCGGTGAATTGGCCATGCTAAATTGGCCCACAGTGTTCATTGATGTGTAGATTAAGGGTAAGTGTTGCATAATGGATTTGGGTAGGGTATTCTTTGAAGGATCTGTGTGGAATTGGGAGTGCTGATGGGCCAGTTCCCATGCTGGAGGGATTCTATGAATTGTTTCCCTCCCACGGATGGGAAATTTGGTGGTCTTAATCCCTTGCCTTATTTCAAGCACACTGTGAAAGTTTAACCTACATTAGATGTTGTCTTGCTCCTTTCACACCTCATCTGCAGTCAGAGGAAAATATAAAATAAAGAAAGTTTCATAGCCTGTCATTTCCTCCATCATCTCCCACACCAACCTAAGATATCAGCTCATCCAGATTAGGGATTTGCCCACACTCTACCCCACATGAACTTCCAATTCTTCCTCAGCCTCCCGATCAAACTGCTCAAGGATCACATGGTCACTCTCCCTGAATCCACTAACTGCTTCTCGAGACTGACTTGAAATACATGACTAACATATTCTGTGGCTCCGTTCATAGGTTGCCTCCTCAGTCCCTAATACTACTCATTCTTTCCCTTGTCATCCTCTTCCTCTTAATAAACCGAGAGAATATCTTGTGATTCTTGTTAAACTTGCCTGCTGATGTTTTACCACACCACTTTTTGCTCTTCTTACTTTCTTAAGGTGAGCGTACACTTTCGATGCTCCTTTAGTATCTTCATTGACCTGCTCACTTTATATCTGCGTTACGTTTTTCTTTCCTTCTTCGGAATAATTGTAGACATGCAAAGTTCTCTGAGCTTGTTTTTCTCATATTCATTTTTGGTGGGTTGACATTTTGAGTATGCAACATTCCCCACCCCCCGACTCCAAGCCCCAGCCCCAAGTTGTGCTACAGTTTTAACCAGAAGAAACGTTACTTTGGCCAGATGCTGTCTTATGTGAATAAAATTTGCCTCCCCAATTCAAAAAACTTTAATTTTTTAACCTTTTCCTCAACAAACTTAAAATATATGACGTCATGGTCACTGGTCCTAAAATGGTCTCACAATCCTGACTGGAAAACCTGACTGACTTCATTCCTCAGAATGAGGACGCAGATTTCCACCGGCCCTTGTTGCATCTTCTACATGTCAATATAAGGAGCTCTCTGAAAAAAACACATCAAGCCATCTGTCTTCCTCTTAAAAAGTTATCACTGCCCCAATGAATGTTGGGAATTGAAATGCCTGAATGCAATGATCCTATTATTGTTCTTACACACCTCAGTGAATTGCTTCTATATCTCCTCCTGTACTTTCATTTTTCCAGGGGTCTGTAAAATATCCCCAACAATGTGTTCCGTCATCGTTTTGATCCTAAAAAGCCTCATTTGAAGAGATTTCCAAAATGTCATCCATCATGACAACAATACCTGACTCCTTCATAAATAATGCAACACCACCTCCTCTTTGACTCCCTGTCCTGTCTTGCCGATAGTTCCGGTAGAACAGAATATTGAGTTGTTTGCCCTGACCTCCCTCAAACACGTCTCTGTGATGGCAAAGATGTCACTCGTCCACATGTCAACTCATTCCCTTATTAGATCAGTCTGTCTGATAGTACTCCCAGCAGTAACGTAAGCTGGAATATAACACCTAAAATACTTTGTACTTCGGAGTTCTTCAATCATTCATTGTTTATTATCAGACTGCCCAAACCATGAACCAAAATTATAACTCCGGGAGTGAGTGAATATTTGTTGAATTGAAATTTTATTTTTAACAAATGTGTAGTCATCAGGTGCAACTTTCCAGACCAGAGCAGTCAGCTCCACATACACTGAGTTTCTGATGGTTAATTCCCTGTCAGTGTGAAGAGGGGTCAGCCCTCAGTAATGGAGAAATGAGGACTGCAGTTGCTGGAGATCAGAGTCGAAAAGTGTGGCGTTGGTAAAGCACAGCAGATCAGGCAGCATCTGTGGAGAGGATATTTCGGGTATAAGCCCTTCATGAGGAAGGCATTTGTGCATTCCATTTTTTATTCATTCCATGATTCACGGACAAACATAAGTATAAATAAATCCCCTGGGCCTGTGACGGAAGTGATTGATGTGGCATTGGGGATGATCTTTGCGTCCTCACTGTCCACTGGAATAGTGTCAGATGACTGGAAGGTGGTAAATGTTATTCGCTTGTTCAGGAAAGGGAATCGGGATAACCCTGGGAATGATAGAACAGACAGTCTTACACCATTGGTGGGCAAAATATTGGAGACGGTTCTGAGAGACAAGATTTACGATAACATAGAAAATCATAGTTTGATTAGAGAGCGTCAGCATGGCTTTGTGAGAAGCAGGTCATCCCTCACACACCTGATTGAATTCTTTGAAAATGTGAAAAAACACGTCGATGAAAGTTGACCAGTAACTGGTGAATAAGAATATTAGCAAGGCGTATGATAAGGTTCCCCATTCTAGCCTCATTCAGAAGGTAAGGAGGCATGAGACACAGGGAAATTTGGCTGTCTGGATGTGGACTTGGCTCGCCCATAGAAGACAGAGGGTGAGAGCAGATTGAAAGTATTCAGCCTGGAGCTCATGACCAGTGGTGTTCCACAATTATCTGGTTTGGGACCTGTGCTCTGTGTGATTTTTATACATGACTTTGATGAGGAAGTGAAATGGTGAGTTAGTAAGTTTCCTGATGACACGAAGGTTGGTGGAGTGATGGATAATGTGGAGGGCTGTTGTAGGTTGCAATAGGTCATTGACAGGACGCAGAGCTGGGTTGATAAGTGGCAGATAGATTTCAACATTAAAACGTGTGAAGCGATTTATTTTTTAAAAAGGTGTATTTGCATACGGAATACAGGGTTAAAGACAGAATTCTTGGCAGTGTGGAGGAACAGAATGATTTTGGGGTCCATGTCCATAGGTCCCACAAATTTGCAATCCAAATTGATAGGGTTGTTAAGGAGGTATACGGTGTGTTGGCTTTCATTAGCAGGGGGATTGACTTTAAGAACAGTGAGTTTAATACTTAGCTCTATGAAGCTGTGGTTCAACCACACTTGGAATATTGTGTTCAGTTCTGGTTGCCTCATTATAGGAAAGATGTGGAAGCCTCAGAGAGTGTGCAGAGGAGATTTACCAAGATGCTGCCAGGACTGGAGGGCATGTCTTAGGAAGAAAGTTTGAGGGAGCTAGGGCATTTCTCTCCGGACGAAGAAGGATGACTGTTGACTTGACAGAGGTGTACATGATGTTGAGAGACATAAATAGAGTGGATAGCCATTGTCTTTGCCCATGGCAGAAATGGTTTTCAACAAGGGGCATAATTTTAAGGTGATTGGAGGAAGGTTGAGGGAAGATGTCACAGTCAGATTCTTTACACAGAGTATGGTGAGGGCGGAATGTTCTGCCGGCGGTGGTAGTCGAGTCAGATGCATTAGAGACATATAAGAACACTCTTGGATAGGCACATGGAAGTTAGTGCACTGAAAGTTACGTAGATGAGTCTGATCTTAGAGTAGGATAAAAGGCCGGCAAAGCATTGAGGGCTGAAGTGCCTGAAATGAGCTGTACCGTTCTATGTTCCAGGTTTCATCCAGGTTGTGGGTTCTCAACAGTTGGTGAATGTATGAGGAAGTGAGGTGCGTGAGGGAGTGAGGTGCGTGAGGGAATGAGGTGTGTGAGGGAAAGAGGTGTGTGAGAGAAAGAGGTGTGTGAGGTCAGGAAGCTGGGTGGGGCGTAAGGCGAAGACTTCCAGTTATGGTGTGCATGGTTACAGTCACCTGAGTGTCAGCACAATATGTGTGGTTACCTAGACCAAACAAAATCCACCAAGTTTAATTATTAAAGTGATTTTTGGCTTGACGTTTGCTCCTGGTTTCTTCAGGTAGATTCTGTTGGGTGACCCATGTATTAATATCTGACCATCCACAGACATGTCCAATTTTATTTTTATACTGGTGAATATGAAAGTACAGTTATTGGATAAAGTTTCAGAGGGTTCACTGTGGGACACAACTTGATGCAGAAGAGTGTCAAAAATGGACGTTTTCTGTCAGTATCTGGTCCAGAGGGCAGGTGTATGCAGTCTTGGGGACATGCCAGATTTTAACACCACAAGTAACTTGTGCGGTTTGATTCTTACCCTCCTTGTCCATAAATCTGCTCCCTGGGCCAGGCTCTGAATAAAGAAGAATTTGTAAGACTTAATCCTGGTCAGTCATTGGTACCTAATTTAGACAACATTTGTACCTAGAGTGAGAGCAGTGATAGCCTGTTGGTCCGTTTCCTCTGCACAAGGTGGATTCCAAATTATTTCCTGTGAAGGAATGTTTGAACGACTACCCTGACCCAGATTGGAAACACACTGGACAGATTGAGGAGCAGGCCACTGTCTCAATGAGTGCCACAAGCAGCTGTGAGGTCCATAGAACATAGAACATAGAACAATACAGCACAGTGATGTTGTGCCGAACATTTGTCCGAGCTTAAGCACCCATCCATGTACCTATTCAATTGCCACTTAAATGTCGCCAATGATTCTGACCCTGCCACTCCCACAGGCAGCACATTCCATGCCCCCATCACTCTCTGGGTAAAGAATCTACCCCTGATATCCCCCCTATACCTTCCAGCCTTCACCTTAAATTTATGTCCCCTTGTAATACTCTGTTGTACCCGGGGAAAATTTTTCTGACTGTCTACTCTATTCCTCTGATCATCTTATAAACCTGTATCAAGTTACCCCTCACCCCTCCTTCACCGTTCCAATGAGAAAAGGCCTAGCACTCTCAACCTATCCTCGTCGGACCTATTCTCCATTCCAGGCAACATCCTGGTAAATCTTCTCTGCACCCTCTCCAAAGCTTCCACATTTTTCCTAAAGTGGGGCGACCAGAACTGCACACAGTACTCCAAATGTGGCCTAACCAAGGTCCTGTACAGCTGCAACATCACTTCACGACTCTTGAATTCAATCCCTCTGCTAGTGAACGCTAATACACCATAGGCCTTCTTACAAGCTCTATCCACCTGAGTGGCAACTTTCAAAGATCTATGAACATAGACCCCAAGATCCCTCTGCTCCTCCACCTTACTAAGAACCCTACCATTAACCCGGTATTCCGCATTCTGATTTGTCCTTCCAAAATGGACAGCCTCACACTTGACAGGGTTGAACTCCATCTGCCACTCCTCAGCCTAGCTCTGCATCATATCTAAGTCTCTTTGCAGCCGACAACGGCCCTCCTCACTATCCACAACTCCACCAATCTTCGTATCATCTGCAAATTTACTGGCCCACCCTTCGACTCCCTCTTCCAAGTCATTAATAAAATTTACAAACAGAAATTACAATAAAAATTACCAAAATTACATCCAGTAGCACTGTGCCTGGATTCGTGCCTTTGGGAATTCATAATTAATGTAAGTGGTGTTGCAAAGTGATGGGTTTATTGAGCTGAACAATAATCAGGTGTTTGCCATATTTGTGAATTTGTCAGTAATAAGATATGAGCTACATTTATACAACCGAACAATAACTCCATCATCTCTGTAAACAATTAAGTTGCTTCTATATTGATGGAACTAAAACCTAAACACCAAACAATTTCTTAAGACACAAAAGCAAAGAATGCACATTTTGTTTTGGACCGAAAAATGACATGTTGCCTGATTATTCTGGTGATCACAATTACACGTTGAATGTCAGTATTCAAATCTATATGTTGTTGCTCTATCACTTGCAAAGTGGTTGACCTCTGACTGATTGCTTATTCAGAGTGAGCAAACGATTGAACAATCAAATAGAATTATAAATCTTACACTTTTAAATATAATCAATCAATTTAATTTCTCACAGACATGTGCGACCTTCAGCTATTTGCCAACAATTCTATTAGTTTTAAATTAGTGATGGAAAAGGATATCCCAGATCTAAAAGTCGAAGTTCTAATTTGGAGAAAGGCAGATTTCGATGGTATTAGTAAAGATCTTTCAAAAGTTGATGACAGCAGATAAAAGGATGGCTAGAAAATGGGAAGCCTTCAGAAAAGAGATAACGAGAGCCCAGAGAGTGTATAGTCCTGTTTAATTGAAAGGAAAGGCTGTTAGGTATAGAAAACTCTGGATGACTAATAAATTGTGTGTTTGGTTAAGAAAAATAAGGAGGCACATGTCAGGTACAGACAGGATAGTTCAAGCGAATCCTTAGAGTATAAAGGCAGTCTGACTCTACATAAGAGGGAAATCAGGAAGGCAAAAAGGGGACATGAGATAGCTTTGGCAAACAGCGTTAAGGAGAATCCAAAGGGACTTTACAAATACATTAAGGACAAAAGGGTAATTACGGAGAGAACAGGACCCCTCAAAGATCAGCAAGGCAACCTTTGTTTGTTGCTGCAGGAGATGGGGGAACTACTAAACAAGTATTTTGCATCACTGTTTACTGTGGAAAGATACATGGAAGAAAAAGAATGTGGGGAAATAGATGGTGGCATGTTGAAAAATGTCCACATGACTGAGGAGGAAATTTTGGACGTATTAATACACTAAATGTGGGTAACTCTCCACGATCTGATCAGAAGTAACCTAGAACTCTGTGGGAAGCTAGGGAAGTGATTGCTGGACCTCTTGCTGAGATATTTGCATCATTGATAGTCACAGGTGAGGTGCCGGAAGATTGGTGGTTGGCTGACGTGGTACCAGTATTTAAGTAAGTTGTTCAGGACAAGCCAGAGAACGATAAGACATTGAACCTGACATCGGTGATGGGCAAGTTGTTGGAAGGAATTCTGTGGGACAGGATGCTCATGTATTTGGAGAGGCAAGGACTGATTAGGGATAGTCAATATGGTTTTGTGTGTGTAAAATCATGTCTCCCAAACTTGATTGAGTTTTTTGAAAGAGTAACAGAGAAGATTGATGAGAGCAGAGCAATGGACGTGATCTATATGAAATTCATTAAGTCGTCAAACAACGGTCGCCATGGGAGATTGTTTGGCAAGGTTAAATTTCATGGAATACAAGAAGAATTAGCCATTTGAGAACGGAACTGACTCAAGTGTAGAAGACAGAGGGTGGTGGTGGAGTGTTGTTTTTCAGAGTGGAGGCCTGTGACCAGTGGAATGCCACACGGGTCGGTGCTGGGTCCACTACTTTTCGTCATTTATATAAGTGATTTGGATTTGAGCATCAGAGGTACAGTTAGTAAGTTTGCAGATGACACCAAAATTGGAGGTGCAGTGGACAGCGAAGCAGGATTGCAACAGAATTTTGATTAGATTGGCCAGTGTCACTTGGAATTTAATTTCAATAAATGTGAGGTAATGAATTTTGGAAAAGTAAATTTTAGCAGAAATTATACAATTAATGGTCAGGTCCTAGGGAGTGTTGTTGAACAAAGAGACCTTAGAGTGCAGGTTCATAGCTCGTTGAAAATAGAGTCGCAGGTAGAAAGGATAGTGAAAAAAGGTATTTGGTATGCTTTCCTATATTAGTTAGTGTTTTCACTATAGGAGTTGGGAGATCATATTTCAGCTGTACCAGACATTGGTTAGGCCACTGTTGAAAGATTGTGTGCAATTCTGGTCTCCTTCCTTTCGGAAGGATGTTGTGAAACTTGAAAGGAAACAGAAAAGATTTACAAGGATGTTGTCAGGGTTGGAGGATTTGAGCTGTGGGGAGAGATTGAATAGGCTGGGGCTGTTTTCTCGAGAGCATCCGAGGCTGTGGGGTGACCTTACTGAGGTTTATAAAATCATGAGAGGCATGGATAGGATGAATAGACAAGGTCTTTTTCCTCGTGTGGGATAGTCCAGAACTAGATGGCATAAGTTTAGGGTGAGAGCGGAAAGAAATAAAAGAGACCTAATGGGCAACGTTTTCACGCAGAGGGTGGTACGTGTATGGAATGAGCTGCCAGAGGAAGTGGTGGAGGCTAGTAAAATTGTAACATTGAAAAGGCGTCTGGATGGGTATATGAATAGGAAGGGTTTGGAGAGATAAGGGCCGGGTGTTGGCAGGTGGGACTAGATTGGGTTGGGCTATCTGGTCGGCATGGACGAGTTCGAACAAAAGGGCCTGTGTCTATGTTGTACATCTCTATGATTCTTTGATTCTAATTTAGGAATGACAATACTTTGACATGCACTGTCAAATAAATAAATGGTTTATATAATTAAATTGTAGCATACAATAAATTTAAAACTTGCATTTTTTAGAATGAATGGTAAAGAACAAAAGCAAGTAAATTACAGCACAGGAACAGGCCCTTCAGCCCTCCAAGCCTGCACCGATCCAGATCCTCTATCTAAATCTGTCGCCTATTTTCTAAGGGTCTGTATCCCTTTGCTTCCTACCTATTCATGTATCTGTCTGGATGCTTCTTAAATGACACTGTCGCAAAATACTCCAAATGTGGTCTGATCAGAGCGTTTTAGAGCCTCAGAAATCCGACCCTACTTTAATATTCAAGTCCTCTCAAAGTAAATGCCATCCCTATATTTGTTTTTCTGATCGGACGGGCAACCTGAAATAATAATCTTATGATGGATAATAAAAGATGAACAATGATTAAATAATGCTGGGAAATGGAACCAGCCTTTAGAAAATTCTCTGTGCTAATCCACGTATTGAAGAATCCAGACAGGCTGCCAGCTACTCACAGATGCTTTGCAAACAAACCTGACATCCACAGACCCTGCAATACACTCCTGAAGTTGGATTTGAATGGGACAATGGAATGTTGCCCTGTGATCATAAATGTGCCAACCCCTGGTTGAATCTGATTCATCAGTGTAAACGAATCTGATAAGTCCATTGGCAGACCCTTCATACCTTCTCAAAAGAAGACAAAGACTTGGAAGGATCTTCAAATCCCCACAGCAAGCGGTAACTCGAGAATAACCACTGAAAAAGAAGACACCGCCGAGACTATTGGAAGAATAAGAAGAATTCACCACATGGAGCCTGGCCAAACTCCAGTGGGGTGGTATGCAATCATTCAAAGTTAAGTTAAAGCATAAGATAATTTATTGTGTTTTTCATTACTTAGTAATAAATGTTATTGTTCTAATATTAATCGTATTCAATAAACAAATATCATTGTATTTAAGAGTTGACTCAGTTCTTTTGCTGATTACAAGATTTCAAACACGTTGTGCGGCAGGTATAACACCTTGCTAACTACTGACTCAAACTCCAAGTTAACTTGAGACAATCTTGTACGAGAACTCGCAACTCTCTTTGCACTTCAGAATTCTGAATTTTCTCCCCATTTATTAAATAGCCCATGCCTCTCTTCTTCCTACCAAAATGCATCATCCTGCACTTTCTCAAGTTTGACTCCATCTGCCACTTATTTTCGCAGTCTCCTACCCTGTCTAAATCCTTCTGCAGCCTCCCTGACTCCTCAATGCTACCTGTCCCTCTACTTACCTTTGTATCATCGAAACACTTTGCCGGGATGCCGTCAGTTCCTTCATCTAGATCGTTACTGCATAAAATAAATCGTTGTAGTCCCAAAACTAAGCTTTGAGGAACAGCAGTAGTCATCGGCTACAATCCTGAGAAGGACCTTTTTATCCCCATTCTCTGCTTTCTGCCAGACAGCCAAGCTTCTGTATAGGCTAGTACTTCGCCTCGAAAACTATGGGCCCTTATCTTCTTCAACAGCCTCCTGTGCGGTATCTTGACATCGTCCTTCTTGAAGTCCATATAGATAGCATCCATTGGCTCTCCTTGGTCTAACCTGCTTGTTAAATCCTCAAAGAATTCTAACAGATTCATTAGCATGATCCCCTCTTGATGAATAGTAAATATTAACTCCTCGTAAATATTTACTCCTAGCTGGGAGTAAATACTACTACTGGAAAGTTATGATCTTGTTGAATGAGTATGATGCCAGTGACATCAGTAGCATGATAAGACATTGATAACAATTGGGATCGGTAAATCAGTCAATTACTTTGAGAGAACTGATCCTGTGCTGTCAATACCAATGCTTTCAAATTTTTCAGAATGCGTTATGACAGTACAACACATTACTGGTACTTAGGAACCTGTCAGGCACAAAGTTTTTAATTTTTCACTCATAAATCATAACCAAAAACTTGAGAGTCAACAGAAATGTTAGCTTAACTGACCACTTTCAGATCAGACAATTATCCACAGTCCAAAAGTAAAAGAAAGTTTAAAGTGTTAGAAAACCTGAGTAGGTTCTGATCAGAGAGAAACACAATTAACTTTTTGAGTGCAATATGAGTTTTTCAGAACAGGATCATATTAGACTCAATATTCTCACTCTGCTCCTCGCTCCAGACCCTGACTCATCTGCTGTGTTTTGTCAAAGTTTTCTGTTTGTATTTCAGATTTGCATTTTCCTCACTGTTCCCCAGCAACGGGAGTCAGTTTTGTGAGGGGGGAAGGCGGTAAGACACCTCAGTGATTAGCACGGCCGTCTCACAGAACCTGGGACCCGGTTTGGGAGCGGGGAAGGAAGTTTGGTGTCTCAGTGGTTAGCACGGCTGTCTCACAGAACAAGGGACCCAGTTTGGAGGGAGGGGGAGGGGGATATGGTGTGTCGGTGGTTAGCACGGCTGTCTCACAGTACCAGGGACCCTGTTTGGAGGGCGAGGGGGAGGGGGATATGGTGTCTCGGCGGTTAGCACGGCTGTCTCACAGTACCAGGGACCCTGTTTGGAGAGCGAGGGGGAGGGGGATATGGTGTCTCGGCGGTTAGCACGGCTGTCTCACAGTACCAGGGACCCTGTTTGTTTCCATCATCACGACTGCTTGTATTGAGTTTCACCTTCTCTCATGTCTGCAAATGCTTCCTCTAGGTGCTCCAGGTTCCTCCCACAATTCAAACAGATTCAGTGGGCTGATCATGCTAAATTACCCAGCATGTCCAGCTAGGTGTGTTAGATATGGAACACGCAGGGATAGGGGACGAGGCTGGTTAGTCAATGGAAATGCAGGAATAGGGTATGAGGTG
Source organism: Chiloscyllium plagiosum (assembly GCF_037043375.1). NCBI lineage: Eukaryota > Metazoa > Chordata > Chondrichthyes > Orectolobiformes > Hemiscylliidae > Chiloscyllium > Chiloscyllium plagiosum. The sequence goes on along the minus strand of NW_028270146.1, from coordinate 109,534,014 downwards.
GATCTCTGCTCAGCGTTCTTCTGAGTGTCAGTGCGGACTCGATGGGCCAATGTCCCATAAAATAACAAAGAAAAGGGTAAAGCAAACAAAGAAAGATTCTGAAAAGATTCAAAGAGAAACAGAGTGCTGGGGAAACGGTTTGGCTGCCTCTGTTGAGAGAAAAACAGAGTTAGCAGTTTGAGTCCACTCACCATGTATCAGATCTGAAAGCAGCAAGGAAATAGCGTAATGTGCGTTGGTGGGTCGGGGGGAGGGGAGAAATTAATATGTCGAGAAATAGAGAGATAGAAATAATAAACAAAGGGATTATTAATATTCAGCTGGGTTGGAAATATGATGTGAGAATATTTTCATTTATTTTTCACATTTTCCCATATCCCTGAGTATCATGTGCGTGTAGGTTTATATCCAAGTCCCTGTTTGAAAGACTTCTGTCCCCTCGATCTCTCCTTCCTGAGAGTGATCTTTTCTTTTCTTCATTAATGAGACATGGGTATTGTTGGCTGGGGCAGCAATTATTTCTCTTTCCTAGTTGCTATTGATAAGGTGTTGGGGAACAGCATTTCTGAACATGTGCTGTCGGCTGCCAGTACATAGGCCTGTCTTGTTTCAGTTCTTTGAGAGTTTGTAGTGTTATAACTGAATGGTTGGCTTGGAGATTTCAAATTGCATTGGTCGGAGGATACTAGTGAACCAGGGGTTTTTAGTTTGAAAAACCATTAGTATTTCATTAGATTGCTCATTTCAAATATTTTATTGATTCAATTCACCATCAGCTGGTGCGGGATTGAAGTCCGGTGTTTGGGTCATTAGCTGTGTCTTTGGATTAATAGTCTGGAGAAAATACTTCTAGACCCATCACCTCCCCAGCATCTCCACCAGCAAAAGTGGTGTCGCCATTATCCTGACTGAGGTACAGAAAATTGTGCATTTACATTGTCAGCTGCTTCCAAGGAGAGCATTGATATTCATATTTCAGGTCATTGGGACTGCACAGAGATGTAACAGGTTATCCTATTTAAGGATTTGAATCTCCTGCATAAATCTCCGCTCCAAGTATGTTGCTCCCAATATTTCACACTGCATCGCTATTTTGTTTCAGACAGACAGCGGTCTAAGCCATTTTATGATTTTGTCAAGTATCATTTTAGTCGAGTTTCACGGAAGGTTTATCTCCACAAGGTGAAGTGCATTTCCTCATGATACCATCCCCAATCTGTCTCATTAACTACCCTCCCTGTCCGCGTGATCTTCCTAACCGGATGATTTTCCCTTCGTCATAACAACTTCCCACTGCCTGGATATCCCAGAATTCACCGGCCTCCCTGTTACAGGGGCCATCTTTAAAAAGTCATTAAACTCTTGGATTATCAATCCGAAATTGCCCTGGGCCTGGACATGTCAGAGGGGGTAAAACTGGGTCCCATTTTGTTTCCAAGCCCCTGAGGTTCTGATGGGTGGCATTTTGCAAGAGAGAGACATTATCTTCCTCGAGGACTGGCAGGGGAAGCCATGACACCAGACCCTGCCAGCTCGGTCCAAGGCGAACCCATGGATCAGTGAGGTGCCAGCCTTCTAGGTGAATGCACATCAGTTTAGGAAGGGGGTCAGTAACCCTCTCCACTCCACCAGAGTAAGAGCCACCACTTGCACTTTGTGACGTCGCCCTCTCCATCTTTCTGTTACTGCACCACCCCCACACCCCCACACCCCCACCAAGTCTCATGTTATCTCTTTCTTACTGAATGCAGCACCTTCTCTCGGTGTCTCTTTAATGTCTTCTCTGGCCCTCTCCCCAACTTTGCTTGGTGTCTGTCCTGCCTATTCACTCACTCAGGACCACACGCCACCTTTCCCTCAGCTGTATCAGCAAAAGCGCTGCACCAACTACTTCCATCTCCCTCATGCTTTTTCGTAATTCTCTCATTCCAGAAGGAACGATCCTATAATAGGGCAGAAACAGCCAAGAGGGTTAGGGGTCTCTCCAATATTCAGCTCCTCACCCCCTCACAGGGGAATGATCCTGACCCCAATAACCAAGAGAGGCTGACTGACCGTGTCCAAGCTCCTGGACTAGGATCTGAGACTCCCCCTGACTGACTGTGCTGGGCAACGTGATTGACTATAGACAATAATGTCAAGCTTCCTGGTTTTGAGCCTGTGCTAAACACCAAGAAAATTCAGTGGGCAGGTGAGCCTGGTAGCTCTGAATGAGGGAAAACGCTGCTAAAGGCAGGGTAAGGCAGAGCAATAATTCTATGAGCAAAGTGAGTGTGTATAAACACGGAGTGAGCAGCCCAGAGGTACAGTCAATGAGCTGTGTGTGTGTCCCTGAGCACAGTGTCCTTGCAGCAGCAGCGAGTGTGTATAAACATGGAGTGAGCAGCCCAGAGGGACAGTGGATGAGCTGGGTGTGTGTCCCTGAGCACAGTGTCCTTGCAGCAGCAGTGAGTGTGTATAAACACGGAGTGATCAGCCCAGAGGGACAGTGCATGAGCTGGATGTGTGTCACTGAACACAGTGTCCTTGCAGCAGCAGTGAGTGTGTATAAACACGGAGTGATCAGCCCAGAGGGACAGTGTATGAGCTGGATGTGTGTCACTGAGCACAGTGTACTTGCAGCAGCAGTGAGTGTGTATAAACATGGAGTGAGCAGCCCAGAGGGACAGCCCATGAGCTGGGTGTGTGTCCCTGAGCACAGTGTCCTTGCAGCAGCATTGCAATGAGAGTTGTCAGTGCACCCTGAGCTGCAGCATTGAAGTATGGAAGTGTACTGTCAGTGGGTCGGAGATGTGCTGGGATGGCATGGTGAGGCTGGCATGTGACAGAGGCCAGCATTGGTGGGTATGGAGTACATGGAGCTTCTGTCTGTGCAGTGTCCCCAGAGACGTTAGAGTCCAGGATAGAAGGCCGCAGGAGCGAGGGGCAAAATGGAGTTACCAATTACCAACTCTGACGTTCATGTCAAATTCTCCATATTTATGTTCCCCATCGTGGGAGGGAGGAAGTGAAACTGCAAATTGATGAGGGGGGAATTTACATAAATGTGACTGTTGATCATCAGTAATCATTCAGTCAGCATCCCACCACTCCCGCACTCAAGTCTTGTCTCTAAGAATAGAATAACACAAGAACATGCCCTTCAGCCCGGCAAGCTTACACTGATGCAAGTGGCCATTCTAAAGTTAAAAAGAAAACTTTTGCTTCTACACGTTCGATGTCATTCTATTCCCTGTCTACTCATCACTGTGTCAAGGTACCTCTTAATCCTTGCTATATTAGCTTCTTCTCTATCAGTGCATTCCAGGCACTTTCACATTCTGTCCAGAAAAGCAAATAAAAGCTGACTGATCATATCTCCTACACTTTCTCCTTTTACCTCAAATCTATGGCTCCGAGTAATTGATAATTCTATTCTGGGAAAACACCTCCAACTGTCCCTCTATCTATGCTTCTTATAATTTTGTAAATGTCAATCAGGCAGACCCTCAGCCATTGATGCCCAGGTGCAAACAAAAATATTTGTCCAATATCTCATTATGGCTAATACCCTACAAACCAGACAACATTCTGGTATTTTTTTCCATACCCCCTAGAAAACCTCCACATCGTTCTGCTGGTGTGTAACCAGTATTTTACACAATTTTCCAAATGTGCCCGAACTAAGTTTCACTTCAACTGCAAATGACCTGCTAATTTTCATACTGCATGCACCAATGCATGTCTGCAAGTTTGCCGTCAGTCGTCTTGATCACCCTATCCACCCGTGTTGCCACTTTCAGGGAACTGTGGAGCTGTACACCAAGATCCCTTCGGATGTTGATGCAACCAGAAGATTTTTCCGTCTAATTTAGACTTCGCTCCTGCATTAGACCTTCTAAAATGCATCACGTCACATTTGTCCAGATTAAATTATATCTGTGTTTTCTCTGTCCAAGTCTTCAGCCGACCTACATCCTGCTGTATCCTCTCGCAATAATCCTCACAATCTGCAACTCCCCCAATCTATTCACAAATCTCCAATCACAAAATCAGCGTTCCACCGCTACTGTCTATGGCCAAGCAGTTCTCTATCCATCTTACTAATTGACCGCTGATCCCATTTCCCTTCACCTTCTGTATGAACCTGCCATAAGGAACCATATCAAAGGTCTTGATGAGGTCTATAAGGCCAACATCCAGCCCCATGCCCTCATCAATCAATTTTGTCACTTTCTCAAAATATTCAATCAAGTTTGTAAGACGTGTACTTTCCCACCCAAAACCATGTTGCCTATCGCTAATAAGTCCATATGTTTCCCAAATTTTTGTCAATCCTGTATCTGAGAATCTTCTCCAAAACATTTCACGAACACTTACATAAAGCTCACAACCTGAAATTTCTTAGATTAACCCTGTTGCCCATTTTCAGCAAGTAACCAACATGAGCTATTTTTTCCAGCTCTCTGGAAGATCTCCTGTGACTGAAGAGCACAGAATGTGTGCGCACAGGGCCCAGAAATGTGCTCCCTCTGATTCACTCAGTGGTCTGGAATGATCCCAACGTATGCTGGAGATTTGTCTCCCTGAATGGTTTTCAAAACACCCAGCATATCCTCCTTTTTAAAATATCGAAATGCTCTGGAATATTAGCATCTCCTTTTCTCGACTCGCCATCCACCATGTCCTTCTCCTTTGTGATGCGAAGTATTCGTTAAGGACTTCACCCATTTCCTCCAGCTCCACGCATTAGATTACAGATTAGATTACATTATAGTGTGGAAACAGGCCCTTCGGCCCAACAAGTCCACACTGACCCGCCGAAGCGCAACCCACCCATTCCCCTACATTTACCCCTTACCTAACACTACGGGCAATTAACATGGCCAATTCACCTGACCTGCACATCTTTGGACTGTGCGCGGATACCGGAGCACCCGGAGAAACCCACGCAGACACGGGGAGAATGTGCAAACTCCACACAGTCAGTCGCCTGAGGCGGGAATTCAACCTGGGTCTCTGGCGCTGTGAGAGACAGATATAAATCCCTACCTTGTCCTTAAGTGGATGTACTCTTTCCCTGGCTACTCTATTACTCCTGATAAACCGATTTGGGATTTTCCTGTTTACGAAAGACATTTCATGTTGCCTTTGAGCCCTTCACCTCCGTGTTTACGTTTTTCCTGTTTCTTCGGGTTTTGGTTTCGAGGCCCCTGAGTGCCTTCAATTTCCAAACACTTACATGAGCTTCCTTTTGCTTTTAGATTGAGCTCACAAATTCTCTTGTCGTCAAATGTTTCGAAGTCTTGCCATCTTTACCACCCTGTCTCGATGACCAAATCGCATGTTTCTAAATTCAGTGACATCGAGAAGGTCCTGTAGGCTTCGCAGACAATTCTTCCACCTTCATCACCCGATAGCCCACATTGTGAGTCCCCTCAAGCTTAAACTAAAATTCAGAAAGCTATTCAAACCTTCTACATGTACATATGGTTTCTATTGATTGCCTTTTATAATACTTACTTATTTTTGTTCTCTGTATGGGTAACAAAACTGCTAAAGATCGTTTGTTTCTTTCCAGTATTATTTCACACACACCAGTTGCTTTCTGATTTCTCTTTGCTCTCTCCTCCACGTCCCATACTCTTCTCGGCTTTCTGTAGTATTGAGTTCCCACTGTCTGATGTATTCTTTCCTGTTCTGTCAGTGTTTTAGCAGAATTCACGTGAGTTCAGGAATAAGCAGCCTTATGCGTTTTACTTTGCCAGAACACGTTTTCTTGAAAGCAGTTTAATCTCCCCTCAGACTACCTGACACTGCTGTGATTGTGATTTATCTTCTCGTTATTGTTTCCTGTTCATTTCAATGGAATCTCTTCTCAGATTAATAAAATTAAATTGGATCATACTAAAACCCAAATCTTAGTCTAACTTTGTCCATTACAATATTTATGTTGGAGTTATATGAATTATGATCACTATTCCATAAATGCTTCTTTTTTTCCATTCAAATGGCAGTGTTAATGAGTGCAGATGGTGCTGTTTAAGGAGTGCCATTGCACTTACACCAGCTGTTGAGTGTCGGTGGTAGAGTCCATTCAATGTCGTGTCAAACTATTTGAGTACTCTTGGAGCTGCACGCATTCAGACAAGTGGGGATTATTCCATCATATTCCTGACTTGAACTGTGGAGATAATGGACAGGCTTTTGCAAGACAGAAGAAAGGTTTCGAGATTCACAGTTCCTAAATTCTGGTTTGACTTTTTCGCCTCAGCATCTATATGATCTTGGATAAACCTCCGAATGTTAGTTTCTGGATTAGTGGTGCTGGAAGAACACAGCAGTTCAGGCAGCATCCAAGGTGCAGTAAAATTCTGATGAAGGGCTTTTGCCAGAAACGTCGATTTCACTGCTCCTCGGATGCTTCCTGAACTGCTGTGCTCTTCCAGCACCACTAATCCAGAATCTGACTTCCAGGATCTGCAGTCATTGTTTTTACCTCAGAATGTTATGCCAATAGATTGAGCAATGGTGATGTCTTTGGATGTTGAATACCGATGGTGAGTTGGTTTATGACGGCTCTTGTCTGACATTAGTGAGGCACAAATATAGCTTGTTACTTGTCAGTCCAGGCCTGGCCGTTGTCCAAATCCTGTTTTATTCGGGCTGATTTTGTGATATGTGGAGTTGAAAATAACAAAATCATGAGGAAACACTGCACTATCCTTCCTTAGAATTTCACAAATATTTCACAATGCTGTACCTTTCCCAGGTGCAAAGTGAGAAGCCAGTTTATTTCAACAATGAGTTGGTCACAGGGCTGTGTAAACCCCTCCAACACAATCTGTAATCTCACTCCAGGGAGAGGACTGTACTCAAAATGCCCATCAACTGTTTTGATTTTGGAACTTGCCAGGCATGAGTGGGTGACGTATGCATTATGCTGGAGTCCCATCCCCTCATGTATTCACGAGGTGATAGAGGCCATGTCTGACCGGTAAGGTGAATATGTTGGTTCTGTCTCGACAGACGAAGCAACAGAAAATTGTTTTGGAAATGCTAGAGAAAAGAGTGATTGGTGAAAGTGAGAAAGTTAAGAAATTTGGAATTACTAAATTCGAAGTAGTAGAAAAACTAATTGTGTTGAAAGTTGGTAAGCCACTGAACCAGATGAGTGATGACTTTAGAGGGCTACAGAGATAGGTTTGGAAAATTGGACTGGCTGGATAACTCTTTTCAGAGCTGGTGCAGACACGATATATCAATGGCCTCCTTCTTTATTGCCTTTTCCTTAATTATATAAGGAGATCAAATCTGCTTAGATTATGAAAAAGGATCTTGCAGAGTGGAAAGTATCTATTGTGACCACATGTATTTTAAACGGCGGAGATTGAAATTACAAACCAACTGGTGGATAAGTTGATGTCATTTGTGAGGAAAATGTTAGCAATTTTTCTTATTAATCATAAATAGATCATTGTAGAGTAATGATATGTTTTAGCAGCATCAATCTAGATTCAGGACAGGAAAACTATGTTTGAAAAACGTATTGGAGTTTACGGAGGTTATGACATCGAGGAATTAGAACCAGTGGGAATGATGTATTTGAATTTTCAGAAGAAGGTTGACACAGTTGGACACAGGTGAGAAAAGGAAGTTACATCCTTGGGTAATGGGGGTGAGGGATATCCAACATGGATCTAGAATTTAATGATGGAGAGAATACAGAGACTGTGGTCCTCCTTTGGACAGATGGCTACTACACATTGTGTGGCACATGTATCAGTGCTTGAGCACCACTATTGTAATGCAGAGGAATGATTTGAATGTGAACAACATATACATTCGTTTACATTTTATATTTATTAGAAAAAGAGAGCTTGGGAAGTGCTTCTGGCAAAAAGGACCTGGAGGTCCTTGGTCATAAGCCATTATCAGAATTCATTCAGGGCATCTATTAATCAGGACACAAAATGAAATGTTATCCTTCATTACAAAATGAATCATGTGTAAGAGTTGTGAAATGTTGTTGAGGCAGTATTTCTCCTATTGTAGACAGACTTTTTCTACTTTATAAGCAATCATCTCCTTGTCACAGATACAGTGAAAAAGGAGTTTTATCAGAATAATCTCTGGGATGATGGTATCACGAGGCGTGTGTGAAGGAAATGGCTGTTCAAATTGTAGCACCGTGAGCGAATTTGAGCTGACTTCATCGAAACTTGAAGATTATGAACTAACACACATTATTTCCGTTGAAAGACATTGGTAGCATGAAAAATAGCATTTCCCCCACGATATGTGCTTCTTGCTAGTTTATGTACCTCTGTGGAGCCCCCATGTTGGTTGAGAGAGAGCTTCAGGCTCTGAATAAATTCTCAGTGCCTCAATGTGCAATTAGTATGTGACACTGCACTGAACGTCACATTGCAACTGCTGACAGATTTGTGAACAATTCTTTAGTTATGTAAGAGTTAGCCATTCCCACTAGCTTCTCTCCATAATAGAGAACACTGGTCTACCTTCTCGGAGATGGAAGCTGCCTCCTTGAGTCTTCACACAAAACATTGGTCTTCCCTCTTCATCGTCAACAAACCAGGTTTATGTATCAATTGTGTACGATTAGCAATGGAGCCAGGAGGAACAACATGGAGCAGTCTATCTATGCAGTCTCTACTTCATTGGTTTGTCATGTTGGGTTGTCGATAACATCTTCCTATTTTTGGACAAGGAGCTCAAGCAGCTGAGTGGCCGCCTTCTAATCTCATAAGGGAGGCTCAAGGGACTGACTGGGCAACCCTGTTTCCTGTTAAACAGCTCAATGTATTTGACTGGGCTCCTTCTCGTCCTGTGTAATAGGCAAAGAGGAGTGAATGGGCTATCGCTATTCTTATCCAATAATGTTAATGGGCTGAATCACCTCCTCACATTCCTGTGAAGTGCGCTTGAGCTGCAGAATGAGCTCCTCCCTTTACTGTGAAAATGCACAGTGTCCAGCAGAACTATTACATGAATGATACCGACACATTCACAGCACAATACTGAATGTTGGAGAAAGTGAGGACTGCAGATGCTGGAGACTAGAGTTGAAAAGTGTAGTGCTGGAAAAGCGCAGCAGGCCAGGCAGGATCCGAGGAGCAGGAGAATCGACGTTTCGGTCATAAGCCCTTCTTCTAGAATGAGGCTGGTGTGCCAAGCGGTATGAGATAAAAGTTAGGAGAGGCGGGATTCGTGGGAGTGTCGCTCGGAATACGATAAGTGGAAGGAGGTGAGGGTGAGGGTGATAGGCTGGAGAGGGGGTGAGGGCGGAGAGTTCGGGAAGAAGATTGCAAGTCAAAAGGGCGGTGCTGAATCCGGGGATGAGACTGAGATAAAGTGGGGGGAGGGGAAATGAGGAAGCTGGAGAAATCTACATTCATCCCGTGTGATTGGACACTCCCCTCCATTTGCCACCAGGACAGAATCCCACTGGTCCTCACCTTCCACCCCACCAACCTTTGGATACATCGTATCATCCTCCGACATTTCCGCCACCTCCGAACAGACCCCACCACTAGGGATATATTTCCCTCCTCACCCCTATCAGCGTTCCAGAAAGACCACTCCCTCCGCGAATCCCTCGTCAGGTCCACACCTCCCACCAACCCAACCTCCACTCCGGCACCTTCCCCTGCAACCACAAGAAATGCAAAACTTGCGCCCACACGTCACCCCTCACCTCCCTCCAAGGCACCAATGGATCCTTCCATATCCGTCACAAACTCACCTGAACCTCCACACACATCATTTACTGCATCCGCTGCACTCTGTGTGGTCTCCTCTACATTGGGGAGACAGGCCGCCTATTTGCAGAACGTTTCAGGGAACACCTCTGGGACACCTGCAGCAACCAACCAAACCGCCCCGTGGATGAACACTTTAACTCCCCCTCACACTCCGCCAAGGACATGCAGGTCCTTGGCCTCCTCCATCGCCAGACCCTGGCCACATGACTCCTGGAGGAAGAGCGCCTCATCTTCCGCGTAGGAAACCTCCAACCATATGGGATGAATGTAGATTTCTCCAGCTTCCTCATTTCCCTACTCCCCACCTTATTTCAGTCCCAACCCTCGGATTCAGCATCGCCCTCTTGACCTGCAAACTTCTTCCCGACCTCTCCGCCCACACCCCCTCTCTGGCCTATCACCCTCACTCTTACCTCCATCTATCTATCGTATTCCCAGCGCCCCTCCCCAAAATTCCAACCAGCCCCCCCCCCCCCCCCCCCCCACACACACACACACACACACATTTTATCTCAGCCCGCTTGGCACACCAGCCTCATTCCTGAAGAAGGGCTTATGCCTGAAATGTCGATTCTCCTGCTCCTCGGATGCTGGCTGGCCTGCTGCGCTTTTCCAGCACCACACTTTTCAATCCTGAATGTTGTACAAGTCTTACTACACATGGACACAGACTGCTTCAGGAGCTGATGGGGATAAAATTGTTCTGAACATTGTGTGATCTTCATTGAATTACCCCACATCTGAGCTGGTGAGGGGTGGGGGTGACATTGAGGAGTAACTGACGATGCTTGTGCTGAGGATCTCCCGCAGAGATATCCCAGGACTGAGGTGGTAGATATCCAAGAAACACAAACATCTTCTTTGTACTGAATCACTTCAACAAGTGGGGAGGACACTATTTATTTCCATTAAGTTCCATTTTGTTTGGGTTCCTTAATACCATCCTCAGTTAAATACTGCCTTGTTATCAGGGTCAGTTACTCTTCCCAGTGTTAATATCTTTTGCTGGTGTGAATAGGTCACAATGTATGTGTGGAACGTGTTTCCTTCTCACAGAATGGAGTGACAGCGGACCTCTCTATTCCAGAGAGGAAGGGGAGATAGATTACTGAGATAGTTGGAAGCCCGGATGGATGGATGTTTGACATATCAGGTACTCCATCAGTTGGTGCCGAGAGCAGATCTGCCATGATCCTATTGAAGGGAAAATCAGGCTGTTGGGGCTGAATGACCTACTCCTGCTTCTTATGTTCTTGTATTCGGTTATTGGATGGTTCAACATTGTTATTTTCCTGGAAGTCCTGTGAATGATTGTTAAAGGCAGAGAGACCAGAGGAGTTTTGAGCAATATCTGGGTTCGATATGAGGGCTGTATTCACTGTGAAATTGGATCTGCACCATGACAAATAAATGTAGACAGGGAACCATCTGTAAAGAGAGAGGAGGGGCCTGTTTTACAGCAACACATACTCTTTCCCCAAGAACGTTTTCCAATCCATACAAAACAATGTTTGACTGTCTTCAGAGGTTGAATGGTGTCCTCTGTTTCTATGCACCACCAACCCAGGAGCAAGTGGTCTCCAACTGCTCCTGAGCAGCAGGTTTATGAGACTGAATGGAATGGGGAAATTTAGGATTGAGGAACAAGAGTGAGTCCCTGTACCACGAGGCACTAAGGTTGTGGTTGATCAGCTTGCAGCCTCAGCCCCACGTTCCTATCTGCAGTTCATTCTCCTTGAGCTAGTTTCCCATGAAACATTTTGCGAACACACTTCTGAAGAAATGCAAACACACAGGTACCACAGACTTGTGTGGCAGAGAATTCCCACTCAAACGGTCGTTGGAGAATTTCTCTGTATCCCTGTCCCTATCGCGGTCGGAGAGTCTTTTTTTTGTGTTTCTGGTCCCTCTCCTCCATAGGTCACGGCAAATTTCAGCGTAAGCAAGTGATATGGCAAATGATATCAGTCTCAGACTGGGTCAGGTTCAGTGTTAGGAACAAGTCAGGCGGGTTTCTTAAATTTGTAAAAATAACTAATCTAAAACCAAATTTACTTAAATTACGATGGAAATATAACTGACATAAAGTTTGGACATTGACATTGATGTAGTCTCTGAATTGTCATGTACTGATGCAGTATGTACATCAAGTTTATTTTTCTATAAATCTGAGACACAGAAACATGCACACAAAGAAACACACACACATACACACACACACACGTCTGAAGGCAGACAGGAAAAAAATGAAACTCTGCAGAATATTAGTTCAGAAGAGCTTTGAACAAATAACAGCTAATTTCATGAAAAAGGAAAATTGAGATTGTCTCAATTGTTATTCTGTTTCACAGATGAAATTCCTTCCAGGAACAGTTGGATTTGGGAGAATTGACTTTTCTGCAGGGAGTGGAACGATTCCAATAAATCCTCAAAAGGAACCCTCCATGCGTGGTAAAGATGACTGATGTGTTTTCAGCTCTCAAATGTTGCTGTAAAGAAGGTCAACTAAAGTGATGGAGCAATGGCTATTTCTTCCCAGACAAGTTACATTTTCTCCCGCTTTGAGATGAAACATGAAATAATGTTACCCCAAAACCAACCTAGACCATGTACGGTCACACTGAATATTCCCCTGATTGCATACTGAATCCCTGTTAGCCTCTGCATTTAGGAGTAGGACTCATGAATAAGGGCTTATGCCCGAAACATCGATTCTCCTGCTCCTTGGATGCTGCCTGACCTGCTGTGCTTTTCCAGCAACACACTTTTCAGCTCTGATCTCCAGCATCTGCAGTACTCACTTTCTCCTTTCTGTCCTATTCCAAGCTGTTTCTCCTGGAATTTGAGAAAGGGAGGGAGGGAGTGTAGGTGGGAGTAGGTGGTCCTGGTGTTGGTGCTGGTGTAGTTGGGAGGGAGATGGTGACTTGTCCAGAGGGAGTCAGTCCGCAGTGTTGCATCCATGCAGTGTTATTAGTGAGGGAGATATAGTAGAGGGGAAAGAGAGAGAGAGAGAGAGAGAGAGAGAGAGAGAGAGAGAGAGAGAGAGAGAGAAGGTGTTTCTAACAAAAATGAGAGTTTTGGAGCATGAGCCTTGTCCGGGGTCGGTGCTATAACAGGTATACAGGGAGCAGAGAGAATGCAGTGACCCTAATGATGACAGAGCGGATTAGGTTATTGATGTTTTTCCTGTCTTGCTGGACATTTCCTCAGACCGCAGATACTGCACTGAAATGGGTGGTGAGCTCAGACAATGCTCGTTGGGTCCAGTGGTGTGGCCCATTCAGGGAAGAGAATGGTCCCCCTCTCGACCAGCCCATCCACCAGGACCTCCATGCCCCTGTTAACAAACCGTGTGGTAATTGCCCCTTAACTGCCATGCTCGGGGTAAGCTGTGCAGGGCAGCTCCAATCTGTGAAAGCATAACCGTGTGCCCATTGGTCTTTTAAAGATGGCACCAGTGCCAGTGATAATGGAATATCCGGGGCATCCGAGTGATGGTGTGTACCTCCAGCCATGATGGATGGGAGAATTGGGCTGGCATTCAATGAGAGGGATACCATGCGGTGGAGTAAGTAGTTAATGTGGTGGGTTAGGTAAGAAAGCAGAAGCAAACTATCTCGGCGTCATACAGACGATCCCTCTGTCATACTCAATGAAAATTACACTGACACAAATTACTGTTAGATTGAGCCCAATGAGTCGAAGACTCTGCTAAGCCCATTCCCAGTTACAAAGCTGCAGCTGGTCCAATACAGAGAAGGAGATAAACATGACCTACCCTTGGGAAATAAGGTAGTTGGAGCGGGTGATTGAGATAACAATGGGGGAACACTTTGTGACAAGTCATCATAATCCTATTAGTTTTAAAATACAGATGGGAAAAAATGAACCAGGACTAAAACTTAAAGTTCTAAATTGTTAAAAAGCCAATTTTGATAATATTACTCAAGACATTTCCAAAGTCGATTGGCATAAATATTGGCAGATAAGGGGCCAGCTGAGAAGTGGGAAGCCTTCAAAAATGAGATGTCAAGAGCACAGAGATAGTATGTCCATGTTAGGGTGAAAGGTAAGTCTGAGAGGTGTAAGGAATGCTGGAGGATTGTAAAAATAGGTTCTGTTCACGGATTAACAGGAAGCAAACGTCAGGTATAGACAGCAGAAATGGAGGTTTTTTAATAATTCATTCATGGAATGAGGGCGTCGTTGGACAGGCCAGCATCTATTACACATCCCTAATTGTCCAGTGGGCAGTTAAGAGTCAACTACATTGCTATGGATCTGGAGACACATGTAGGCCAGAACAGGTAAGGATGGCAGATTGATTCCTTCAAAATCCATCCAGATGGATTTTGCTGACAATCGAAATGGTCATCACTAGTCTCCTATTTCCTGATTTAAAGTGAGTCACTAGAAGTCTCTGAAGGCAACAGGAGTACACATAAGAGGGAAATCAGGAGCGCAAAACGGGGGCATATGATAACTTTGGCAAATTGGGTTAAGGGGTATCTAAAGCAATTCTACAAATACGGATTTTAAAAAAAAACTAGGGAGAGAATCGGGTCCCTTAAAGATCAGAAAGCCCGCAGATGTGCAGAAATGTCGGAGATCGGGTAGTATAGAACGAATATTTTGTACCAGTATTTATTGTACAGGATATGGAAGTGGGAGGACTTGGGAAATAAATAGTGTTATCTTGTAAAGTGTCTGTCTTCCAGAGGAGATGCTGGAGGTCTTAAAATGTACAAATGTGGATCAATGTCCACAACGTTATTCGATATATGCTAGAACTTTGAGAGAAGCTGGGGAAATGACTGCTGGGCCCCATGCGGAGATATTTGTATCATCGATAGCTACAGGTGAGGTACTGGATGACTAGAGATTGTCAATGAAAACCTGCACATCCAATCTAAGTGTTTAAGGATTTAAGAGCCATTTTAGGTGTATACAATTCTTGTGCATGAATTGTATAACCCTTTGATCTTTTCCTTATAACTTCTGTGTTTAAGGTCTTCCTCTTTCTAACTTGATGAAGGAGCAGCGCTATGGAAGCTTGTGTTCTCAAATAAAACCTTGGGCTGTAAACTACTGTCGTGTGATTTTTGACCTTGCCCGACCCAGTCCAAAACCAGCGGCTCCATATCGTAGCATTTTATTGCTTAGCCACTCATCTCTATGAGCAAATAAATCTTTCCCTTTCCCATGTAGTCCTGTCTTGCATATTAATCTTTTTGTGACATACTGCTGTTTGGAAATCCAGATCTAGTACATCTATATGATCCCAGTATCCACCTTGTTTGTCACTTCTTTTAAGAAAGCTAGTCAATTCATTCAAACATGATTTATCATTCATAAAACGATGTTGACTGTGTTGGATTGTGGCTTGATTTTGAACATCTTTTGTTATGAATCCCTTCATAATGGATTCTAACAATTTACCTTAAGTCCCAATCGTTTTCTCACCTTTTTTAAGTACCCTAGTAAAGTTGGTTAATCTAGGTTCTTTGCTTTCTATAACCTCTACGTTCCCTTTCCGAATTCGTGTATAACAGGCCCAAGGCTGTAAAAGATTTGCTCCAATTGCTGTGCAAGTGCCAGATGTCTGTTTGGACTCATTCTATTTCTGCCTTGTACACTCGCCAGGCTGAATATCATCCTGGTGTTCCTACATTATAGTCTCGATGGCTTGCATGTCCTGCTCCTGTTCCTGACCAAGCCGTTCAAGATCTCAATGTCCTCCTGCTGTCGCTGAATGACAGTTTTGGAGACTTATGAAATCTCCCTGCTGAAATGTCATTTTTCAAAGGCTGAAGTATGCAGACAAGCTGTGTTGTCCGCATTGGGCAGCTCAGTGGTTCGCACTGCTGCCTCACAGCACCAGAGATTCGTATTCAAGCGAAGGAGAAAATTGATCTTCATTGAGAGAGGCAATGTTTGATCAGCGAGTCAGCGTGAAGTCATCAGAGCATAGTCATCCATTTCACAATGCCCCATATGAGAAACTGATAAAGAAACTAAAATCTCATGGTATCAAGAGTGCCCGTTATTACTTGTGGTATTCATAAATGATGTAGATGTGAATGTGGAGAGGGTTTGGAGGGTGCGATAAATAAGTGCATATTCGACACAAAGAATGGCCAGGTGGTTGGCAGTGAGGAGGAAGGCCTTATATTTCAGGAAGATACAGATGGAATGGTCAGACGGGCAAATCAATGGCAGATGCAATGTAATCCTGATAAATATGAGGTGATGCAGTTTGGAAGTAGGAACCAGACAGGAGAGGACTCAGTGAATGGTAACACAGTAGGAAGATCAGAGGGTGCTTCGCCACAAATCCCTGTGACTGGACAGTTTCGTAGTCAAGTTAAGAAGCGATTGGGAACGGTAAATACAGCCTCTACTCATCGGAACATAGATTATAAGAGCTATACAAGACATTGGTTCGCCAAGATGGATAACAGTGTGAAGTTCTTGAAGCCATATTATAGGAAGGATGTGATTGCACTGGAGGGCGTGCTGAGGAGATTTACCTGGATGTTCCTTGGGATGGAGCACATCAGCTATGGAGAGAGGCTGGATAAGCTCAGGTTGTTTACTTTGGAGCAGATAAGGCTGAGGGGGCATGATTCAGAAGGATAAGCTTACTGGGACGTGGACAGGGTGGATAGACAGCAGCTGTTCCTTTTAGTCAAAGGAGCACACGTTTAAATTGAAGGGTTTGAGGGTTAAAGAGGATTTGCGGAATGTTTTTCACCCAGAGGGTTTTGGGGTCTGGAATGTTCTTCCTGAGGGGGGAGTTATCATGGTAACCTCACAACGGTTACAAAGTTACTTGAATGAGCACTGGAAGTGTCATAACATTCCCTGCTAGGGGCCTCGTGTAGGAAAGTGGGAATACTATAGACTGTATTTCTGACGGTGCAGAGCCTATAATTCTGTGATTCTATGGCGGTGGACGTCAATTGATGGTTTTCCGAAGAGAACATCAACAATAATTATAAGAGTGAACTGTCAATGGAAAAGGTTAGAGGAAACAAGCGCAAATTCGTTACTTATCAACCCAGAGAACGGAGAATAGAGAACAGGGAAATGGCAGAATTATGAAGCAACTACTTCAGTTCTATCTTCACAGAAGAAAACAGACCAAACAAATCAAATCTTCCCAGCAACACTGGCAAGCCTAAGTCTCGAGAGAAAAAGAATGAAATTAGTAAATAAATGCTTTAAGAGAAATTATTGGGACTGAAGTATTTAGACTACATATGGAAGGTGAGAAGGTAAAATCCAATACCAGGGACCTGTGCTTAAATAAAGGAGACTACAATAGGATGAGGGAGGAGTTGGCTAAGGTTGGCTCGAAGTAAATGCTTGACGCAGAAACTGTTGATGAATAGTGGATGGCTTTCAAAGCAATGTTTCCCAAGTGCTCAGCAACAATATGTAACAGGAAAATGGAAGGACTGTATGAAAACAAAAGGTAACCTGCTATGATGTCTCAGGAAATAATGGAGACTACCAAGATTAAATAAATTGCATAAATAATGCCAAAGACCATGGGAAAACTAAAAGATTGGGAAAACTTTAAAGGTGAAAAAAATGCAACAATAACGTTATCAAGAAACATAATAAAATTAACCTATGTGAGCAAAGACAGATAGCAAAAGATTCAATAAATGTATAAAACAAAAAGAGTGGCGAAGGTAAGCACTGGTCCTTTAGAGGGTGAGAAGGGCGATTCACTAATAGGACATGAGGAAATGGCTGATGAATTGTTGGTCTTCACATCGGCAGACGCTCATAACATGCCAATAATTGTCAAATAGAGGAAGGTAGGTGAGGACCTGGAAGCATACATTTCCACGAGAGAGATAGTGTTGGGCAAGGTAACGGAGGTAATGTTAGATAAGTCCCGTAGCCCTGATGGAATGCATCCCAGGGTACTAACAGAGGTGGTGAGAGAAATATCAAATACGTTTGTGGAATTTTTTCTAAATTCACTGGCCTCTGGTGCAGTTCCAGCAGATTGTAAAACAGGAAATCAGAGAAAACTGTTGAAATGGAAAGGTAGACAAAGAGTGGGGAATTGTAGACCGGTTAGCCGAGCATGTGTAGTGGGGAAATTGTGCCGCTGGGCAGACACAGCATCAGTTTATGAAAGGCAGGTCATGCTTAACTAATTTATTGGAACTCTATGAAGACATTATGACTACGGGGACCCAGTAGCTGTGGTATACTGAGACTTCCAAAAGGTATTCTAAAAGGTTACTGCATGGCGTTACAGGTAATGTATTAACATGTGTAGTGGATTGGTGAACTAACAGGAAGCAAAGAGTGGGAATAAATGAGTGCCTTTCTGGTTGCTGATCAGTGACTAGTGGTGTGCCTCAGGGAACGCAATTATTCACATCTTGCATAGATGATTTGGATTTGAGGACCACGTCTCAAACATTGCAAATGATACTGAAATGAATGGCAGAGCAAAGTATACAGAAGACAGTTAAATTTTGCAAACGATATAAATAGTTTAAGTGAGAGGACAAAGGTCTAGCAGATGGAGTACAATTGTAATAAATATGAAGTCATCCAATTTGGAAGGAATAGCAATAAAAAGGATGGTTTTTGCATTGTAAAGATAGAGCATGTTTCTGTGCCTGGGTGTCCTTGCGTATGAATCACAGAAGTTGGTCTGAAGGTGCAACAATTAACAAGGCAAATAGAAATTTGTTTTTCATTGTGAAAGAGATTGATTTTAAACGCAGGGAGGTAATGTTGCAGCTGTATAAGGTGCTGGTGGGACCACACTTGGGGTTCTGTGTGCAGTTATGGTCTCCCTACTTGAGAAAGGATGTTCTGCCACTACTGTGGACGCAGCTGAAAAATGTGTTGCTGGAAAGGCGCAGCAGGTCAGGCAGCATCAAAGGAGCAGGAGAATCGGCGTTTCGGGCATAAGCCCTTCTTCAGGAATGAGACAGGCGAAGATAAAAGGTAGGAAGGAAGGACTTGTGGAGGGTCGTTGGGAATGCGATAGGTGGAAGGAGGTTGAGGTGAGGGTGATAGGCCGGAGAGGGGGTGGAGGCGGAGAGGTCGGGAGGAAATTGCATTTCGAGAAGGCGGTGCTGAGTCCGAGGGGTGGGACTGAGATAAGGTGGGGGAGGGGAAATGAGGAAGCTGGAGAAATCTGCATTCATCACTACTGTGGACGCAGAGGAGGTTCACTAGTTTAGTTACAGAGTTGAGGGGTTTGGACTGAGGAGAATGGAATTATATATTGATTGGAATTTGAAAGAATGAGAGGGGATCTGATAGAAACATATATCCCTAAAAGGGAATAGATAAGATAGAAATAGAGAGGACATTTCCAGTAGCAGGTGAAAGTAGGACGAGAGGGCAAAGCCTCCAAATTAGATGGAGCAGATTTAGGACTGAATTGAGAAGGAACTTGTTGACCCAGAAGGTTGTGACTCTGTGGAATTCCCTGCCCAGTGAAGTATTTGAGGCTTTGTCATTGAATGTTTTTTAAAGCGCAGATCGATAATTTTTTGAGCAGTAAAGGTAATAAGGGTTATGTTGAGCGGGCTGGTAACTGGAGCTGAGGCCATGAAATGATCAGCCATGATCTTATTGACGCTGTTAGTTCTTTCGTTATTGTGAAATGGGTCAACATGAAATGGGAATCATAATTGAGAAACTGACTGGTTGATACATATGGAGAATCAAAGGATGCCATACATTTGGAATTTTCAGAAAGATTTTGGGAAAGACTCTGGACTAGTATGCAAAATCAAATATTATGGAATTGGGATAAAATGTGATTCTTTTTAGAATAGGAGAGCTGACAGGAAACAGTGAACAGGAATACAATACTCTGTTTTGAAGTACAAGGATCATTGGGTGGCGCAGTGATCGGTGCTTGGGCCCCAGCTATTCCCAATATGACTCAAACATTTCGTTGAGGGAATCAAATGCAGTATATTCCAGTCTGTTGACAGCACTAAACGATGTCGGATTGTGAGTGGGTGAGGAGGATATTGAAAAATAAAGCTGCAAGATGATTGAGAAAAGTAGAGTGAATGTGCAAATATGTGGCAGATGAAGAGCAATGAAGGTAGATGTGTCGGTGTGTACTTTGGTGGGAGCAATAGAACTGCAACCTAACATTTGAAAAGGGATTATTTGAAACATGCTGATCTTTAAAGGAATTTCTGTTTCTTCTGCGCAGATCTCTAACGTCAGTGCAGGGCAGTGAGTTCTGAAGCCAGAATTCAATACTGGAAATGGCATTGGCACAATGACCCATGAACACAGACCCACCAAGTGGGTAGCTGTAACATTGAAATGGTTCTGAATCTCCATGTACATTAGTCATGAAAGCAGTGTTGCAGGAACGCAAAGTTGGTAGGAAGATAATTCGTGTGTTCACTAATATTTCGCGAGGATTTGAGTCCAGGAGTAAGGGGGTCTTACTGAAATTGCACAGGGCCTTAGTGAGACCCCATCTCGAACATTGTGCGGTGTTCTGTGTAGTTTTGGTTTCATTACCTAATTATGGACAAACCGAATATTGAGGCAGTACCGTGAAGGATGACCAGACCGATCTCTCGGAAGACAGGCTTGGTGTGGGAGCGGGGTTTGGGGCGACATGGCCTGTATTTAATGGGGTTTAAAAATGAGTGGAGATCTCAGTGACATATAAATAAAACTCTGACAGGACGAGACAGATTGGAAACAGGAACGATAATTCCCCTGGCTGGGATATCTGAAACAAAGGGCCACAATATTAGGTACAGGCAGGCCACTCTGTATTGAGATGAGAATAAATGCCTGCAATCAGAGACTGCTGACCATGGGAAATCTCTCCCACATAAGGCTGTGGAAGACAGGACACTGAATATAAATAAGGATTTCTAGACACTAAATGGATCGGGAGACAGCGGGAGGATGGCTGTCACAAGCTCACAGATTTTAGGAAGGAGGTTTCTGTGGGGTCAACAGGACTGTGTTTCTCATTCCCTTTTCCGATACTGAGGCTGCAGCCGGGTGTTCTGCTGGTTTTATCCGTCCAAACTCGGAGCACTTAAATACAATTTACTGTCTTGCTTGACTGGTTAAGAGACCATTGAAAAGTTTACCACATGGCTGTGTTCCTGTCATCACATTTAGGCCAGACCAGGAATGCATGGAATTCACCAGCCCGGAATTCACTTCCTGAAAGTACGTTGTGGAAGCAAATTGACGTTTGCAATCGACATTGATTTCAGGGTTACTGTTACTGACACCAGAGTTTAGATCTGCTATTAACTTCCACCAGCTGCCAGAGAATTAGCCTGGTCTGGATTTGTAAACCAGTGACATTTTCAGAACAGCACCAAATACACGTGGGGACCTATCCGAAACCACACTGAGCTGGTTATTTCTGTGCTGCTTGACAGCTCTGCCAAAAAGATCTTCCACCAATTTGGCTATGGTGATGGGACTGAGAGGGTGGTAATTGGTCAGATTGCAAGTCTTCCCCTCTTAGGAAACTGCACATAGCTGAGAAATGTTTTGCTTTGCCAGGGAGATGGCAGACTTGGAGCTGGAACGAAACAGCTCCCCCGGGGACATGGCTTGTTGTGCAGCACAAGTCTTCAGTCATATTGCAGGAATGGTATCAGGGCCTAGTGCCTTTGTCGTATCAATTGTGTTCGGCTGGTTCTTCATGTCACGTGCAGCGAATCGAAGTGATTGAAGACTGCCATCAGTGATTTTGTGGGCATCATGTCGAGGGTGAGGTGGATCATTCACTGAACAATTCTGGCTGAGAATTGTGCAGATCCTACATCTTTGTTTTTGCACTGATGTACGGACTGTTCCATTATTCAGGATGGGGATATTTGTGGAGTCCTCTCCTACAGTGAATTGTTTCATGATCCATCGCCATTTATGACTGAATGTGGCAGGACTGTTGGTCTGTTGGTCTTGGGCGCATTGCACCCTGTCAATCAGATGTCAATTCGACTGTTCGGAATGCAAGCAGTCAGTTGTGAGTTGTGGTAGCTTTAGTGGTTTGTCATCAGGTTTAGGTACACATGGTTCTGACACTGGCATGTTCACTCATACGTCACTGAACTATTGATTGGCTTGGTGGTAATGGTAGACTGAGGGATTATCCCAGGCAAAACGTTACAGATTGTAGTTAAATATAATTCTGCTATTGCTACTGCTGTTATCGACATCACCTCATCAATGTTAGAAATTCTCTGTTTAAGAAATTTCAGAAAGTTAGATCATTGAAAGCATTTACAGAGGAGCCTGGACTTGGAAATGAATTGAGGGCAATGAAGAATTAGTGATGAAAGACGAGTTATAGAGTCATCTATTCTTAGAGTCATACAATATGCAAACAGACCCTTCGCCCCAAATCATCCATGCTCACCAGCGTTCCTAAACTGGACGAGTTCGTTTTTTCTTCTTTTGGCACATACCCCTCCAAACCTTTCTCATTCCTGGACCATCAAATTGTCTTTCAAATGTTGTAATTGTATTCACAAATACCACTTCCTCTGATACCTCGCTACATATACACACCACCCTCTTTAAGAAACAGTTGCTGCATAGATCTCACTTAAATCTCTTCCCTCTCACGTTAAACCTATCCTCTCTGATTTTGGACAGCATCACCCTGGGGAAAAGAGCATGGTTATTCATTCTATCCATATCCCTCATGACTCAATAAACTTCTATAAGGTCACCCCTCAGCGCGCTACACAAAGGGAACAAAATCCCAGCCTCTCCATATATCTCAGAACGACCCATCCACGTCACAACATTTCAAATATTTTTGCACCCTTTCCAGTTTATAGTATCCTTCCTATAGCAGGGCGACATTAATTGTTCTCAGGACTCCAAATGTGGCCTTGCCATTCTCTTGTACAGCCACAACATGATGTTCCAATTCCTACACGCAATGCTCTGACCAATGAAGGTTAGCGTGCCTAACGGTTTCTTTACCGCCGGGTCCACCTGTGACTCCACTTTCAAGGAATTTCATACCTGCACCCTGGGTCTCTCTGTTGACAACACTCTCCAGCGCCCTACTGTTTACTTTGTAAATCCTGCAATTGGTTTGTCTAATAAAATGCAACACCTCACATTTATCTGCATGATCCTCCATCTGCCAATTCTCGGCACACTTGCACAGTACAACAAGATCTCATTGTTCGCTAAGATAACCTTCTACACTGCCCACTATAACATCAATTTTGGGTTTTTCATCTACAAACTTACTCTCCGTGTTTCCTATATTCTCATCCAAATGAATTACAAAAGCAATGAACAGCACCAGCCTGGTCATTGTGGCACACCACTGGTCACAGACCTCCAATTGGAACAACAAATTTTGCCGAGCTCGCTCTGTTTCATTCTGTCAAGCCAATTTTGTATCAAAATGGCTTGTTCTCCCTGATGCCCTGTGATCAAACCTTATTAAGGAGGCTACCATGTGGAATTTTGTTCGGGCTCACTAAGGTCCATGTAGACAACGTATGCTGCTTTACCTTCATCTATTTTCCCGATCACCTCTTCAAAAACTGCAACCTAGTTTGTGAGACAGGTTTTCCCGGACACAAAACCGTGCTGTCTATTCCGAACCAGTCCTTGACTTTCGAAACGCATGTGCATCCTGACTGTCACCCTTGACATCAAACTCACTAGTCTGCAGTTCCCTGGCTTTGCCTTGCAGTCTTGTTACAAATAATGTAACAACATTAGCTGTCTTCCTGTCCTCCAGCACCTCAACCATGGTTGTCAATGATACACGTAAGAAAGTCAAGAGAACGGCAAATTTTGTCAACCAGAAGCAAAGACAGAACGTGCTGGAAAAGCTCAGCAAGTCTGACAGCATTTGTGCAGAGAAATCAGAGTTAATGTGTTATGACACGGGGCAAAACCCCACCTGTGCTAATTTAAACCTGCAACACAGAAAATATTTAATCTGGGTTGTAATCTGTTAAAATTCGAAAGGTCAAGAACTATCCTAAAGGTCACTATTTAAAGTAAAAATTAACACTTTTATTTTTTAGCGTCTAACAGGGAATATTTAACTAACAACTATTTGCAACTCCTTTCTCTCACCTTACTTTTACTTTCTCTTCTACACTACTGCCCGATAAAACCCCCCAATTAAGATTGACCAAAAAATTTCAAATTTCAGAACGAGCCAGATGTCAAATCTTCTCTTATCTTCCTCTGTCTTCTTTTCTTCTCCTTAGTGTTTCTGTTTAACAGATCAGTGATACGTAAAGGTGAATTTAAGATAACTATTCTCCAGGCAGTCTGCAGATGTTGGCAGTTGTCCCCCAACTGTTCATTTTTTTTCGGCTTTATACCCCAAAGCATTGAATCGTTTCATTTTTTTTATGTTGTCAAAATGCCAAATTCATACTTGATTGGAGTTTCATATCTTGGGGCATAATGTAAACTGATAGGTCGAATTTCTTTTTTATTGTCTCATACCAAGCCAGGTACTGCCAGCTGCGAGATCAAATGTAACATTGTAAATTTTCCGCAACTCGCTGTGCTTGCTAAATCCTTCAATTCTATTAAAGGCACAGTACCCTTTACACGCTCATAACACCCTCCCTCTCAAAAAAGAAGAACCATCCTAATGAAAACATGGTTTCATTTGTTTTTCTATTCTTTAAACACATTACCATAACATGCAGATATCTTAAATCTAAGTTAACCTTAACTGCTTCCCATATACTTGTACACAACATTGGATAAATGCAAGTTTCACATCCACTTAATCAGTTAAATCCGTGATAACGTGTCTGCGATAGCATTCTTACGTTCAAATTCTCTCTCTCTTTGCTAAGGTAAGAGCGTTCTCTCTCTTTTTCTCTCTTTTCTCTCTCTCTTTTCTCAGCTAAGATCCTTCCCCTTCTCTCTTTTTTCCTCTCACTCATTTCTATCTTGCTTTCTGTTTCTTCGCTCTCTCTTTCTCTCTCCCTTTGTTTATCATCCAACTCCATTTTCGTCAATTGTAATTCAAGTTTTTTCTCACTTTACTGCATTTGTCTTATTGGACAAAATACGGAGCAATGGGATTGTGGGAGACGTAGCAGTTTGGATCAGTAATTGCTTGCTGAAAGAAAACAGAGGGTTGTAGTCGATAGAACATGTTCATCTTGGTGTCCACTAACTAGCGGCGTACCACAAGAGTCGGTTTTGGGTCCACTGCTGCTCGTCACCTTTATAAATGACCTGGATAAGGGCTTAGAAGGGTGAATTAGTAAATTTGCGGACGACACTAAGGTCAGTGGAGTTGTGGATAGTGACGAAGGATGTAGTAGGTTGCAGAGAGACATAGATAGGATGCAGAGCTGGGCTGAGAGGTGGCAAATTAACTTTAATGTGGACAGGTGTGAAGCGATACGCTTTGGACGGAGTAATCGGAATGCAAAGTACTGGGCTAATGGTAAGATTCTTGGGAGTGGAGATGAGCAGGGAGATCTCGGTGTCCATGTACACAGATCTCTGAAAGTTGCCACCCAGATTGACAGGGTTGTTAAGAAGGCATACAGTGTTTTGGCCTTTATCAATAGAGGGATTGAGATCCGGAACCAGGCGGTTGTGCTGCAGCTGTACAAAGCTCTGGTATGGCCACACTTGGAGTATTGTGTACAGTTCTGGTAACCGCATTATAGGAAGGATGTGGAAGCTTTGGAAAGGGTGCAGAGGAGATTTACTAGGATGTTGCTTGGTATGGAAGGAATGTCTTACGAGGAAAGGCTGAGGGCCTTGAGGCTGTTCTCGTTAGAGAGAAGAAGGTTTAGAGGTGACTTAATAGACATACAAGATAATCAGTGGGTTATATAGGGTGGACGGGGAGAGCCTTTATCCAAGTATGGGAACGGCAAACACGAGGGGACACAACTTTAAAGTGAGGGGAGATAGGTATAAGACAGATTTCAGAGGTAGTATCTTTACTCAGACAGTAGTAAGGATATGGAATGTTTTGCCTGCAACGCTAGTAGATTCGCCAAGTTTTAGTGCATTTAAGTCGTCATTGGACGGGCATATGGACGTACATGGAATAGTGCAGATGGGATGGCTTCAGATTAGTATGACAGGGCGGCGCAACATTGAGGCCCGAAGGGCCTGTATTGCGCTGTAATGTTCTATGTCTGTTTCCCTGACACACTTTCGTGAAATTCCCCGACAATTTCAGCTTTCCTTTTGTCCTTGGTTAAATCCAAATCTAACATCTTTGCTAATTCTAAAAGTTTGGCCTTTATCTTTCCGCCTAAACTTTCTTGCCAAATTTGAGAATCATCTTCAAATCTCTCTTAATATTTTAAACAGCCATGTATCTCACTTTTATTTTTTTAACTAACCACAAGTCATCAAAATTAGTCAAGTTGTCTCACTGACGTTTCATTTTAAAATCTTGGACACGAACGTGCAAATGTTTAAATATACTGTGTTTTATTTCATACCTCAAATCTGCCCAAATCTCAGACTGGGTCTTCCTAAACCTGTTTAAATCGTGGACGAAAACCCCCAAGCTGCTCCAACACAGGGCTCACCCCTCTGCTAATTTAAACTAGCCACACAGAAAAAGTTCACCTCATGCTATTAAATTTGAGAGGTAAAGATCCATTTACAGAGGTCACTATTTAAAGTAAAATTAACAATTTTATTATTTAAGTCCAACAGAGAATAATAAAACGATGTTGTGGTTCTGTTCGCCGAGCTGGAAATTTTTGTTGCAATCGTTTCATCCTCTGTCTAGATGACATCCTCAGTGCTTGGGAGCCTCTTGTGAAGCGCTTCTGTGGTGTTTCCTCCGGCATTAAACGTGGCCTGTCCCTGCCGCTTCCGGTTGTCAGTTCCAGCTGTCCGCTGTAGTGGCCGGTATATTGGGTCCAGGTCGATGTGTTTGTTGATGGAGTTTGTGGATGAGTGCCATGCTTCTAGGAATGCCCTGGCTGTTCTTTGTTTGGTTTGCCCTATAATGGTTGTCCCAGTCGAATTCATGTTGCTTGTCGTCTGCGTGTGTGGCTACTAAGGATAGCTGGTCGTGGCGTTTCGTGGCTAGTTGATGTTCATGGAACCCAATATACCGGCCACTACAGCGGACAGCTGAAACTGACAACCGGAAGCGGCAGGGACAGGCCACTATAAATGCCGGAAGAAACACCACAGAAGCGCTTCACAGGAGGCTCCCAAGCACTGAGGATGTCACCAAGACAGGGGACGAAACGTTTGCAACACAAAATTCCAGCTCGGCGAATAGAACCACAACAACGAGCACCCGAGCTACAAATCTTCACCCAAACTTTGAATAATAAAACGAACAACTATATCGAACGTCCTTCAGTTAAGCGTATCTTTTACCACCATCTCTATAATACCGGTCTGAAAAAATAAAATAGCTCGATTAAGATTTACAAAAAAAATTATCACATTTAAAAACCAGTCAACTTTGTCGACTCTCGTTTGTAGATTTTCCTCTATAGATTTTCCTCTCGGTCGGCTTCGATGTTCTGCTGTGGAAACCTCTAATAGACACGTACCTTTCAGGAAGCACTTCAGCTTGCAGTCTATCTTTGTGGATGTCCTTGGCAGTTCTCCCCCTAAATGTTCAAAATGTCCAGTTTTAAAACTCAAAATATCGGATAATTTCATTGATTTTGATGTCATCAAATACATTACATTTCAAACTCAATTTGATTTCAGTGTGTTGGGGCATAAGTTAAACTGACTGGCTGAATTTGAATTGGTTTTCGTTCCGTGGCAACTCAGTCTCACTATTGATTTCACAGTAAAATGTAACATTTTAACTTTTTTCAGAACACTTTATGCCAGCTTCCAGTCTCTCTTAAACGTAACATATATCTCTACACGTTCACAACAATATCACTAATCTGCCTTGCGTAGCGTTCCATAAATTTGATCAACTCAGGAAGTTCACGTAATAGTCGTTTCTGTTCCAAAACACAACCTTTTTATCTCATCCTTCCTTTACCTAGATCCTTCTTTCCAGTTATCATTCCAATTACTTACAATGTCACCGGTACTCTTCGAGAAAGTAATACATTGTGTGTGAGATAAAAGAATGGGGCGTAATCACATTCCCGTAAGAAGGAGTAAATGTGCAACTTTTTCAAGCTTTCTGATATCAAAAACAATGTAAAAAATCTCCTTTATTCGTGGATTTGGAAAGTGAAAAATGACGTTCATGGACCGAACAGCAGTAATGCAATAAACTTTTATTGGGATCATTGAACGAACAAATTTTCAGTTTATTCTTGAGAGTCTGAATTCATCTTTTTTTTTCAATTCTGGTTTGCATGCGTTTTTATCAAACTGCAATCATTATCGCTGAGAAAACCAGAAGTTGCTGGACATATGCAGTAGTTCTGGCAGAATCTGTTGTGAGAAAGCAGATTCAAAGTTGTGTACAGGAATGGGACTGAATTGCTTACTTTTTACCAATAATGTTCAGCGATGCGCAGGTTAGGTGCATTAGTCAGGGGTAAATGCAGCACAATAGAATAGGACATTGCTTCAGGGCGGGTTACTCTTAGGAGGGTCAGCGTGGACGTGCAGTGTGAAATGGCCTGTTTCCCCACCGTAGAGATTCTATGATTTCTTCATAAAAAGGGCGATCGTTGCGAGGATTAAGAATGTTTCCGAGCAAACTTAGGGCATACTGAAGTGGGAGGGTAAACAGCCAGCGGTCGTGGTCCACATTGATAACAAAGAAATAGGTAAGAAGAGTGAAAGATTGAAAGGTCCTGGAAAGAAAATTAAGGGAGTTAGAAGTGAATTTAAAAGCAGGATCTCCAGGGTTGCATTATTTAGATTAATTCCCGTGCACTTGGAAGTGAGACAAGGAAGAGGAAGATAATCGAGTTGAAAATGTGGCAAAGAGCTAGTTTGGGAGGATGGTTTTCGATTTTTGGATGATTCGGAGCGCTTCCAGAGCAGGTGGAACTGTACAAAAAGGAAAGTGTGCACTTTAACTGGAGGAGTCCCAACATCCTGGAAATGAGGTGTGATCGTGCAACTCCAGTAGGTTTAAGCTAATTTTACAGGAAGCTGGGGACCACAACAGCAAGTCAGAACCTGAGCAGAAATTAAAGGTTTGTCAAATAAATAGGCAGAGCCAGTGTAATGAAAATGCTGAGGGAAGAAATCATAACAATTTTAAAAATGTGAGTCGAAAGCTGGAGTAAATGAGAGGTTCACTATTATCGGGGATCAATAAATAAGGAGGGAGAGCCTGCACACAAAATTATTAAAAGAGAAAGACAAATCAAAAGAACTTAGGTCAAACATTTTAACTAAATATGTGCAGTATTTTGAATAAGCTAATAGCGCAAACAAAGATAAATAGGCATGGCATGTTGGGGACTACGGAAACGTGGTTGCAGGAAGAGTGTTAAATGTCCAAGGGTATTCAGTATTCAGACAATAAGGATCAGCAGGTGGAGTGTCTGCATTGGTGAAGGATGATATTAAGGAATGGCATTAGCACGTGGGACAAGAATGATGAATCAGTCCGGTTTGAAATAAAACACATGGAAAGAAACCCTTTGGTAGGAGCATTTGCAGCCCACAACTCGCTCCCACCCACAAACTATTTTGAAAGTCTGGAATAGCATGAAACAGAGAATAACGACTGCTTGAGACAAGGGCACAAGAATGATTATGGGTAATTTGAAATTGCACATTGACTGGATTAATCAATTTAGCAAGGAGAACCTCAAAGAACGATTCGTCAAATCTATGAGAGATTATTTCTTCGATTATCATGTTATCGGACTAATCAGAGAACGGCCTTTGGTATTAGGTAATGAGGAAGGAGCTATAAATCATATTGTAGTACAGGATCATCTTAGAAAGAGTGACCACAACATGCTGTATTTTCACATTCAGACTGTAACAGTGAAGACAGAGTTACATTGGAGAGGTTTAGTATTGGGCAAAGATAATTATATTGGCCTAACGAAAGGATTGGACTGAGTGGTCTTGGCAAAAAAGATTAAGGGGTAAAACAGTTGAAGAACAGTGGCAACTACTTGGGGAGATAGTCAAAACCTTTCCATTAAAGTGTAATCCTGAGTGGAAGAGGAATTTTAAAAAAAGATGAAAAGTGATCCATGTTTTAAAAAGGAAGTCAATAATAACATGAAAGTGCTGGCCTGGTGGTATTATCGCTGACTGCTTATTCAGATAATGTTCTGGGGACTCAGGTTCAAATGCTGCCACGGCAGATGGTGGAATTAAGAGTTTAATGATGATAATGAAACCATTGTTCATTGCTCAAAACACCCACATGTTTCATGAATGTCCTTTGTGGACGGAAACCAATATTCGTACATGTTCTGACCGACATGTGACTTCAAACCCATACAAATTTGATTGACGTTTACATGACCTCTGGACGATTGGGGACGGACAGTGAGTGCTGTCTAACCAGTGATGCTCTCATCCGATGAACGAATGAAAGAAAAACGCTTTAATTGTCAGCAATTACTAAAAACAAAATCACAATGGTTACGAAGGAAAATGAGTAGAAAACATAAGAAGTGATAAAGAACACTTCTCCGACGAGACAAAAAGTAAATAATGCTGAAAGTAAATGTTGGCCTTTTAGAGGATGAAAATGGTGAAGTAATAACAGGAAATTCAGAAATGGCAGAGGCGGAACCAACGCTTCCTGATTTTACAGTGGAAGATCATTTCTTCCCAAAATTTACAATAAGTGCAAATGATCGTGATAGGAGTGCGATGATGGGGAAGAAGATATTAAATACGTTGATGGGATTAAAGGCAGATCAGGCCGTCGACCTGCACTCTATCGTATTAACGGAGGTAACAGCAGAAGTACTGGAAATGTTAGTTACGATATTCAAAAAATCATTGGATTCTGGAACGGTGCCAAAGTATTGAAAAATTAATAATGTGGCACTCATATTCAAAACAGGAGATAGGCAAACATTCACAAGCTATAGACCAGTGATTTAACCTCTGTATTGGGGAAGTTGCTTCAGTTAATCTTAAAGTAGGAAATAACTGAACATTTGGAAAATCAAAGATCAATTCACGCGTGTCAGCACGGTTTTATGAAGGACAGGTTGTGCCTTACAAACCTGCTGGAGTTCTTTGAGAATGTAATCAACAATGTGGATAATTGGGATGCAGCTGTATATCAAAATTTCAGAAGGCATTTGACAAGGTGCTGCATAAAAGACTGATTTAGACCGCTGGATCTCGCGCGTTCAGGGTAGAGTATTGACTTGGATAGAGAATTGGCTGACTGACAGAAAGCAGAGCATCGGGATAAATGGTCTTTCTCTGGCGAACTGAAACTAGTGAGGTTCTGCAGGGTTCCGTTCTCAGAACTCTGGAATAGATTAGATTACTTACAGTGTGGAAACAGGCCCTTCGGCCCAACAAGTCCACACCGACCCTCCAAACAGCAACCCACCCAGACCCATTCCCCTACGCCTAACACTACGGGCAATTTAGCACGGACAATTGACCTAACCTGAACATCTTTGGACTGGGGGAGGAAACCGGAGCACCCGCAGGAATGCCACAGAGACACTGGGAGAATGTGCAAACTCCACACAGACCGATGCCTGAGGCCGGAATTGAACCCGAATCTCTGTCTTTGTGAGGCAGCAGGGTCAACCACTGTGCCACCTCAAGTGTTGACAACCTATCCAAGTGACCTGGAAGGAGAGACAGAGTGGAGCAACTAAATTAATAAATGGTACTAAACTAGGTGGCAAAACAAGCCGTAATGAGGAGCTAAATAATTTACAGATGAATGTTGATAAGATTGGAAAATGGGGCAGATTGCTATACCTGCAGATAGTGTGTTTAATTTGGATAAGTGCAAAGTTGAATTTCCTATCGCCACTCCAAGTTCCTATATTCTTGCGTTGCTCCATCTGCAGTTGTTTGAATATTATTCACCGTTGGTGGCTGGGGTAACAGGATTCGAGGGGTTTGGTTGAGGGAGATGCCGGTTGCTCTGTGTGTCGGTAACAAGACAGTGTTGTGGAGAAAAGACCGCAGTCAAGCCTTGTTGATTACTACAGCAGGCCTGGCAACCAGATGGCCTGCCCCTGTTCTTATTTCCTGATGTTTATTTGCCGGAGAAAACCACATCAAAATATTGCAGTCAGGCAGAGAGTCTGTAATTAATATGCCTATTTCATAATAAAGGGACAATTGATCATTTCGATTGGAAGTAAAAACTTGGCAATTCTTTTGAGATTTGATGACTATTTGCTGCAACTGCAGTGTGGGAAGTGGGTGACGGGACTGCAAACACTTCAGCATTTTTGCAAATTTATAGTTTAGATATTGAGTAAGATGGAAAGTGTCCATAATTTATAACTTACGAAAAATATTTTGAATATATTATGGGAGAATAAAAACATTGAAATAATTGGAAAAGGAAGATGTGAAGAAGATTAAGTTATTAAAGAGGTCTAGGCATGTCAAGGGAATGGGCAAATATTGGCCTTTGGATCATATTTTGGAAAATGTCTCCGTGTTTGAGCGAGTTCGGCGAGTTTTATGGAAAAAAACAGTGTACTATTTCAAACAACAGATTGCGAAACTGAGCCACGAGGAACGGGGAAACTGGACTACAAAACAAACCTCTGCGTCAACATCTTGTTTTTCAGGAGGCAATATAAGTCTTGAATTATTTTAAATCAAATACATTTAGAAATAGGAAAGTTTTTCTACAGTTTACAGATTAACGCTGAGACCACTTTCACTTTCTATGTGTGTCTCCTTTTTATTGAGCCTTCGAGTAAGGGGAAGAGCTGTTCTCTGTTCACGCGGTGCTGACCCCTCTTGCTGTTAATCACCTCCATCAGAAGCACCTCGCAACCTTTTTTGCTTAAAAGTAAAATCAAGTAAATCTCGCCTCTCTTCAGTTTGAGTACTCTCTTGTCTTGCTATTACTGAAATTTAGCACATTTATCAGTTATAAATTTCATCAGCGCTTGATCTGTCCTCCTGACAAACGGGTTTATACCCTCCAGTAACTTCACATTTTCCTCCTCACTGTGAACCACCAGCTCATCTTTGTATCATCCACAACATTCTTTAACATTCCCCCCAAACTCCAATTTACAGTTTGATGCAGTTGAGGTTCTTTTTTTATTAGGCAGCTACAAATTTTATTTTGGACTGGGAGCTGAATTCTCATTGATACAATGCCACTCTGTATGTTTCACTCATATGGCTTGTACGTAATTAATATTGGATTAGGTTTAGGTGGCTTTCACTGCAACATTTGAGTTCTACGTGGACCTGGATAATGTTCTTCATATCGTTCGCTGCAATAGTCAGACCTGAAGGAACTTTCCATCTATACGATTGACACCGATTTATAATTTTGTTTGAAAGTGCTAGAGTGATGAGGATAAAGATTCAATTAAATTCTACATACAGACTCATGGCAGGAGATCAAATTATATCGTAAATGCACCTTGAATTGGAAACAAATTTTTTAAAAAGTAAGGAGTTGTACCTTCCTTTCGGAGAACCCTACATATTTTCAACTCCAGAGAAGAATATTTTCTTCCCGGAATGTATTGAAGGCGAATAGTTTTATTGATTTAATTAGCGAAATGTTTGATTTTGTTTAATGTTTACATGTTTGTTACGTATATGTATATATTTTTTCCATTTTCACATTATTTTCTGTAGGCAATGAAAGATAACATAAGGTGTCGTAAAAGTTGTCCTGCTTTTAGGCATAATGTTATTAAGGCTAGAATATTTCTAAAAATATATTATCCAGCAAATGGGTCAGATAGATGGGTGTCTATCAGGAACGATATGAAGGTAATTCAAAATTCTCTGGTGGCTATTCCTCTATCAAAATGATTTTCAGTTTTTAGAACTGCTGAAGGGGATTGTCTTTTTGAGGAAAATGGAAAAGCAATCATTTATTGTACAATTGGAATGATTCTTATTTTCGGCAACGTTTGAGAAGAGTTAGTAGAATTATCGATACAGTGGACTCTTCTGCCAGGGGCATCAATAGGAGATTCTGTGGCAGCAAACGTTAATTTAAGGTGGTTTGTTGCTTTCCCTGTGCTCGGATTTAGAACGTATCGAAACATTTCAAGCATATTGTTAAAGGTGAGATTGAGTAGCCAGAAGTTATTGTCGATATTGGCAGGAATGACATTTTTATGGAAAGATTAAAGCAGTACAGAGTGAATTTAAGAGGTGAGGTAGAGGACGAAAAATAAAAGCTTAAAAATAATAATTTCTGGTTCACCTCCGAGGCCAAACACAACTGGGAAGGAACAAAAGATTAAAGGAGAAAATTCAATGGCGGAAGAGCTGCTGTATTGTTGAGGCATTTAGATTGGAAAATTGGAATCTATTTTAGAATAGAAATGACCGGATCAGAAAGGATGGGTCTAATCTAAACTGGAAAGCAACCAATATCTTAGCAGGGAGATTTGCTCATTCTATGTAGAGAGAGTTTACATTGATAGAGAAGACAACAAGGGGGATTCTAAGTATCAGTAAAAATTGTAGGATGGATGGAGAAGTTTCTGACTGCGGGGAGAACACGTCAAATAAACAATAAAAACGAGAGACTATGTAGTAATTCTGAAGTACTAAATTGCATTTATGTCAGGGTCTAACAGGAAAGGCTGATGAACTCAGGGCATGTTTAAGAACATTGGATTGAGACATCGTATTTAATACAGAAAGTTGGTTGAAAGATGTTCAAGTCGAGAGTGTAGTGCTGGGAAATCTCAGCAGGTCAGGCAGCATGTCAGGAGCAGGGAAATTGTCGTTTTGGGCAAAAGCCCCTCATCAGGCATGGGCTGATAAAGGGATTTTGCCTGAAACGTCGATTTTCCTGATCCTCAAGTGCTGCCTGACCTGCTGTGCTATTCCAGCACCACACACTCGACTCTAATCTCCAGCATCTGCAGTCTTCACTTTCGCCTGAGAGATGTTCAAGACTGGCCAGTTCATTGCTCAAGGTGGTAAGTGTCATAGAAAGAATGGGAAAAGGCATGGGGTGGGCAGGGAGGGGAGGTTTGCTGTTTATTATTGCTGGAACTGGAGAAGATATTTCTGATAGTTTATCAAGTTCAAGTTTGCAGGTAGGATTCAAAATAAGGAAGTAAAGTTCACTCTGAAGAGATTGCACTGAATGTTCTTTTGTGACAAATCGTCCAGTGAAAGTGTATTGGTAGAAATTAAAACTAAGTAAGGAAAGAGACGTTGATGGTATTGCACCATATGCTCTCCAACAGTAAGAAATAAATTGGGAAACAAACATGTAGGGTGATCTCGGGTATATATAAGTATAATAAGGTTATAATAATGGGGAATTTTAATTTGCTAAAAATTGATTAGGACTATCACAGTGTTAAAGGGTTGGATGGTGAATAATTTGTCAATCTGTTCACGAAAGATTTATTCATGAGTATGGTAATGATCCAAACAGACAAAGAAGAAAACTCGGCCTTCTTTTGTTCGATAGGCAGGGCAAGTGACTGAAGTAAATGTGGGGGAATATTTTGGGCATTGTTATCATAACTCTATTAGTTTCATAATGGTTATGGAAAAGAATAAGCCTTTCATTATTTTTTTTTAAATTGGAGTACCAAAGATTAGTAATAGTATGGAATGCTTTGCCTGCATTTGTCGTAGATTCGCCAAGTTTAAGTGCATTTAAGTCATTTGACAGGAAAATGGACGTACATGGAATAGTGTAGGTGGGATGGGCTTCCGATTGGTATGACAGGGCGGCGCAACATCGAGGGCCGAAAGGCCTGCACTGCGCTGTAATGTTCTATGTTCTATGTTCTATTAAATGTTAATGGCATGGGACAAGGACTTTCCAAGTTTGATTGGAGGAGATTGTTAGCAGGTAAAGCTATGTATGACAAGTGGGAGACATTCAACAGTACGACAACGAGAGTTGAGAGGCATTATGTTCCTGTTAGAGTGAAGGGCAATGCTGGTAAGTTTAAGGAACAATGGACAAATGCAGTTACTGGGGTTTTATTCATGAATCAAAGAAAACCTTACTTTAGATATAGATAAGTGTACGCAATTTAATCTCTTAATCAATGTAAAAAGTGTGGGGCATTATTTCGAGAGAAATCAAGAAAGCAAAGACGAGATGTGAGATAGCATGGGCAGATAAGGTTAAGGATAATCCAAAGATATTGTGCAACTACATTAAGAGCAAAAGGGTAACCACGGAGAGGGTAAGGCCTCTCAATGAACATGAGGATATCGATGGGTTGAACCTAGGAGATGTGGAATAAAATCCCATTCCTGGTTCACTAAACAGCAACAAACACACGCTATTGCCTGAACCTCACATTCATCCGGATTGATATCTATCTGCTATTTGTCAGCTTATTGACCCATTTCATCAAAAGCCTTTTGTAGTTTTAGAAAATCTTCACTGTCCACTGTGCCACCAGTTTTGGTGTCATCCTCAAACTTACTAATCATGCCTTCGATATTCTCACACAAATCATTTACATAAATGACAAACAATGAAAACTCAGAACCGACCTGTGTGGAACACTGCTGGTCACAAGCCTCCAGTCTGAAAAGCAACTGCCCACCATTACTCTGTTTACTGAAATTGCAACAATTGAAAGTGCTGGAGAGAAACCCCGCAGTTCTGGCACTATAGGAGCAGAGAAAAATGGAATTAACTTTATTTTATTCCAATATACCTTGTTCAGAACAGCTTTATAAAAGACTCTATATGTTAACTCTGTTTCTCTGACCATATCCTGCGTCATCTGTTGCATTTCTCCATCATTTTGCATCTGTATATAAGATTTCCACTATCTCTAATATTTTATTTTTTCTTGATTGGTCTGGATCTTGTACCCGGTTATATTTAGACAGTATGTTCCATTCCTGTTCCAATCACTTGTGCCAGTGACACATGTATTACACGACAGATTGTTTATTCTTTGGTAAGTTCTGAAAACAGCTAAACTTTAAGAAAAAATAGGAATAGCTTCTTAATTATGACATTGTTTGTGCGTTTTATGACGAATATTTTCTTGTCAGTCTCTGAACATTTTCAATACGTTTCTCTGAATAATTCCAGCAAAGATGGTTGTCATGCAGCCCATCATCTCTGTACCAGCTCGGTATGAGCTGTATCTTCATTCTTATTCTTCTGTAACCCACTGTAATCCAACATATTTT
This sequence comes from Chiloscyllium plagiosum, assembly GCF_037043375.1. Lineage (NCBI taxonomy): Eukaryota > Metazoa > Chordata > Chondrichthyes > Orectolobiformes > Hemiscylliidae > Chiloscyllium > Chiloscyllium plagiosum. Next base: position 109,497,007 of record NW_028270146.1, on the reverse strand, counting down.
GTTATCTGTGTCTCTTTTTATTTCTGAATATCCCGTCCAGATATAAAAAATCTTAACAGCCTGTATAACCTGTGATTAAACAGTCCATATATAAAATATAACTCTGTACATCATATTTCAAATTGTCCTGTTCTGTTCACGCTGTCGTTCAGCATTCCATTTGCCAAACGTAATCTGTTCTCTTGCTCTGCATTGCATTTTGTTCCGTTTGACTGAAAGAGTGATGGTTGAATACTCTTCACTGGGAAATATTGCTGTACTCCCCTCAGCTCTCCATAGCCATTGGCTCCAGACCATTCTATCTCATAGCCCACATCCTATTCATTCTGTCCTTTACTCGTTAATTCATGACTGTTAACGAACAAGGTTATTGTACATTATTTTGGACTAGGCCCGACCCTTCAAAAAACATTTTGAGCACGTAGCCCAGACCATAACTTTGCTAACTGTTGAAGGTGCATATTCCCGGAGTGAATTAGCTGATCAAACTGCCGAATTTTAAACAAACAGACTTTGTTTGAAACATTCAGGAATGAAATACAATGAACCAAACATACAATACTCGAATAACTCTTCCTATCCGAACCTGATAGTCTATCACAACTTAATGACGCTGTTTTAGAGTGCTTGTAACAATCCCAATAAACAAACCGCTTAGGACAAGGAGTGAAATTACACAGAAAGCTTACAGGTTACGATGTCAGGCGTCAGAAGAAGGAGGAGGAGAGCATCCAGTTTCAACAGTGATCCTGACTCAACTAACCCTCGAAATGATCTGACCTGCGCAGCTGGAGAACTGGCCACGCGCCCGTGATTGTATCAGTAGTTTGAAATACTCGAAAACCTTCTGCCCGAGGCATTATCTATCAAGTATAAACAAAAGGATCCCTAAGAACCATCCAAAATGAGACGTATTGGTACCTTTGGTTGGTTAGAACCTCTCTGAAAAATGTCAAGGACAACATAACCATGTAAATAAATCAGTTTTGTGACAACTTCACCCCCCTACCGATATAAAACTGAATCATCAACATCCAAATATGGCTTACATTTTCATACCCCCTCGGAAATAGTGGTTAATATACTAAAACGCGCATATATATGCATTTACTATGAACATGTAGTATGCACAACTACATCCAGATTCAATGTATGGTATTCCCATCATTGACAGCCTCGACCTGTCTTTCAGTTCTCGACAGTGCATCGGCAATCATGTTTTCAAGACCTGCCACATGCATAACTTTCAATTTAACTGGCTGTAATTACAGTCTCTGGCTAAACGTCCAGCATTTCCGTTCTTAAATTTCTACAAAAAAAACTTCAATGTTTTGCGATCAATGTATATGGTTGTCTCAGATGCGTTGTTGGTAATACAAACACTGAAATATTGTAGTGGAAACACAAAGCTCAAAGCCTCTTTCTCAGCTGTCAAATATTTCTACTAATGAACGTTCACCTCCTGGAGAAATGCCCAATAGGTCTTTCGATCCGCTCGTCATCTTCCTGCAGCGCCAACACCCACATCACTCACATTAAAAACCACCTTGGAAGACTTTGTGTAATCAGGTGTGACTCATACTGAGGCGGTGGTTAACACATTTGTGTGCTATCAAATCCCTTTTGACAGTCAGTTGTCCACTGACACTCTTTACCTTTTTTTCACAATTCAGTGAGTGGAGCAGCCACGCTGTTAAAATTAGGCACTAACTTTTCGATAAAATCGACTCAATCCCAGGAACCATAGTACTGCTCCTTTTGTCAATAGTATGGGAAATTCCCCAAATACCTTCAGCTTTACATCCAATGGTACTATTTATCTGTATACAATAACATGGCCAAGGAAAGTGACTTGTACTTTGGCAAATTCACGTTAAGTTCGGTTTACCACGAAGCCTGCCTTCCGAAGTTGATCGAAGAAGTCTGGTAAGCGCTGTAAATATTCCTTCCATGAGTAACTAAAAATCACCAGGTCATCAATATACACAACATAGTTGGATAATCCAGCCACTTATTGGTTAGTCTCTGAAATGTGGCTGGCACGTATTTCATAACAAATATAAATTGCTTATACCCATTTTCAACACAGTCTTACAACCAAGTGGATATGCATCAGTCTTTGTAACTGCAATGTAACTTGAGGAATGTCCAATTCAGGATCCTCTGAACTTGGTTCTTCTTTCTTTGTTTGGTATAATTAAAACCTTGTCCTTTTACTTTCCTTCCCTGTCGTAACGCCTTTTGAACATATTCACATGACGCAGTCTGTGCGATATCTTTGTGTCTGGAGTCCCTATCAAGTAGTTACCCCCACTTAATTTCCTTTGCATTTGATAAGGTCCACTAAACCTTCCTTTTCAACGCTCCTCTTTTACTGGAAGTAAACCTAATATATTATCCCCGATAGCAAAATTGCAAATGTTTGATTTCCTATCCACTTCCTGTTTTATTGCATGTTGCAATACTTCTAAATGCTGATAAGCCAACTCTACAGGGCTATTATTCATTCTCTAATATTTGAGACGTAGTCCAAATGTGTGGTTTTTGAATTTTGATTTGTAAATTTCTCCTTAATCAATTTTAACGGTCCTCTAAATTGATTCCCCAAAACTAACTCAAATGGACTAAATTTGGTCGATTTATTTGATGCATCTCTAAATACAAAAAGTACAAATGGAATTCCCTTACCCTAATCATCAGGATAATCCTGACCATAAACCCTCAGCATGGTCTTTCATTTTTGATGTCACATTCCAGTGCTCCCTGCGTTTTTGGATGGTATACAGTAGATTTGATTTGCTTTATTCCTAAGTGGTCCATGACTTCCTTCAATATTTGGGCGTGAAGTTTGAACTTTGATCTCACTGTAGCTCTAATGGTAGTCGGTATCTATTATTTTTTTAAAAAATGTATAACTCCTCTACAATCCTTTTAGCTGTGATATTGCATCTGAGGGACCTCTGGAAATCTAGTCGCTACAGCCATTATTGTTAACACGTACTGATTCCCACTTTATTGTTTGTGGTCGTGGATCTCGCCAATCAATTACGACACTTGTAAAAGGTTCATCAAATGCAGGAATACTTATTAAAGATAGAGGTTTTATTACCATCTGTGCTTTTCCAATTGACTGATATGTATGCCATGTCTGGCAAACTTCAGTTACATGCCTGTGCAGTCCAGGTTTGTAAAAATGTCTTTGTATTTTAGCCTGTGTTTTCCTCTTTGATAAATGACCTCCAGGTGGACTCTCATGCGCCACCCACAACTACTGCTTTCTATTCTGCATTGGCAATAATTTTTGATGCATTCATGCCCATTTCTCATCTCCTTGCATATGTGATAGTTTCCACTTCCTCATTAGGACATCATTTGGAAGGTAATAACACTCAGGGAAACATGCAGAATCCCTAATGTATCTGCTTTTTTGTGACAACTGCTTAGAATTTTCATCTTTCCGCTGAAACGAAATTAGTTTAGCTGAGCAAAATATATTGCATGATAACCTATTTGCTCCTGTATTGTCTCAACGAACTGATGGAATAAAATGTCTGCTAATGCCACTTAAGCTTCCTTATTTTTACATTTTTTCATCTCTCTTGTTTCAACTGGTGACATTAGGACATTGTTACCCCATAATCAGGATAAGACTCCTGCATTGCTTCAGTTGCCTGTGTCTCCCCTGGATTCTCAACCAGAGTAGGCAACACTCCAGCAGGTGAATCAGCTGTACACTTCCCAAAGACAAATTGTATTCCTGGAGCTGACATTGTACCCAATACTCCTACCACAATGTCTCCACATTCTTCTGAACACTCTGCACTTGCTTTACATAATTGTGCGCTTTTTGTCTCAATGAGAATTCCCTTCAGCAGTATCTTTCATGGAAATAGTCCTTCAAGAGTACATATCTCCTCATCTTCCAGCATCACAGACTGAGAGGATCATGTGTCCCTTAATATTGCATTCTTTTTATCTGCTACTCCTGGCCTATGTTAATAAACATTGCATGTATATTTTATAAGCAGATCTGGCACTTCTTCCTTAACCAACCACTGACCAGATTGCGTACTCTGTTGCAGATTTCTAGTTACCACGGTGCTTTTTGTTACCACTCCAACAAAACTTCGAGGCTTATCCAGTTTACTACTTCTGCTTTTTTTTTTTTCCCCGAGACCACCAATAGAGTGATTTCATGTGACCTAAGTTGTACCAGTGAAAACATCGGAGCTTTTCTAACTTAGATTCATAGAGTCATAGAGATGTACAGCATGGAAATAGACACTTCGGTCCAACCTGTCCATGCCGACTAGATATCTAAACCCAATCTACTCCCACCTGCCAGCACCCGGCCCATATCCCTCTAAACCATTCCTATTCACATACCCATCCAAATGCCTCTTAAATGTTGCAATTGTACCAGCCTCCAACACATTCTCTGGCAGCTCATTCCATACACGTACCACCTTCTGCGTGAAAAAGTTGCCTCTTAGGACTCTTTTGTGTTTTTTTTCCCTGTCACTCTAAACCTATGCCCATTAGTTCAGAACTCCCTGATCCCAGCGAAAAGACTTTGTCTATTTATCCTCTCCATGCCCCTCATAATTTTGTAAACCTCTATAAGGTCACCCCTCAGCCTGCGATGCTCAAGGGAAAACAGCCCCAGCCTATTCAGCCTCTCCCAGTAGCTCAGATCCTTCAAACCTGGCAACATGCTTGTAAATCTTTTCTGAACCCTTTCAAGTTTAACAACAACTTTCTGATAGGAAGGAGACCAGAATTGCACGCAATATTCCAACAGTGGCCTGACCAATGTCCTGTACAGCTGGAGCATGACCTTCCAACTCCTACACTCAATACTCTGACCAATAAAGGAAAGCATACCAAACGCCTTCTTCCCTATCCTATCTACCTGCGACTCCACTTCCAAGGAGCTATGAACCTGCACTCCAAGGTCTCTTTGTTCAGCAACGCTCCCTAGGACCTTACCATTAAGTGTACAGGTCCTGCTAAGATTTGCTTTCCCAAAATGCAGCACCTCACATTTATCTGAATTAAACTCCATCTGCCACTTCTGAGCGCATTGACCCCTCTGGACCAGATCCTGTTGTAATCTGAGGTAACCCTCTTTGCTGTCCACTACACCTCCAATTTTGGTGTCATCTGCAAACATTATAAATGTACCTCTTATGCGCGCATCCAAATCATTTATGTAAATGCCAAAAAGTAGAGGACCCAGCATGGATCCTTGCGGCACTGCCCTGGTCACAAGCCTCCAGTCTGAAAAGCAACCCTCCACCACCACCCTCTATCTTCTAGCTTTGAGCCTGTTCTGTATCCAAATGGCTAGTTCTCCCTGTATTCCATGAGATCTAACCTTGTTCATCAGTGTCCCATGGGGAACCTTGTCGAACGCCTTACTGAAGTCCATATAGATCACATCTCATACTCTGCCCTAATCAACCTTCTTTGTTACTTCTTCAAAAAACTCAATCAGGTTTGTGAGACATGATTTCCCACGAACAAAGCCATGTTGACTATCCCGAATCAGTCCTTACCTTTCCAAATACATGTACATCCTGTCCCTCAGGATTCCCTCCAACAACTTGCCCACCACCGAGGTCAGGCTCACCGGTCTACAGTTCCCTGGCTTGTGTTTACCGCCATTCGTAAACAGTGGCACGACGTTTGCCAACCTCCAGTCTTCCGGCACCTCACCTGTGACTTTCGATGATACAAATATCTCAGCAAGAGGCCCAGCAGTCACTTCTCTAGCTTCCCACAGAGTTCTCAGGTCCACCTGATCAGGTCCTGGGGATTTATCCACATTTAACCGTTTCAAGACATCCAGCACTTCCTCCTCTGTAATCTGGACATCTGACACCATCTATTTCCCAACAGTCTATATATTCCATATCCTTTTCCACAGTAAATACTGATGCAAAATATTCATTTAGTATCTCTCCCGTTTTCTGTGGCTCCACACAACGGCCACCTTGCTGATCTTTGAGGGGCCCTATTCTCTGCCTAGTTACCCTTAGTTCTCCTTAATTCTATTTGCCAAAGCTATCTGATGACCCCCGTTTTGCCCTCCTGATTTCTCTCTTAAGTATACTCCGATTTTCTTTATACTCTTCTAAGGATTCACCCGATCTATCCTGTCTATACCTGACATATGCTTCTTTCTTTTTCTTAACCAAACCCTCAATTTCTTTACTCATCCGGCATTCCCTATACGTATCAGCCTTCCCTTTCACCCTTACTGGAATATGCTTTCTCTGGATTTTTGTTAGCTCGTTTCTGAAGGCTTCCCATTTCCCGCCGTCCTTTGTCCTCTTCAGGGGTTTCTTTTTTGTCCTGTGGTAAGCTATCATTGTGATCTTCTCTGAGATCTACCTTTCCATTTACACGTGATTTCACTTTGCCCCAATTTCTATCTTTGATTAATTGAAATTGATTCTGGAAGCCAAACCGTCTGGTATGAATCAATTTATAATCATGCTGCTAACCTTGCTGTTTTAACTCTCTGCTCTTCCAAATGAGTTTGCACTGTGTCAGGCAAGAATGTTTGAAGTCCTTCAAATTAATTGTCTCTCGACGAGCATCATGCGTTTGCTTGATTTTTAAACCTCTTATCCATCTATCAAAATTACTTTGTTTGATACTTTCAAACTCAATATAGGTTTGACCAAGATCCATCCTCAAATTCCTGAAACGTTGTCTATAGGATTTTGGCTTACAGGTTAGGAGGTCAGAAGGGCAGAAGGAGGGGGATAGCATATAATTACAACAGTGACCCTGACTCAACTAACCCCAGACTGAACTGACCTGCCCAACGAGGGATCTGGCCACGTCCTCTTGATAATACAAGTTTCTTTTAAAGACTTGATAGCTGTCTGCCTGCCGCATTATTGTTAGCTTAAAACAAAATGACGCCAATAAACCATTATGTATTCAGACTTTTTGGAATCTTAGGTCATTTTAACCTCTCTTTAAAAAAATCACGAACAACATAACCTTGTAACGGGACAGGCATTGTGACAACATGCCACATTTGATTTTGACTGAATTCAATACATATAAGTCTTACTGTTTTGAAGCCAATAAAGTGCGTTAAGGTGTTTGTGAGTTTATACAAAAATGGTAAACACATTGTGTGCTGAAGATGCAAACTTGCTTTATTAGAGCAACGAGAGAAATGCCCAAGCAAAGACACACTTCCAGTGCATGATCAGGGCAAATATGCCCACTGTAAATCTATTGGTTGGTCCCTGTTCCAGTGACGTGGAGCACGGTAACAACATCTAGATTGTGTTTTGGGAGTGGTGGTGGGAGGTTCAGGTGGTTACAGCATTGCAGATGGACAACACAGCGGAATCATCGAGATAAGATAAGAAAACATCCATCATTCTCCCTCATAACTAACTTCCCTCGAGCAATTGGTGATGGGAGGTGTGACCAATAGCCAGTTGGTATTGTGATCTGAAGGTAGCATAGTGAAAAGAGTTAACTGCTTTGTTTGTTCAGTGACTGTGGTTGATGTCAGTCTCCATGGATCCTAATTGTGACACTGGATGGCTTCCCTCTTCTATTAGTAAGGGGCTTCTTGCAATGCTTTATCCCATTGTAGCAGCAGATGCATCACCTCCGACACCTAAAGGTTTCAGCAGCTGCAAAGACAATAACAAGACAGATAAGCATCTGAGAATAATCTGAAATGTTCCATTAAAGGATGAGAATCTGAGAAGATTACACTGGAATGTTGCAACAATGGACAGGAGTTTATCTGAGGGTCTTTTCTATTTTTCCTGGTCTTGGTCAACATTACCGGATCGAATATATGGTGTACTGATGATTATCCAGGCAGGTTATTATCCCATCCTCGCTATTGTTGGTGTTCCTGGTAAGTCTCTCCATTTCTATCCATTAATCAATCCCATAGGTCAAGGTGAACTTCATTCCTATTTCTGTTACGTATATTTGGCCAAGTCGGAAAGTATTGCCTTCAGTTTCAAATACAAATTCCATTCATTACCTTAAACCTCCGAACCGCCCAACATCCTAGTCCACATAAACATCTGAGACTCGACTGTTCACAATCCCAAAGAACCTTTGCCTTGAATTGATTTATTTCTTGCCATTCTCTCGATCAGCAAACCTGCCCACTACCAGCTCCGTAATATTCCCAGTTCCCATCTGGACGTCAGTGTGGGGGCTAAATATGCCTTGGTAAAATTCTCGTTCTCTTCTAAGGATCTTTCCGTTGCAAACACGTCCATCAGAACCTTGTTTTTCTCTCTAAAGTAAATTCACGACACGGACAGTGTGTCAGAGAAGCAGTCACCGGACATGTAATTCAGAGGCCCAGGTTACGACAAGAAAGGCACTGTTTCAAATCCTACCTCAGATGATGTCAGAACGTAAATTCAAATGACAGGAATTAGAAATAAAAGTCTGTTTCACGAATATCAACAAACACAGTGCAAGATTTTTGTCAATAAGTTTAGCTATTTCACTGAAATCTAGCATTATTACCTGGTCTGGCATAAGACTAACGTCAGACCCACAACAATGTTCTTGGCTCTATATTACCGGAAAGAATGACCTCACAGTAAAGAGCGTTTAGTGAGGTCATTAAATGCTGCCCTTACCAGCGATGTAGACATCCCATTCATAACAATATTGAAGTTTCAATAAAACAAAGAAGCATGCAAGAAATCAGAAACAAAAAAACACAACGAGAAACTACCACAGAAACTAAGCAGATTTGGCATCCTTGGGTTGAGGGAAATGTAGAACTGAAATTTCGAGTCCAAAGACCATTCATCATAACTGAATACAGTTTGAAAATATTGTGATTGATGTTGGTGACAGGGATGTTTATTATGAAGAGGAGAAGGAGGGAGTTGAACAGATAGAGAAAGAGAAAGATAAAAGAAAATAAGCAAACAAAGGTATTGAAGGTGCTTGGCTAGAATGGAAATATAAAACGAGGTTAAACTTATTTAATTTTCTTCTGTTCCCATAATACTGAAAATCATGCCCATGTAGGGTACATATCAGAGTCGAAAATGTGTTGTTGGAACAGCGCAGCAGGTCAGGCAGCATCCAGGGAACAGGAGAATCGACGTTTCGGGCATAAGCCCTTCTTCAGAGTCACTGTTTGAATTGAGTTATGTCTCTATGTCTCTCTTCCCTGAGTGTATTCATTATATTCCTTTATTCATTAATGAGATGCTGGGCCAGTATTTAAATTTCCTTTCCTTATTGTCCTTGAGAAGGTGTTGCTGAGCTGCCTTCCTGGCCAATGCAGTCCTTGGGGCTGTAAGTCGCCAGTGCTGAGGTCCGACTGGTTTTAATTTCTTTGAGACTTTGTAGTGAGCAATATAACTGACCGGCTGGCTTGGCTATTTCAACGGGCAGTTGAGAGTCAAATGGATCGCTGGTGTCACACGTAAGCCCGACCATCTGAAAGTGGTAAATTTTATTCCTTGGAGGACATGAGGAGAGCAGATAGGATTTTATGACAATTTACAATGATTTCACAGCTTCATTTTATTTAATGAATTCAAATTCCACCGTTTGCCACGCTGAGATTCGATTCCGGGTGTGGATCAACACCTGGATCCTTGGATTAATAAACTGGAAATAGTAACATGAAGACATTGCCTTCCTAGCATCTCCAACCTCCGCTACTGGCAATAGTGGTGTTGCTGTTGGTGTGGCTGTGATTGAAGCACAGCTGTTCAGCAGGCTAAGGAATGATTTTGCAAAACATACCATCCTTCTTAATTTTGTATTTATTCGAAGTTAGAGGATTGGATCAGCCATGGCGCAAATGAGCGGGGTGTCTTTAGTCATGAGTCACTGACAGAATTCATACCAGGTTGCAAGTAATCAACACAGTAAACTGAATACTGTCCTTCATTGCAAAATGACTCGAGTAGAGGAGTGAAGAAACCTTCCTGCAGTGGTAGAGTGTTATAGAACATGGAACATAGAAAAATACAGCGCAGTATAGGCCCTTTGGCCCTCGATGTTGCGCTGTTCCAAGCCCACCTAACCTACACTAGCCCACCATCCTCCATATGCCTATCCAATGCCCGCTTAAATGCTCATAAAGAGGGAGAGTCCAACACTGCTACTGGCAGGGCATTCCATGAACTCACGACTCGCTGAGTAAAGAATCTACCCCTAATATCTGTCCTATAGCTACCACCCTTTAATTTAAAGCTATGCCCCCTCGTTATAGCTGACTCCATACGTGGAAAAAGGGTCTCATGGTCAACCCTATCTAAATCCCTAATCATCTTGTACACCTCTATCAAGTCACGCCTAAACCTTCTTTTCTCCAATGAAAACAGCCCCAGATGCCTCAGCCTTTCCTCATACGATCTTCCTACCATACCAGGCAACATCCTGGTAAACCTCCTCTGCACCCGTTCCAGTGCCTCCACATCCTTCCTATAGTATGGCGACCAACACTGCACACAATACTCCAGGTGCGGCCGCACCAGAGTCTTATACAACTGCAACATGACCTCAGGACTCCGGAACTCAATTCCTCTACCAATAAAAGCCAGTACGCCATATACCTTCTTCACAGCACTATTTACCTGGGTGACAACTTTCAGAGATCTGTGTACATGGACACCAAGATCCCTCTGCTCATCCACACTACCAAGTAACTGACCATTAACCCAGTACCCCATCTTCTTGTTACTCTTACCAAAGTGAATCACTTCACACTTGCCTACATTGAACTCCTTTTGCCACATTTCTGCCCAGCTCTGCAGTTTATCTATATCCCGCTGTAACCTGCCACATCCTTCCTCACTGTCAACAACTCCACCGACTTTTGTATCATCCGCAAATTTGCTCACCCAACCTTCTAGCCCCTCCTCCAGTTCATTTATAAAAATGACAAACAGCAATGGTCCCAAGACAGATCCTTGCGGAACACCGCTCGTAGCTGCACTCCAAGATGAACCTTTACCATCAACTACTACCCTCTGTTGTTCAGAAAAGGAAACTGTGTACAGATTATCTCTCCATTATAATGAATGATCACCTTGCCACAGAGAGTCAGTGGAAAGGGGTTTTGCCGGACTTATCTGTGTGGTGATGGTATCATGAGGAGACTGTGAAGGAAATAATCTGTATCACGACAAAATAATAAAGTGTAATTGTATTAAAACTTAAGGGTAATGGACCAACACTCATTATTTTCAAAGCATAACATTGATAGCGTTATCTAAAACATGTGTTTTTCTGCAATACATGTTTTCACAATTTGGCAAATATACAGGAAGGAAACAATTAGAAGGATATGGGAAAGGTGCAAGGAAATGAGGTTATTATGGATGGACGTGTTGGCCAGCATGGAGCAGTTTGGGCTGAATGGCTTGCCTCTGTTCTGTCGGACTCTATGAGTCTATGATACCATATTTACCTGAGTGGGGCCTCATGTCGTTTGAGAGTGAGCTTCAGGCTCTGAATGAACTCTCACCGCCTCAATGTCCATTTGGTGTGTGACCCTGTATGGAGCGTCATGTTGTTCACAAATCTGTAAGCAGCCACACTCTGAAAGAGTGAGTCATTCCCACCAGCCTCTGACCTCCATACAGAACACTATCCTGTCTTCTCAGAGATTGGAGATGCCTCTTTGAGACTTGGCACAAACTATCCGTTGTCCCTCTTCACTATCAGCAAACCATGGTATCGTTAACGTAACAGGTGTGTACCATTAGGAGTGGAGCCAGGAGGAGCAACATGGAGCAGTCTGTCTGTGCAGTCCATGCTTCTTTGATTTGTCATGTTGGAGCATCAATGACATCCTCCTTTGTACTACAGTCTGAAGGAGCTGAATGGCTTCTTCCCTTCATGCATGAGTGTTCCAAGGGGCCGAATGTCCTCCTCCAGGTTCCGAGGACATTATTGGGCGACCCTTGGTTCCTGCTTACCAGCTTGGTGCACTGACAAGATTCTTTATCTTCTTGTGTAATGTTAGACACGCAGGGGATTTGCAGACTACAGCAAGCCAGGCAAAATTGCATCCTCCAATTTCAAATAACCTCTCTTCCAATCCGCCAACTCGCTTCCCAGACCGTCCCCCTCCATTCCATTCCGCTGATCTACCCTTCTTCCAGCTACCAGCCGGATTCAGTACTCCCATCTTCCAAACTAGTGGTACCCCTCTCTCTGTGTTCATCTATCCCGACCTCACCATCCTGACTCCTCCTCTCTCGCTCCACAACTTTATCTGTAGCTCCCATACCGCTACCACCAGTCCTGAAGAAGGGTTATACCCAAGCTGTTGACTTGTCCACCTCCTGATGGTGCCTGGCTTGTTGTTCTCTTCCGCCTCCTGCCTGCCTACATTGGATTACAACGTTTGAAGAGTTATTGTTCAAAATCTCGTCCTTTGTAGTAGGCCAGAGAAAGAGAGTGGCCCATGTCTCTTCTTATCCAATTGTTTTGATGGGCAGAATGACTTAGTGACATTCCTGCGAAACCAGCTTGAGATGTTGCATGAGCTTCTTTTTTTAACATGGAAATGTGCAGGGTCTAGGAGTACTGTTACATGAATGTTGCCGACACTTTAACAGCTCAAGATTGAATTTTGTCTTGGATTGATACTTAAGCACCTGAGGAGGTGACACATTGTTCTGAACATTGTGTGATCTCCACTGAGCATCTCCACTTCTGATCGTATGATAGAGGGAAATACAGTGATGCAGGAGCTGAATATGTTTGTGCCGAGAAAGTTTCCCTGAGGATTCCGCACAGAGATATCCAGGAACGGAGAGCATTGATTTCCACCAGCCACATTGTATTCTGAATGACCCAACCAGTTGGGAGTTCACACCTGCTTCCCATTGAGTTCAATCTTGGTCAGGCTCCTGGGCACCTTGATCAGTCAAATCGTGACGTGATGTCAGGGCCACTCACACTGACACTGTGTGAATATCTTGTGTTCATGTCAATTGGTCAGGATTTATGTGTGGGGAGTGTTTCCTTCTCTCTTCGGGTAGTGACTATTGATGCCTCTCTATCCCAGACAGCTACATCGATTCTCCTGCCCCTCTGATGCTGCCTGAGCTGCTGTGTTTTCCAGCAACACACGTTTCGATGTCTACTGGCCCACTCTAGTCAAGCTTCCTTTTCACGTCATTAAAGAACAAATTCGGAACTTCCACTCACAAAGCGATGCTTAGTATTCCTAATCAAACCCTGTTTTACAGATGTATGTACATCTTATCCCTCAGAATCTTCTCAAATAATTTACCTACAACAGATGTTAAGCTTACTGATCTACAGTTCCCAGGCTTTTATTTTCAGTCCTTCTTGAATAAAGGTACATTTGCTATCCTCCAGTCTTCCGGGATCTCACCTGTGGTAACTGATGATCAAAATAATCAGCCAGGAGCCCGCAAATTCTTCTCCAGGCCCTTGCAGTGTTCTTGGATATTTCTGGTAAGGACAATGAGACTTATCCAACTTCAAACATTCCAGTACATCCAATACCTCCTCTACTGTGATATAGACTGACCCTGAGATATCACCACTAACTTCCCCAAATTCCCAAGTAGTCATGTTTTTCTCCACGGTAATCTCGGAGGAGAATTTCTTTTGAGGACATTGCCCATCTCTTATAGTTCAACACATACATGTCCACTTTGGTGTTTAAGGGATCCTATTCTTTCTGTAGTTAATAATTTTCTTTAATATACTTAAAGTACTTGTTTGGATTCATCCTGATCTTCTCAGCCAAAGCTACGTCATGCACCCTTTTCGCCCTCCTGATTTCCTTCTTTCGTTAACTCCTGTATCCCCTATACACCTCTAGGGGTTCCCTCGATCCCAGCTGCCAGGACCTGAGCCATGCCTCCACATTTTTTTTTCTGGTCAGAGCCTCAATGTCTCTTGTCTTCCAGGGTCACTCATCCCTGTCAACTTTTCTTTCACCCTCACTTGAACACATAGATCTTGAACTCCAGCTGTCTCACTTTTAAATACCTCCTATCTTGCCGGAGGTCCCTTTGCTTGCAGACTACTCCAATCAACCCCTTCGCACTCCTGTCTAATTCCATCAAAACACACCACCCCCAATTTAGAGGAGAAAGTGAGGACTGCAGATGCTGGATATCAGAGCTGAAAATGTGTTGCTGGAAAAGCGCAGCAGGTCAGGCAGCATCGAAGGAACAGGAGAATCGACGTTTCGGGCATAAGCCCTTCTTCAGGAGAAGGGCTTCCTGACGAAGGGCTTATGCCCTAAACGTCGATTCCCTGTTCCTCGGATGCTGCCTGACCTGCGGCGCTTTTCCAGCAACACATTTTCACCCCCAATTTAGAACCATTTTTTTTCCATCTCCATAACTATTTTAAAATTAATAGACCTATGTTCACTAGTCCCAAAGTGTACATCCACTGTCACCTCACTCACCTATCCTGTCCTTTTTCTTACGTGTAGGTCAAATTTTTCCCCTTCCCGATTAGGACCCTCTATATACTGCTTGAGGAACCTTTCCTGACGCACTTAATGGACTACATCCCATCAAATCCCTTAACACTTTGGAAGTCCCATTCTATTTTTTTTTATTAAAACCCCTATTGTGATAACCCTATTCCTGCAAGTCTTCCCAATCTCTCGACATACTTTTGTTCCTCTAATTCCTGTTGACTATTTGGGGGCCTATAGTGCAACTCCAATAATGTCACCATACCCTTCTTATTTCTTACCTTCACCCACAAAAACTCAGCGGTTGATGTTTTAGTTATTTCATCTCCGATTCGTGCTGTGATACTCGCCTTAATCAAAAATGTATCTTCCCCTCCCGTCCTTCCACCATCTCTGTCCCTCCTAATGCACTTTACTCTGGTAGATTAAGTTACCAGTTCTATCCATTCCTCGGCCATGTTTTTTTTAATAGCTATACCATCCCAGCGCCGATCACATATCCACACCCTGAGTTCATCAGCCTTATCTGTCAGTACTCTGGCATTGAAACAAACGCGATTTAATCCAAGAGCCATTCCTTGCTCCCTATCATGTTCCAGTCTGACCTGTCTCTTCACTTAACTGTTTCTGATTACTGTATCTTCTTTCAGCCTCGCACTTGCCTCCCTACTCTTAAGGACAACAGCCCCCGCCAATTTGATTTAAACCCTCCTTTGCGGCTGCAAAGAGAATGGTACCCTCCTCCATTGCATGTGCAGCACGTCCCTCTTAAACAGGTCAACTCTGTCACTGAAAAGATCCCAATGATCCAGAGATATGAACCCCCCCCCCCGCAGCAATCTTTAGTCACGTATTTTGAATGTGATATCCTCCTGTTCTTACCTTCACTCGCTTATGAAATTGGAAGGAATATGGAGATTACCACTGTCGAGGTCCTTTATTTTACTTTTCTCCTCAGTCTCTATAATCATCCTGTGGGACCTCATTCCTATATCTACCTGTGTCATCTGTGCCAACGTGCACAGTGACTTCTGGATGCTCCCCCTCCCCCTGAAGGGAGTCATCCTGGACTCTGACACCTGTGAGGCATCTCACCGTCCTGGATTCCGATTTGAGGACACAGAATCTCTGATCCGTCCCTCTAACAATCGACTCTTCTATCTCTAAGACCCTATTTTTCCTTATCCTTTCCAGCGGTGCCCTAAAGCCAGTCATAGTGCAACCAACCAGGCTACTGTTGCTTTCCCCGACGTTCATTTCCTGACACACTTCTCCCCACCCCACAAAAGCAATATTCAGAATAGTTTACTTGTTTTTGAGGGGAATGACCACAGGGGATCCCTGCGCTCTGTTCCTACTCCCTTTGCAATTCCCGGTGCTAGCCCAGCTACTCTTTGCCTGGAACACGACAGGAAGCAAGGAATGCGTGTTGGATTAAATTGCGTTTATTTAAATGCAATAGGTCTGACAGGTAAGGCAGATGAATTCAAGGCGTGGATCTTTACATGGGAATGGAATATGACAGTCATTACAGAAACATGGCTAAGAGAGGGACTTGGGTGTGACCAACTCGCTAAAGCTCTTATCGATGAAGTTCGCAGTCTCTTGAATGATCCTGAGTGTATCCAGCTCCAGCTCCCGAACACGGTCTCCCAGCTGCTGCAGCTGGCTGCACTTTCCACACACGTGTACGCATCAAGTTGAAATCCCCGTGAGCTCCGACATCCTGCAAGAGGAACGTGCGACTGCACTAACTGCCATCTCGACTGCTCTAAGACTAGAGTTAAAAGGAGCTTACCTGAGCGTACCTGCACCTTTTGCTGAGCTGCTGCTCACTGAAGCCTCTTGAACCAAAGCATTACTTCTTACTCTGCAACTAAAAGCATGTTTATCGACTGCTCCATAATTCGTTTTGGCGAGGGAAGGAGGGGGACACTACACTGATGTAGCGTTAGTGCATTCCTTGAGGCCAGGCCTGTGATGACCTGTCCTTCAGTGCAGGTCGCTTCTTGACCTTGGAGGGTATCTTGCTGAGGTCTTCATTCTTGTAGTGGTGACTGAACCGATGCAGATCTTCACCCCGACAGCCGATCCGCGTTGTCGCATTACTCTGGTCTTTTCTGCCTATTATTACTGCATTTATGAATTCCTTGAATCTATTGATTGCATTCCAAATCGTGTCTCACTCCGGAGGGAGAGAGGTTGAAATTCCAATGAATACAGGCTATTGGAAAAAGTTTACCATTAGTCATATGAGCGACAGTATGCCCATCCGCTCGCTGAGGCTGCTTTTCCTTTCAATTAGCATATATTTATTTTGTTAAGCCTCCATTCCATTTTCCTGCGTTTTCCCCATTACCCTTGTTTAAACGTCTGTCCATCTCAGCCTTGACGAAAGTTAGTGATCCTTCACAATTTTCTACAATTGTTTCCCTTCCACTGTTGTGAGACTCGGCAGTCTGGAATCACATGGCTTTTTTTTCGAGCATTGGTTGGAAGTTGAACCCACATTAGATGTTGTCCTATTCGATCACACCACCTCCGTGGCCAGTGGCAAAATTAAAAAAAAACAAAGTATAAGACCTGCAATCTCTTCCCTCATCTTTTCCACATCAGCCTAAGTAAAACTCATCTGGATCTAGGGGTTTGCCCACTTTTTATCCTGCATAAACTTCCAAATCTTCCTCAGCTTCTGTGTTAATTTGCTCAAAGGCACACTCTCAGGAACTGAGAGTGATTCCACGAACTGCTTCTCCAAAGCAAAGACCGATATGTAGTGCATGTTTAACATATTCTCTGGCTCTTTGCATAGGCTGCCTCCTCGGGCCCTAATACTCCCTATTCTTTTTCTTGTTAACCTCTTACCCTTAATAAACAGATAAAATGTCTTTGGATTCTTGAAAATATTGCCTGCTAATGTTTTTTATCACACACCCCCACCCCTCACCCCCACTTTTGCTCTTCGACTTATTTTCTTGAGTTTAGCTCTACACGTTCTCTACTCTTCTGGCACCCATTGTTGTAACTGCTACGTGTTCACATAAGAAGTTCTCTGGAATAAATGTCAAGACATTTCCCCTCTTAAAATAATTCACCACCCTAATTAATGTCTGGAATTAAAATGCCTAAATATAGTGATCCTATTATTGGATTTACACATCTCAGTGAATTGATTATATATCTGCTCCTATGTTTATTTAATCTGGGAGTCAATAATATATCCGCAGCAGTGTGCCTGTCATTAGTTTGATGCTAACCTCTACCCACAAAGCGTCATTAGAAGATGACGCTTCATTTATCAACCCTCATAACTAATTAAGCAACATCACCTTCTACTTTAACCCCTCTCCCTTCCTACACATAGTTATGTACCACAGAAAATTGAGTTGTCAGCCATGACCTCCCTCAGACACATCTGTGTGATGGCAAAAATGTCATAATTCCCCATGTTACCTTATTCCCTTATCACGTCAGTCTGTCCAATAATATTCCCAGCATTAATATAAAGGATAGCCAGCCTGGTATATAACACCTAGAATACAGTTTTCACGCTGCCCAATTGATGAAGCAAAACTGTAACTCTGAGACTGAATGAATATTTGTTGAATTGTAATTTATTTTGTAATAAATGCATTAATGAAATGCAACTTTCCAGAACTGAACAGTGAGCTCCACATGCAATGAGTTTCTGCAGATTGCTTCCCTGCTTAATGTACAGAGGGGACAGCCCTCAGTGTTGGAGGAAGTAAGAACTGCAATTGCTGGTGATCAGAGTAGTAATGTGTGGCGCTGGTAAAGCACAGCCGGTCAGGCAGAATCCGAGGAGAAGGTGAATCAAAGCTTTGGGCATAATCCCTTCATCAGGAAGGCATTGGTGAGTTCATATTTTTTCCACTCCATGATTCACAGGACATTGGGAACTGTACTTGCTCAGGAAGGCAGCACTGTACAATGTCCTAAAAAGGAAAGCAGGCAATCAGTCGTTTGGACAGGGTGTAGACAGGTTGAGGTGAAGTCCAGACTGATGGAAGTACAAACAAAGAATAGATAAATCCTCTGGTCCAGACAGGATTCACCCGTGGTTGCTACAGGAAGCCAGGGAAGAGATTGCTGCGCCTTTGGCGATGATCTTTGCGTCCCCACAGTCCACTAAAGTACTGCCAGATGTTTGGAGGGTGGCAATTATTATTCCCTTGTTCCGCAAAGGGAATAGGGATAATCCTGGGAATTACAGGCCAATCGGTCTTACGTCTGCATTGGGCAAAGTAATGGAGAGGATTCTGAGAGACGGAATTTATGATTACTTCGAAAATCATGGTTTGATTAAAGATAGTCAGCGTGGCTTTGTGAGGGGCAGGTCATGCCTCATACACCTTACAGAATTCGTTCAGGATGGAACCTAACACATTGATGAAGGTATAGATGCAGAATTGTCTGGCCCATAGAAAAACGAGGGTGATAGCACATGGAAAGTATTCAGCTTGGTGTTCGGTGATCAGTGGTGTTTCAGCGGGGATCAGTTCTGGGACTTCTGCTGTTTGTGATTTTTATAAGTGACTTGGATGATAAAGTGAACTGGAACTTTAGTAAGTTTTACTGTGGAACAAAGGTTGTTAGAGTATTGGATAACGCGGGGGGCTGTTGTCGGTTGCAATGGGATTATTGACAGAATGCAGTACTGGGCTGATAAGTGGCAGATGGAGTTCAACCTGGATAAGCGTGAAGCGTTTCATTTTGGAATGTTGAACTTGAATGCAGAATACAGGGTAAAAGGCAGGATTCTTGGCAGTGTGGAGGAAAAGAGGGATATTGTGGTCCATGTCATCGCACCCTCAAAGTTGCACGCAAGTTGATAAATCTGTTAAGAAATATAGTGTTCTCATTAGGTGCGGATTGAGTTTAAGAGCCGCGAGGTTATGCTGCAGCTCAAAAAAAGCTCTGGTGAGACTTCAGTTCTATTCGACCCATCACTGGAAGGACGTTGAGGCTTTTGAGATGGTGCTGAGGATATTTACAAAGATGATGCCCGGCCTGGAGGGCATGTCTTAAAAAGAAATGTTGCGGGAGCGAGGGCTTTTCTCCTTGGTGCAATGAAGAATGAAGGTGACTTGATAGAGGTGTACAAGGTGATGAGAGGCGTAGATAGAGTGGATAGCCAGAGACTGTCTCGCAAGGCGGAAATGGCTACCATGAAGTGGGGGGAGGGCGATAATTTTAAACTGATTGGAGGAATGTTTAGGGGAGATATCAGAGGTATGTTCTTTACACCGAGAGTGGTGGGTGCTTGTAATTCACTGCCAGTAGCGGTAATAGAGTCAGTTGCGTTAGGGCTATTTAAGCGAATATTGGATAGGCACACGAATGATAGTACAAAGAAGGGTATGTTGGTTAGTGTGATCTTAGAGTAGGATAAAAGGTCGGCAGGACCTCCAGGAACGAAGGGCCTGTACAGTGCTGCACTGTTCTATTATTTATGTTTCACGCAACTTAAGTATTCTCATCAACTGGTGAATGTGTGAAGGAGTGATGTGTGTGAGATCAGGAAGCTGGGGAGGGGTGTTAGCCCAAAACTCCAGTTATGTTGTTAATTATTACATTCACCTGAATGCCAGTACAATATGTGTGTTGACCTACACCAGGCAGAATCTGCCAAGATCAGTTATTAATGTGATTCTTGACTTGCCATTTGCTGCTGTTTTCTTCAGGTATAATCTGTTCGGTGACTAATGTATTAATCAGATGTTTGCTATGTTTTGTGAATTAGACAAAAATAGGATGTGAACTATGATTATTCAACTGAACTATAATCCCTGGAAAGAATTATGAGAGGCATGGATATGAAAAATAGGCAAAGTCTTTTCCCTGGGGTTGGGGTGCCCAGAACTGGAGGGCATAGGTTTACGGTGAGAGGGGAAAGATATAAAAGAGACCTAAGGGGCACCTTTTTCACGCAGAGGGTGGTACGTGTATGGAATGAGCTGCCAGATGAAATGGTGGAGGCTGGTACAATTGCAACATTTAAGAGGCATCTGGATGGGTATATGAATAGGAAGGGTTTGGAAGGATATGTGCCGGGTGCTGGCAGGTGGGACTATATTGGGTTGAGATATCTGGTCGGCAGGGACGGGTTGGACTGAAGGGTCTGTTTCCATGCTGTACATCTCTATGACTCTATAATTAGATTGATTCTCTATTCATGGAACTAAAATATAAACTCCTGTCAATATTATGTGACACAAAAATAAAGAACGCACGTTTTATTTTGTATCAGACAAACAACATGGTATCTAACTATTTTGGCGATCAGAATTACATATTCAATGTCAGGATTCAAAACAATGCATTGTCCCTCCAACATATTAAAAGTGGTTCGCTTTTGAATGACTATATGTTCAAAGTGAGCAAACGAATGAGTAATCAAATAGAATTAACGTTCTTATACATCTATATGTAATCATTTAGTTTAACTTCTCACTGAACTGTAACAGCTTCAGCTATTTTCCAGCAATTTACAAATGGCTATAATTCAACATGCACTGTGAATATTAAACTAAATAAACGATTTGTGTTGTTACATTTTAGCGAACAATAATTTGAAAACTTTCAATTTTTAGAGAGAATGATATTTAATATGAAATGTGGACAGTGAAAGATAAATGATGAACATATTATCGTGTGAGTGATAAATCAAACTATTCAAAGAGATTGTGCAAAAGTTATGACATATTTGTTTTAGTAATTGAAATACAACATTTAAAATATTCGTGTTCTGAGTAATAATTAGACTTCATAATGAAGCTGACCTTGAATTGTTGCATTTTAAATGCTATGCTGGACCAAATAATCAGATACTTGCGAGCATTTAAATTGGGAAATAATTAGATACTTACTTTTATTGGCATCAGATAAATGATAGAGTACAAAACTTTAAAGTACGAGAGGAGGCCATTGGCCACTGTGGATGCACCAGTTCCAGTAATGTCTCCCAAGCACCTGCAAATTGCCTGCCCTATCTCTGAAGCCTGTTAAATTTATAATTTCCAAATATATATCCAGTTCTCTTTTGAATTTTCATGCACAACTCTCCCAAACAGTCCATTCCAATTCATAATAACTCTCTCAATGAAGAAGTCTTTCCTTAGCTAACTCCTGGCTCTTTTGCTGACAATCTTGAAATCAGAACGCATTGATGCTGTAAAGTCAACTAACGGAAAAAAGGGTAATATTGTCTTACTCTGCAACTTTTATTCATAATATTGAGCACCGCAATAAGTTCACATCTTTGTCGATTCTGCTCCAGAAAGAATAAGCCTTACAAAAACTGTAATGGCCGCTACATCGGAAAAACATGCAGGAAAACACACATCAGTATACATAGACATCAACTCGCCACAAAAAGACAGGATTCGCTATCACTCGTATCCTTACACACAGGCGAGGAAGTACATCACTTTGACTGGGTCTTCACATCCAGCCTAGGACAAGCTAAATAGAGACACGACGAGAATTCTGAGATGCATGGTATTCCAAACAGAAATCCATCAACAAACACATCGATTTTGACTCCATCTACCACTCTCTGAGAAAAAAAAACAGGCATGACATCACCAACACAGGAAATTGCATCACTTACTCAAGGAAACCGAAACACTTAAATAGAAAGTGGGACATAACACCAGTGCTTCGCAGCCGGCTCATTGATGATGTTCCCGAACATGGTAATGAAAGGTCCGGAAATGAACTCTCCATCTCAGCGAGCAAACTGACATCCAGAAGAAATGTAATTTCGCTCTTCCTTCCTTTAACTAAATCCTTCATTCCAGTTATCATTCTTATTATTTATAAGGTTATTGATATTCATCTGCATAGCAATGTGGTGTCTGTCTGTTTATGCGTGTGTGAATGTGTGCGTGAGATAGAGAACGAACAATCCTCTGTAATCTATGAATTAATCCCCGTGCCATGTGGAAAGGAGGTCAGAATTAGGAAGACAATATAGCTTAACATGTTGTTGGAAAAAAAAACTCGTTTGCGGTGAGGGTTTCAGATTTTTGGATCATTGGCATCTCTTCCAGGGCAGGTGGGACATGTATAAAAAAGACAGGCTGCATCTAAAATGGAAGAGCACCAACATCTTTGTGGGGAGGTTTGCTGATGAAAGTCGAATGAATTTAAACTAATACACCAGGAGGGTGAGAACCAAAGCAGCAGATCAGAACTGAGCAGAAGGCAGAGATGAATAGGACATGAGGCACGGTCAGTCTAATGACCATGCTGACAGAAGGAGGTTGGAATTAATAATCGAGACGTGGCGCAGGTTTTCCAGGGATTAACAAATAAGGATGGAGAGTGTGCCGGATGTGAGGGAGTGAGGTGTGTGAGATCAGGAAGCCAGTACCAAGTGAATACCTGGGAATGAATTTATTATGCTTCAGAGAAATACCACCCGTATAGTTAGAAGTCTGTCTTATGTTAAAGGAAAAACCGTGTGCATGATATTGTTGTAGCTATAATAATGGTGGCAACAGCTGGAATAATGTTCGCCCTGTTTTTGGACAATACTTGCACAGAGAACGTGAATTATCCTGGATGTTCCCAGAGATGGCTGGGATGCCGTAGGTTGAGTAAGTGCAGAAGGTTCATGAGATGATGCTGGTTTGTAATTTAGCAACTTACTGAATCCAGACAAAGGCACAAACCAGCGACTGCCATTGCTTATTGCTCATATTCATGGCTGCCACCGCACAGAATCATGCAACGAAGGAAAGGCCTATCAAATCTGCGCCAGCAAGTGAACATCCAAAGACTTTTGACACGTTTGTGAGGTTACCTGTCTCAACCACCCTCCCAGGCAATGCATTCCAGATTCAAAACACCCTTTCAGTTCGAAACACATTCCACAAATCACCTCTCAATCCCCTAACTTTTACTTTAAAAGTGTGACCCTTTGTTTTTGACCCATCGAGTAAGAGAAACAGCTGCTATCTGTTTATCCTTTCCATACCCCTTCTGCTCTTGTACACCTGTTCCAGGTTCCCTCCTCAACCTTCCCTGCTGCAAAGAAAAAAGCGAGCACATTTAGCCCTCTCCATTCATAGTTTGTGTCTTCACTTGTCTTGTTACTGCTGGCATGCATCATCCCACGTTTATAAGTATTAAATTTCATCGGTCATTGTTCTGGCTATTTGAATAATCTGTTTACAACGTACTGTAAGCTAACATTTTCCTCCTGACTGTGAAACACCCAGCTCATTTTTGTGTCATCCACGACATTATTGTTCATTCCACTGCTCCCCCACCTTCCACATTCTCACCATCGTCATTTACGAATATCACAAACAAACCATCCCGTCCTATAGGTGTTATTCAGAGGAAGATTTGCGAATTCTTGTCTCTTGCTTTTCCTATTTTGGTGAATTTGCAATGTGATGACGTTAACATGTTTTATGAGGGAGCCACAAAGAGCATTTTCGACACAGAGTTGAATTCAGTTGTTACACTCTGCCCGTCTGCAGGCTTCATTCATGGAGTTTGTGAATAATTTAGGATGAAGTAGGGTTTAGCACCTGACACTGCAAAATCAGCATTTTGTGTGACACTGTTCATTATAACATCCCCTGCAATAGCCAGAGCTGAATAAATTATTCATCGGCAGGATGGACACGGACTCATTCATTGTTTGTTTAAATCAGCGAGTGTGATGAGGATAAATATTCAATTAAATTCCACATCATGGGCAAACTGCAGGAGATCAAATCAGTCTCATATCTCCCTTGAATTGGAAGCAAATACATACTGTAAATAAAAATTCAAAAGTGTTCAGTCACCACACGAGGGGAGAAAAAAATAATCTGCGCCGCTGGAATATATGTGCAGTTTGAACAAGAATTAACTGAGAGAAAAGCAAGTACAAGAAAACGTTTCTTAATTTTGAATGGAAACCGGATCTCGATTTTCCAGAACAGTGATGTTTTCTCTCCCGATCAGACTTCCCCAAAAACAAGCTTTTGCCTGTCACTAAAACTTAATCTGCTATTCTTCTTCCTCCTTTCTACTCTTACCATACGCTCATACTTCTCTTGCACTACACCTTCTGTTGCTACATACTCTACCACTGATGATCTCCCTTAACACCCTTCGTCTGCAGCTCCCACCATAAGTCACACAACTCCCCAGTTACTCCCACTTCCTCTGGCCATCCCTTTCCCGTTTTGGTTTCCAACTGGGGTGATGGGAGCTGCTGACTTCTATACTGCTGTTGATTATCAGTGACTGATGAGATTGAGATTGAATTTAGAACATAGAACAATACAGCGCAGAACAGGCCCTTCTGCCTTCGATGTTGCGCTGACCTGTGAACTATTCTCAGCTCATCCCCCTACGTTATCCCAAAATCATCCATGTGCTTATCTAACGATTGTTTAAATCTGTCGAATTTGGCTGAGTTGACTACATTAGCAGGTAGGGCATTCCACGCCCTTACCACTCTCTGCAGAAAGAACCTGCCTCTGACATCTGCCTTAAATCTATCACCCCTCAATTTGTAGTTATGTCCTCACGTACAAGCTGACGTCATCATCCCAGGAAAATTCCTTCACTATCGACACCATCTAATATTCCAATCATCTTGGGTGTCTGTATCAAATCCCCTCTTAGCCTTCTTCTTTCCAATGATAACAGACTCAAATTTCTCAGCCTTGGAGAGTGGAGGGCAGCACGGGTCTGAGGCACACCCGTGGATGTCAGGGGACTACAATAGGGAGGTCATGAAACAGCTGCAGGTGTACAGAGGATACAGAAATGGGCTGACGGAACAGGCGTGGGTGTACAGGAAGTATGTTAGGGGGCTGAGGACCGAGATGTGGGTATTCAGGTAGTACAGTAGGGAGCTGACGTCACACACGTGTGTGTACAGCGTGTACAGTAGGGGTCTGAGCGCATCGGCATGTGTGTATGGGGAGTACAGGACGGGACTGAGGACACAGCTCTAAGTGTTTGGGGAGTACACCAGGAAGCTGAGGACTCAGCCAGGAGAGTATAGGGGGTACAGAAGTGGGCCGTGGACACAGCACTGGGTGTACAGGGAGTACAGTAGGGTGCAGATTGGACAGCCGTGTGTGTACAGGGAGTATACTTAGATGCTGAGGATACAACGCTGGGTGTATGGGGAGTACGGTAAGGGGCTGAGTGCAGAGCCGTGGTCGCACAGGGGGTACTGAAGGGGGCTGACGACGCAGCCATGGATATATGGGGAGTACAGTAGGGGCCGAGGACGCAGGCACGGGTGTACAGGGTGAACAGTATGGGATTGAGAACACAGCTGTGTCTGTACAAGAAGTACAGTAGGGGGCTGACGACAGAGCAGTGGATATATGGGAAGTACAGTATGGTGCCGAAAAAGCAGGCATGGGTGCATAGGGTGTACAGTTGGGTTTGAGGATGCAGTCATGGGTTTATTGGGAGCTGACGATACAGCCGTGGGTGTACAGGGGTCCTTTAGGGGTGTGAGGAGACGGTCGTGTGTATACAGAGAATAAAGTAGGGGCTAAGGACACAGCTGTAGGTGCACGGGAAGTAGACGAGTGAGCTGAGGACACAGCCGTGGATGTACAGGGGTTACAGTAGGGGGCTGAGGAAACAGCACTGGGTCTACAGGGAGTACTGTAGGGAGCCAAGTGGACAGCTGTGGGTATAAATGGAGTACGCTAGGGCGCTGAGGACACAGCCATGGGTGTACAGGTAGTATAGTAAGGGTCTGAGGGCACAGCTGTGGATATACAGGGAGTACAGGAGGGGCTGAGGGCACAGCCATGATTGTTCAGGGAGTACAGTAGGATTTGAGGGCTCAGCTATGGGTGTATGGGGAGTTCAGCAGGGTGCCAAGGGCACTGCTGTGGATGCAGGGGGAGCGCAGTAGGGGATTGAGGGCACAGCTGTGTGTGTACTAAGGGTACAATAGGGGGCTGAGGACGCAGCCGTGGGTCTACCCACGGTACAGAAATGGGTTGAGGGAACAGTCATGGGTGCACTGTGAGTACAGCAGGGAGCTAAGAACACAGCCATGGGTGTACTGGAAGTACTGTAGGGGTTTGACGGAAGAGCCATGGGTGTACAGGGTGTACAGTAGTAGGCTGAAGGCACAGCCGTGGGTGTATGGGGAGTACAGTCGGGCACTATGGATGCAGCCATGGGGTACAGGGAGCACAGTAGGGGGCTAAGAGGACAGCCTTGTGTGCGCATGGAATACATTATGGGGCTGAAGACACATGCGTGAGAGTAGGGGAATTCAGTAAGGCACAATAGTGGGTTTACAGGGAGTAGAGTAGGGGTCTGAGGGCAAATCCGTGCGTATTCAATGAATACAGTAGGAGGCCGAGGGCACGTCCGTGGGTGCACGGGGAGCACAGTATGTGGTTGAGTGAACAGCCATGGGTATTCATTTAATATAGTAGGGGGCTGATGGCAAAACCGGGGGTGTTCCGGGAGTAGAATAGGGGCTGAGGGCACAACCGTGGCTGTACAGGGAGTGCTGTAGGGGGATGGGTGCATAGCCGTGGGTGTGCACGGAGTACAGCAGGGGACTGAAGTCGCAGCCATGGGTGTGAATGGAGTAAAATAGGGGGAGGGCACAGCCATTGGTGTATAGGGAGAACAGTAGAGTGCCGAAGGCACAGCTGTGTGCGTGCAGGAAGAAGAGTAGGGTGCTGAGGGCACAGCCCTGTGTGTACAGTGAGTACAGTAGGGGACTGAGGGCCTTGCCATTTGTGTTCTGGGTGTACAGTAGGGGGCTGAGGGCACAGAAGTTGGTGTGAGGTGAGTACAGTAGGGGGCTGAGGACGCAGCTATGGCTGAACACGGAGTACAGTAGTGGGCTGAGGATACAACTGTGAGTGTGCAGGGAGTAGAGTAGAGGATTGAGGGCAGAGCCGTTGGTGTAGGCGGCTGAAAGTAGGGGGCTGACAACACTGCCATAGTTGTAAATAAATTGCAGTCGGGGGTTGAGGGCAGAAACGTGGGTGTTCGGAGAGTACAGTCGGAAGCTAAGGACACAGCTGTGGGTGTGCTTGGAGTATCATAGGGGTTGAGGCCACAGCCGTGGTTGTGCTGGGAGTACAATGGAGTTCTGAGTGCACAGCCGTGGCTGTTCATGTGTACAGCAGGTAGCTGAGGGCACTTCCATGAGTGTAAATGGAGTACACTCGGGGGCTGATGGCAGAGAGGTGAGTGTTCAGGAAGTACAGTAGGAGGCTGAGAGCACAGCCATGGGTGCATGGGGAGTGCAGTACAGGGTTGAGCACACAGCCAAAGATGTACAGGCATTGCAGTAGGACGCTGATGGCACAGTCGTGGGTGTACAGGGAATAAAGTAGAGGTCTGGGAACGCAGCCATGTGTGTACGGGGAGTTCAGTCGGGGCTGATGACACAGCCGTGCATTACAGGGACTACAGTAGTGGACTGAGGGCACAGCCATTGGTGAACATAGAGCACAGTAGGGGACTGAGGGCACAGCCATTGGTGTACATAGAGCACAGTAGGGGGCTGAGGGCACAGCCATTGGCATTTCGGGAGTACATTGCGCGGCTGAGGACACAGCTGTGGGCGTGGTGTACAGGAAGTGCAGTAGGGGTCTGAGGATGCAGCCGCATATGTATGGTGTTGTGGAGAAATTATACAGGATCACCAGGAGACGCAGAAACTTCTTCAAGAAGTAGGTCTTTTATTTGCAAAAAAAAAACCATGACACTGAGAAAGCAGATTCTCGAATGCTCCCATACCTCAGAGTCTGTGGATTTATATATTTTTTATCATGTTTCTGTTAGCTTATCAGCATGTCCAACTATATTAATTAAAGTACCTCACTCTAGCTACACAATAAACCAGTGATGTTAGTTCCCATTATCTCTTTAGTTGTACGTTCTACTTAATGTCATTCTAATGTCACGGTTAGATATTTACTGCTATCTCTGCTACAGTGATCTTCAATTCCAGACAAACCTGTCATGAGAGATATTTAACTATTCTATCTATTACAATAGTCTCCTGTCTCAATCTGACTCCACTAAGTATTAATTAGATATTTTAACGCCATGTCCCAAATATTTATTGTCATAACCCTGTCATAATAACACTTAACAGAGAAACTATCTTTATTAATTGTGTTATCTCATTTCACCATAGTGAGCTTTCAGACTTAAACTTACTCTGCTAATTGGTGCAAGAACATTCCACTATTCTTATCCCACCTTGCCTTCCACAGACCACAGATTGCCAGTGGTCTTCATGCTTTAACCCTTCCCATGCTTTCATGGTCATTATTTTACATAGTGGGAAGTAAAGTAGGGGGCTGAGATCACAGTCGTGGATGTATGGGGAGTACAGCTCGGCGCTGTGAACACAGCTGTTGTTGGACAGGGAGTACAGTGGGCGGCTGAAGACACATCTGAGGGTGTATACGTACAATAGGGTGCTCAGGACGCAGCCGTAGGTGTAAAAGGAGTACAGTAGTGGGTTGAGGAAACAGCCGTGGGTGTATGGGGAGTACAGTACGGGGCTATGGACACAGCTGTTGTTGGACAGAAAGTACAGTGGGCGGCTGAAGGCACAGCTGAGGGTGTATGTGTAAAATAGGGTGCTCAGAACGCAGCCGTAGGCGTAAAAGTAGTACAGTAGTGTATTGAGGAAACAGCCGTGAGTGTATGCGGAGTACAGTAGGGAGCTGAGACAACAGTCATGGGTGTACGGTGAGTACAGTAAGGGGCCTGAGGACACAGCAGTGGGTGTACAGGGCGTACAGTATGGGGCTGAAGGCACAGCCGTGGGTGTACAGGGAGCACAGTATAGGGCTCAGGACACAGCCATGTGTGTACGGGGAGTACAGTAGGGGGTTAGGACACAACCGTGGGTATTCAATGATTACAATAGGGGGCTAATGGCACAACCATGACTGTACAGGGAGTGATGTAGGGCATTGAGTGCATAGCTGTGTGTGTACAGGGAGTAGAGTAGGGGAATGAGGCCACAGCTGTGAGCGTGCAGGAGTAGATTAGGGTGTTGAGGGACTCCAGTGGGGGCTGAGGGCAGAGATGTTGACAGTTCGGGGCGTACAGTATTGGGCTCATGGCACAGCATTAGGTGTGCAGGCAGTCCAGTAGGGTGCAGAGGGCACAACCTCGGTTGCGCTTGCAGTAAAATACGGTGCTGAGGGCACAGCCCTAGGTGTTCATGGCGTATACTAGGGGTCTGAGGGCAGAGCCATGGGTGTAAATGGGGTACAGTCGGCGGCTGAGGGCAAAGCTGTGCGCTTTCGGGAAGTATAGTAAGAGCCTGAGAACACAGCCATGGGTTTTGGGAGTGCAGTACGGGGTTGAGGACACAGCCAAGGATGTACAGGCAGTACAGAAGGGGACTGATGTCATAGCCGAGGACATGTTAGAACATAGAACATAGAACATAGAAGAATACAGCGCAGTACAGGCCCTTCGGCCCTCGATGTTGCGCCGATCCAAGCCCACCTAACCTACACTAGCCCACTATCCTCCATATGCCTATCCAATGCCCGCTTAAATGCCCATAATGAGGGAGAGTCCACCACTGCTACTGGCAGGGCATTCCATGAACTCACGACTTGCTGAGTAAAGAAGGTTGAGTACAGTATGCGGCTGAGGACGCAGGCATGGGTTCACAGGGAGTACAGTAGTGGGCTGAGGGCACAGCTGTGGGTGAACAGGGAGTACAGTAGTGGGCTGAGGACACAGCCGTGTGTGTACGGGAATACAATAGGGGCTGAGGACACAGCTGTGTATCACAGGGAGTACAGTAGTGGGGCTGAGATCGCAGCCGTATGTGTACAGGGAGTACAGTAGGCGGCTGACGGCTCAGTGATGGGTGTACAGGGAGTAAAGTAGAGGTCTGGGGACGCAACCATTTGTGAACGGGAGTACAGTAGGGGCTGATGACACAACCGTCGGTGTACAGGGAGTGCAGTGCGGGGCTGAGTGTACAGTCGTGGGAGTATGTGAAGTACAGTAGGAGGCTAAGGACACACCTGTGCGTGTATGTGGAGTACAGTATGGGGTTGAGACCACAGTCGTAGGTGTACAGGGAGTACAGTTGGGGCCTGAGGACACAGCTGTGGTTGTACAGGAGGTTCAGTAGGGGCTGAGGACACAGCCATGAGTGTACGGGGAATACAATAGGAGACCGTTCACACAGCCATGTATGTACAACGACTACAGTAGGGGACTGAGGGCGCAGCTGTGGATGAACCCGAAGTAAGTAGGAGCTGAGGGGACAGCCATGGGTACATGGGGAGTGCAGTTGGAGGCAGAGGACACAGCCGTGTGTGTACAGCGATTACAGTAGGAGACTGAGGGTACAGCCATATGTGTATGGGAAGTACAATCGAGGGCCAAGGACTCAACTGTGGGTATACCGGGACGACAGTAGGCGGCTGAGAGCAAAGTGGGGGAGCGCAGTGACTGTCGTAGAGGCCTTAGGATACAGCCGTGGTTACACAAGGTGTACAGAAGAGGGGTGAGGTTCAAACGTGGGTTTATAGGGAGTTTTTAATGGCTTGTACGCGCAGATATGGCTGTACAGGGAGTAGAGTTCGGGGGCAGAGGACACAGCAGTGGGTATACAGGGAGTACAGTAGTGGGCAAAGGACACAGTTGTGGGTGTACGGAGAGTACAGTAGAGGCCTGAGGACACAGCCGTGGTTATACAAGGTGTACAGTAGAGGGTTGTGGTCCCAGCCATGGCTGTACAGGGAGTATAGTCTATGGCTGAGGCCACATCCATGTAAGGGGATGATACAACAGCTGTGAGTGTACAGGGAGTAGATTAGGGGGCTGAGGTAACAGCCGTGGGTATACAGGGAGCACAGTCGGGGCTGAGGACAAAGCCGTGTGTGTACAGGGAGTACAGTAGGGCACTGAGGACATACCTGTGGGTGTGTAGGGAGTCCGGTAGAGGGCTTAGGACACATCCGTGGAAATAGAAGGGGTGGAATCGGGGTGTGAGGACTCTGCCATGGATTTACAGCAAGTAAACTACGGGGGTGAGCGCACAGCAGTGTGTGTACACGGAGTACAGGAGGGGTCTGAGGGCACAGCCGTGGGCGTGAAGAGAGTACAGTCAGAGGCTGAGGCCACACCCATGGATGTACAAGGCGTACAGTTGGTGGCTCAGGGCACAGCTCTGTATGCACAGGGAATATATTAGGGGCTGAGGACGCAGCAGTGGGTGTAGAGGGAGAAGAGTGGGGGTGAGGGCACAGCTTTGTGTGTACAGGGAGTGCAGTAGGCAGTTGAGAGCACAGCTGAGGGTGTACACGGAGTACATTAGGGGGCTGAGGACACAGCCATGTCTATACGGGGAGTAGAGTAGGGGGCTGAGTACACAGCCGAGTGGGTACAGGGAGAACATAAGGGGTCTGAGGATGTAGCCATGGGTGTACAGGTTGTACAGCAGGGGCTCAGGGCACATTCATGGGTGTACAGGGACTACAGAGGCGGCTGACTACACAGCTGTGTGTGCACAGAGAGTACTGTAGGGGTCTAAGTGTACAACTGTGGTTGGAACGGTCGTACATTCGGTGGCTGAGGGCACAGTCGTGGGTGCACAGGGTGTACAGTAGAGGGCTGAGGGCACAGCCGTGTGTGTGCGTGAGGCAAAGTAGGTGGCTGAGGACACAGCCATAAGTGCACTCTGAGAGCCTTCGGGGAATGGGCACAGAGTTGTGTTTGTTTATGGTGTACAGTAGGGAGCTGCGGACACAGCCTTTGGTGTACAGGGAGTACAGCAAGTTGCTGAGGGCAGAGCTACGTGTGGACGGGGATTACAGTACTGCACTGAGGACACAGCCTTGGGTGCACTGGGAGTACAGTCGGCGTTCGGGACACAGCCATGTATGCAGGGAATACAGTAGGGGACTGAGAACACAGCCGTGTATTCAAGGAGTACAGTAGAGGTCTGAGGGCACAGCCGTGTGTGTGCGTGAAGCACAGTAGGTGGCTGAGGACACAGCCATAAGTGTACTGTGAGAGCCTTACGGGGATGGGCACAGAGTTGTGTTTGTTTATGGTGTACAATAGGGAGCTGTGGACACAGCCTTTGGTCTACCGGGAGTACAGCAGGTTGTTGAGGGCAGAGCCATGTGTGTACGGGGAGTACAGTCGGGTACTGAGGAACCAGTCTTGGGTGCGCTGGGAGTACAGTTGGTGTCTCAGGGCACAACCATGTATGCAGGGAATATAGTAGGGGATGGAGAAAACAGCTGTAGGTGCACAGCGAGAACAATAGAGGACTGAGGACACAGGCGTGTGGGTGCTGGTAGTACAGTAGGAGGCTGAGTGCACAGCCGTGGCAGTCCAAGGGGTACAGTGGGAAGCTGAGGACACAGTTATGAGTGTACATTGAGTATAGTATGGGTCAGTGGATAGAGCTGTGTGGGTACAGGGAGTGCAATAGGGGCTGTGGGCACTGACGTGTCTATACAGAGGGTACCAGAGGAGTATAAGGTCATATACCCGTGGGTATAAAGGGAGTACAGCAGGGAGTGAGGGCACTGCTGTGTGTGTACAAGGAGTGCAGTAGGCGGCTGAGAGCACAGCCGTCGGTGTGCAGGGATACATTCGGGGCCTGAGTTCACAGCCGTGCCTGTGTGGGGACTACAGTAGAGTGCTGAGAATAAAGTCGTCGGTGTATGGGGAGTACAGTAGTGACCTGAGGACACAGCCGTGGGTGAACGGGGAGTACAGAAGAGGGCTGAGAACACAACCGTGGGTCTACAGTGAGTACAGTCGGTCTACAAGCACACCCGTGGTGCCCAGGGAGTACAATAGGGGCTAAGGTCACAGTCGTGGTTATGCAGGATGTACATTAGGGAGCTGAGGGTACAGTAAGGGGCTTAGAGCAGAGCTGTGAGTGTATGGAGAGTACAGTAGTGAGCTGAGGACACAGCCATGGTTGAATGGGGAGTACAGAAGGGGCCTGAGGGCACAAGCTGTGGTTGTGGAGTTAGTGCAGTAGGGGTTAGAGGACACATACGTAGGTCTACAGAAGTATATAATGAGCTTGCGGACACAGCTGCGTGTGAACAGAGAGTAGAGTAGGGGGCTGAGGACACAGCTGTGGGTGTACAGGGAGTACAGTCAGGGGCTGCGTACACAGCTGTGTAAGTACAGGAAGTGCATTCGGGGGCTGAGGGCACAGCTGTGGATATATGGGGTGTACAGTAGGGGCTGAGGACCAAGCCATGCGTGTAAATAGAGTACAGTAGGGTACTGAGGGCACAGTCGAGTGTATACGAAGAATAGGGTTCTGAGGGCATAACTGTGGGTGTACGGTAGGGTACTGAGGGCACAGCCGTGTGTCAACAGAGAGTATAGTAGTGGGGTGAGGGCACAGCGTGGGCAAATATTGAGTGCAGTCGGGGGCTGAATACACAGCTGTGGGTGCACAGGGAGTACAGCAGGGGGCTGCAGACACAGCGCTTGGATGTATGCGAGAGCAGTAGAAGACTGAGGACACAGCCGTTGGTATACAGGGAGTACAGTAGTTGGTTGAGTGTACAGCCGTGTGTGTACGGGAGTACAGGTGAGTTCTGAGGGCACAGCCGTTGGTATATGGGGAGTACAGTAGTTGATTAAGGGCACAGCCATGTGTGTACGGAGAGTACTGTAGGGAGCTGAGGACACAGACATGGGTGTGCAAGGTGTACAGTAGGGGCTGAGGGCAGAGCTGTGGGTGTACACAGAGTTCAGTAGGATACTGAGGGCACAGCTGTAGGTGTACTGGGAGTACAGTCTGAGACTTCGGGCACAGTCATGTCCGCAGGGAGTTCAGTAGGGTACTGAGGACACAGCTGTAGGTGTACAGAGAGTGCAGTAGAGGGCTGAGGGCACAGCCGTCGGTGCACAGGAAGTACAGTTGGAAGATGAAGGCGAGCCGTCGGTGCACAGGAAGTACAGTAAAGTGCTGAGGTGTACTGGGAGTACAGTCTGAGAGTTAAGGCACAGCCATGTAAGCAAGGATTAAAGAAAGGTCTGAGGGCACAACCGTGCGTCTACAGGAGTACAGTAGGGTTCTGTGGTCGCAACTGTGGGTGTATGGGTAGTATAATAGTGAGCTGAGGGCACAGCCGTGGGTATATGTTGAGTACAATAGAGGGCTGAGGCCACAGCCGTGGATTACAGGGAGTACAGTAGCAGGCTGGGGACGCAGCCGTGTGTGTAGAGGGAGTGCATTGCGAGGTTGAGGACACAGCTGTGGGTAGACTGGAGTACAGTAGCGGGCTGAGGACACTGCTGTTTGTGTACGGGGATTACAATGGGTGGCTAAGGACGCAGTCGTGGATGTACAAGGAGTACAGTAGGAATCTGAGGACACAGCCATTGGTGTAAGGGAGTAGGATAGGGTGCTGAGAACAAAGCCATGGGTGTGCAGGGAGTGCAGTAGAGGGCTTAGGACACAGCTGTGGATGTAGAATGGGTACAATCGGGGTCTGAGAAATCTGCCGTGGGTTTCCAGAGAGTACATTATGGGTTGAGAGCACAGCCGTTTGTGTACAGTGAGTACATTAGGGGTTTGAGGGCAACGCCTTGGGTATGCAGGGAGTGCAGAAGGGGGCTGAGGACACAGCTTCGGGTGTACAGGGAGTACAGTAGGGGGCTGAGGACACTGCTGTGAGTTTATGGTGAGAGGCTTGTGCGGGTGGGCACCGAGTCGATGTGTGTACAGGGAGTAAGTAGATGGCTGAGGATACAGCCGTGGGTGTACAGGGAGTATATTCCGAGGTTGAGAACACAGCTGTGTGTGTACAGGAGTACAGTAGGGTGCTGACGTCGCAGCTGCAGAAGTGTAGGGAGTACAGTAGGGAGCTGGGGACACAGCCATGTGTGTACAGGGAGTACAGTAGCAGTCTGAGAACCCAGCTGTTTGTGAACGGGGAGTACAATAGGTGGCTAAGGACGCAGCCGTGGGTGCATGAGGAGAAGAGAAAGATTTGGAGGAGGCAGCCGTGGGTGTACGGGGAGTAGGGTAGGTCGTGAGGACACAGACATGGGTGCACAGTGAGGGCAGTAGAGGGCTTAGGACACAGCCGTGGATGTAGAGGGGGTACAACCGGGGTCTGTGGACTCTGCCGTATGTTAACAGGGAGTACATTACAGGGTTGAGGGCACAACCGTTTGTGTACAATGAAAACTTTATCGGTTTGTGGGCAACGCCATGGGAACACAGGAAGTACAGCAGGTGCCTGAGGGCACAACCATGGGTGTACAGAAGGTATAATAGGGTGCTGAGGACTCAGCTGTGTGTGTACGGTGAGTACAGCAGGGAACTGAGGACACAGGGCTGTGCGCACGGGGAGTACAGCCTGAGGGAACAGCCGGGGGTGTACTGGGAGTACAGTAGCAGCTGACGGCACAACTGGAGTTCAGCAGCGAATACAGTAGGGGTTTGGGGACACAGCCGTGTGAATACACTAACTACAGTAGGGGGTGAGAGCACAGGCGTAGGTGCACATGGAGTGCAGATGGGAACTGACATCACTGCCATGAGTGTACAGGGTGTACAGTAGGGAATGAGGGCACAACCACATTTGTGCAGCGAATACAGTAGGGGGCTGGGTACACAGCCGTGGGAATACAGGAAGTGCAGTAGGGGGTGAGGGCACAGCCGTGGATGCATATGCAGTGCAGATGGGAGCTGATGGTCACTGCTGTGTGTGTGTACAGGGTGTACAGTTGTGGGCTGCGTACACAGCTGTGGATATAGAGGGTGTGCAATCAGGGTTTGAGGACACTGCATTGGGTCTACATGGAGTACATTACGTGGTTGAAGGCACAACTGTGGGTGTGCAGGGAGTACAGTAGAAGGCTGAGTACACAGCTGTGCATGTCAAGCGAGTACACAGGGGGGCTGCGGACAGAACCGTTTGTGTATAGAAGTACAATAGGGGTGGTGACGTGACAGTCCTGGGTGTCCTGGGAATTACAGGAACAGGCTGAGGGCACAGCCGTGGGTGTAGCGGGTGTACTGTAATGGGCTGAGGACACAACAATGGGTTTACAGGAGTATAGTAGGGGCTGAGGCCCCAGCTGTGGCTGTACAAGGAGTACTGTCAGTGGCTAAGAACATAACCGTGGGTGTCCAGGGAGTATAGTAGGGTCTAAGGACACATCCATGGTTATACAATGTATACAGTAAGGGGGTGAAGGTACAGCCGTGCGTATGCATTGAGTACTTAGAGCGTTGACGGCACAGACGTGGCTGTCCAGTGAGCATAATTGGGGGGGCAGAAGGCACAGCTGAGGGTGTGCAGAGAGTACAGTAAGGGGCTAAGGACACAGTCGTGGATGTAGAAGCAATACTGTAGGGGGTCTGAGGACACATCATTGGGGTCTACAGGGAGTACGTTAGGTAGCTGAGCACCCAGCAGTGGGTATACAGGGAGAAGAGTTGGAAGCTAAGGCCACAGTCGTGGTCTCAGGGCCTGAGAACACAACCGTGGGTGAATAGGTAGTGGGGGGGGGGGGGGGGCTGCTGAGAGCACATTTGTGGGTGTACAGAGAGTGCAGTAGGGGGCTGAGGACACAGCCATTGTTGTGGAGTCAGTGCAGTATGGGTCAGAGGACATTTCTGTGGGTTTACTGTGAGTATATTATGAGGTTGAGGGCACAGCTGTGCGTGTGCAGGGAGTACCATAGTGGGGCTGTGGACACAGCCATGTGTGTACAGAGAGTGCAGTAGGTGGTGGAGGGCACAGCTGTGGATGTACAGAGTGTACAATAGAGGGATGATGACACAGCCATGGGTGTATAGGGATTACAGTCAGGGGATGAGGACACAGTCGTGGGTGTTCAAAGAGTTCAGAAAAAGCTGAGGGCACAGACACGGGTGTACAGAGAACACAGTAGGGTACTGACGGCACAGCCGTGTGTATACCTAGAGTGCAGTAGGGTATTGAGGGCACAGCTGTGGGTGTACAGGTAGTAGTAGGTGGCTGAGGGCCCAGCCATGGCTGTATGGTCAGTACAGTAAGGGCTCGAATACACAGCCAAGTGTATACATAGAGTACAGTAGGGCATTGAGGACACAGCATTGTGTGTACGGGAGGTACAATAGGGGCTGACGACACAGCCATGCGTGTACAGGGAGCACAGTAGGGGGATGAGGACATAGCCATGGGTGTGCAAGGAGTACAGAATGAGCTGAGGGCACCACTGTGTGTATACAAAGTACAGTAGATTACTGAGGGCACAGCCGTGTGTATACAGAGAGTGCATGAGGATATTGAGGGCACATCTGTGGGTGTGCAGGTAGTACAGTAGGTGGCTGAGGGCACAGCTGTGGGTGTATGCTGAGTACAGTAAGGTTTTGAGTACACAGCCGTGTGTACTGGGAGTACAGTAGGGGTCTGAGGATGCAGCTGTGGGTGTATAGGGATTACAGTACGGGCCAATAGCACAGCCGTGGGTGCACAGGGAGTACAGTGGAGGGCTGAGTGCACAGCCAAAGGTGTAGAAAGTGTACAGTAGGGGGCTGAGGCAAGAGCCATGGGTGTATAGGGAGTACAGTAGAGGGCTGAGGGCACTGCCATAGTTCTACAAGGTATACAGAACGTGGCTGAGGGCATGGCCGTGAGTGTACAGTGAGTGCTTTGGGGGGATGTGCACAGAGCCGTGTGTGTACAGGCAGTACAGTAGATGGCTGAGGGCACAGCTGTGGTTGTACAGGGATTACAGTAAGGGAACGCAGACACAGCTGTGGGTGTACGCGAGAGCAGTACGGGGCTGAGGACACAGCGATTGGTGTATAGGGAGTACAGTAGTTGGTTGAGGGCACAGCCGTGAGTTTACAGGTAGTACAGTCCAGGGCTAAGGATACATCTGTGGGTGTATAGAGCGTTCAGTAGAGGGCTGAGGACACAGCTGTCTGTGTATGGGGAGTAAAGTTGTATGCTGAGGGCACAGCAATGTATGTGCAAATATAGAGTAGGGTGCAGAGGCCACAGCTGTGGGTGTATCTGGAGTACAGTAGGGGGCTGAGGACACAGCCACGTGCATGCAGGGAGTACAGTAGTGAATGGGAGCAACGTCGTGGGTGTACAGGGAGGACAGTAGGGGTGCGTGGACATAGCCGTGGGTGTGCGCGGAGTACAGTATGAGCATGATGCAACATCCATGGGTCTACGGGGGCTACAGTAGGGGCTGAGGACACAGCTATGGATTAAGGGAGTACAGTAGAAGGCTGGGGACGCATCGTGTGTGCAGAGGGAGTACACTGCGAGGTTGAGGACACAGCAGTTGGTGGACTGGAGTACATTGGGGGGCTGAGGGCAGAGCCGCAGATGCACAGGGAGTACAGTAGGGGCAGAGGACACAGCTATTTGTGCACCGGGATTACAATAGGTGGGTAAGGACGCAGCCGTGGATATACAAGAGTACAGTACTAGTCTGAGGACACAACCATGGTGTACGGGGAGTAAGGTAGAGTGCTGAGGACACAGTCATGGGTTTCCATGTGCAGGGAGGGCAGTAGAGGTCTGAGGGCACATCCGTGGGTTTACAGGGAGAACAGTCGGGCTAAGAGCATACCCGTGGATGTCCAGGGAGTACAGTCGAGGCTACGGTCACAGCCATGGTTGTGCAGGGTATACAGTAGGGGGCTGAGAGTACAGCCCTGGGTATTTAGGGAGCATGTCGATGGTTGAGGGCCTAGACGTGGCTGTTCAGGGAGTATTTTTGTTTGGCAGACGGCACAGTCGAGGTTGTGCAGAAAGTACTGTGGGAGCTAAGGACACCATCTTGGATGTGGACACAATACTGTAGCGATCTGAGGACACAGTAGTGGTTCCATAGGGAGTACAGTAAGGGGCTGAGGGCACAGCAATGTGTGTACAGGGAGTGCAGTAGGGGGCCGAGTGGACAGCCGTGGGTGTATACAGAGTTCGGTAGGGTACTGAGAGCACAGCAGTGGGAGCACTGCGAGTACAATCTGAGACCTAGGGCACAGCCATGTATGCAGTACGGGACTGAGGGCAAAACCGTGGGTGTACAGGGAGAAAAGTAGGGGGTTGAGGTGAAAGACGTGAGTGTACAGGGAGTACAGTAGGTGGATGAAAGAACAGCTGTTGGTGTACAGGGAGTTCAGTAGGGGATCTGAGGACACAACTGTGGGTGTACCAGCAGTACTGCAGCGGCTGAGCACACAAACGGCGGGGAACAGGAAGTACCGTCGGGGACTGAGATCATGGAAGTGGTTGTACATGGAGTTCAGTCGGGGGTGGAGGAAACACCTGTGGGTGTCCAAGAAGTACAGCAGAGAACTGAGAACACAGCCGTGAGTACACAGGGAGAAACGTAGCGGGCTGAGGACACAGCCTTGGATATACTTGGAGCATTGTGGAGGGCTGAAGAAACAGCCATGGGTGAACAGTGAGTACAGTAGATGGATGAGGACACAGCTGTGGGTGTGCAAGGAGTACAGTAGAGTACTGAGGGTGTACTCTGTTTGTGTACAGAGAACACAGTCGGGTACTGAGGGCACAGCTGTGTGTGTAGGTTGGTACAGTAGGGGGCTGAGAGCACAGCCGCAGGTCTATGGTGAGTGCAGTAGAGGGCTGAATACAGAGCCGTGTATGTACAGGGAGTATAGTTGGAAGATGAGGACGTAGCTGTCGGTGTACAGGAAGTACAGTCGGTGTCTCAGGGCACAGCTATGTATGCAGGGAGTACAGTAGGGCACTGAGGGCACAGCCGTGGGTGTTCAGGGAGAGCAGTAGAGGTCTGAGGACACAGCCGTGTTTGTACAGGAAATACAGTATAAAGGCTCAGCGCACAGATGCGGGGGTACAGGGAGGACAGTGGGATCCTGAGGACACAGTTGTGTGTGTAAAGGGAGGACAGTTGGGAGCTGAGGCCACAGCCGTGGGTGTACAGGGAGTACAGTAGAGGGCTAAGAAAACAGCCATGGGTGTACAGGCAGTGCAGTACGAGTCTGAGGAGAACATTAGAAGGCTGAGTGCACAGCCGTGTCTTTACAGGGAATACATTAGGAGGCTGAGTGCACATCCATGGGTGTACTGGGAGTACATTAGGAGGCTGAGAGCACACCGTGGGAAATACGGGAGTACAGTAGGGGCTGAGTTCACTGCCATGAGTGTACAGGGTGTGCAGTTGAGGGCTGAGAACACAGCAGTGTGTAGACAGGGAGTACAGCACGGGGCAGAGGACACAGCTGTGGGCGTATGGAAACTGCAGTCGAGGGCTGAGGACATAGCCATGAGTGTAAATGGAGTACAGCAGGAGGCTGAAAGCAGCGGTGTGGGTTTACCAGGGATACTGCCGGTTGCTGTGCGCACAGCTGTGGGTGTGAAGAAGGTGCAGTCGGGGGCTGAGGACAAAGCCGTGGGTGTGCAAGAATACTTCCAGTGGCTGAGCACACTGCTGTGGGTATATGGGGAGTACAGTAGGGTGAAGAGGGCACAGCCTTTGGTGTACTTGGAGTACAGTAGGGGGCTGAAGACAAAGCCGTGGGTGTACAGGGAGTAGAGTCTTGGGCTGAGTGCAATGCCGTAGAACAGCTAGTACAGTAGATGGCTGAGGCAAGAGCCATGGGTATACATTGAGAACAGTAGAGGGCTGAGGGCAGTGCCATATTTGTACAAGGTGCACAGTACGTGGCTGAGGGCACAACCGTGAGTGTACAGTGAGACACTTAAGAGGATGGGCACAGAGCCGTGTGCGTAGAGGGAGTACAGTAGATGGCTGAGGGCACAGCTGTGGGTGTACAGGGATTACAGTAAGGGGCTGCAGGCACAGTTGTGGGTGTATGCGAGAGCAGTAGGGGACTGAGGACACAGCGATTGGTGTAGAGGAAGTACAGTAGTCGGTTGAGTGCACAGCTGTGAGTTTACAGGTAGTACAGTCCGTGGCTGAGGATACATCTGTGGGTGTGTAGGGCTTACAGTAGAGGGCTGAGGACACAGCTGTCTGTGTACAGAGAGTAAAGTTGTATGCTGAGGGCACAGTAATGTGTATGCAAGAAGTAGAGTAGGGTGCGGAGGCCACAGCCGTGGGTGTACCTGGAGTACAGTAGCTGGCTGAGGACACAGCAGATTTGCATACAGGGGGTACCGTAGCGGAATGGGGTCACAGTCGTGGTTGTACAGGGAGGACGGTAGATGTCTGAGGACACAGTCGAGGGTGTACGGGGAGTACAGTAGAGGTGCGTGGACACAGCCATCTGTGTAAGGGCAGTACAGTATGTGCCTGAGGGAGCAGGCGTGGGTGTACGGGGTGGGGTGTGTACAGTATGGGCTGAGGACACAGCCGTGGATTACAGGGAGTACAGTAGCAGGCTGGGGACGCAGCCGTGTGTGCAGACGGAGTACAATGCGAGGTTGAGGACACAGCATTTGCTGGACTGGAGTACAGTCGGGGGCTGAGGGCAGAGCCGCAGATGCACAGGGAGTACAGTAGGGGGCTGAGGACACAGCTGTTTGTGTACAGGGATTACAATAGATGGGTAAGGACGCAGCCGTGCATATACAAGGAGTACAGTAGGAGTCTGAGGACACAGCCATAGGTGTACGGGGAGTAGGGTAGGGTGCTGAGGACACAGTCATGACTATGCAGGGAGTACAGCAGAGGGCTTAGGACACTGCTGAGGATGTAGAGCGGGTGCAATTAGGGTCTGAGGACTCTGCCGTGGTTTTCCAGGAAGTACATTATCAGTTGAGAGCACAGCCATTTGTGTCCAGTGAGGGCAATGTGGACTTAAAGGCAACGCCTTGGGTTTACACGGAGTACAACAGGGGTCTGAGGGCATAGACTTGGGTGTACAGAGAGCACAGTAGGGTGCCAGGTCACAGTTGTTTATGTGCGGTGAGTACAGTAGTGAACTGAGGATACAGTTGTATGTGAACCGTGAGTAGAGTAGGGGGCTGAGGACACAGCCGTGGCTGTACAGGGAGTACAGTAGAGGGCTGAGGGCACAGCTGTGGGTGTACAGGGAGTACAGTAGAGGGCTGACGACACAGCTTTGGGTGTACAGGGAGTACGGTAGGTGGCTGAGGGCACAGCCGTGTTTGCAGAATGAGTGCAGTAGAGGGCTTAGGAGACAGC
The DNA here is from genome assembly GCF_037043375.1 of Chiloscyllium plagiosum. Lineage (NCBI taxonomy): Eukaryota > Metazoa > Chordata > Chondrichthyes > Orectolobiformes > Hemiscylliidae > Chiloscyllium > Chiloscyllium plagiosum. The sequence continues at coordinate 109,454,412 of NW_028270146.1, read as the reverse complement.
CGTGTATATAGAAGGAGTACAATCGGCATCTGAGGACACAGCATTTTGTTTACAGGGAGTACATTACGGGGATGAGAGCACTGCCGTGTGTATACAGAGAGTAGAGTATGAGGTTGAGGGCACTGTCGTGGGTGTGCAGGGAGTATAGTAGAGGGCTGAGGGCATAGTTGCGCATGTAGAGAGAGTACTTTGGGGGATGAGGGCAGAGACGTTTGTGTATAGAACAGTAGGGGTGACGTCATATCACTCAATATTCGGGGATTACAGTAAGAGGCTGAGGGCATAGCGGTGGATGTCCCGGGAGTACAGTAGAGGCTAATGTCACAGCCGTGGTTATGCAGGGTATATAGTAGGTGCCTGAGGGTATAACCGTGGGTATTCAGGGAGTACTTAGGTGGTTGAGGGCACAGATGTGGCTGTACAGGGAGTATATTTGGGTGACATTAGGCACAGTCGAGGGTGTGCAGAGAGTACAGTGGGGGCTAAGGACACCGTCTTGGATGTAGACGCAATACTGTAGCGGTCTGAGGACACATCAGTGGTTGTACAGTGAGTACAGTAAGGGGCTGAGGACACAGCGATGTGTGTACAGGGAGTGCAGCAGGGGGCCGAGTAGACAGCTGTGTGGGTACAGGGCGTAAAGTAGGGGGATGAGGACACAGCGGTGAGTGTGTAAGAAGCACAGTAGGGGCTGAGTGCACAGCCATGGGAGTACACAGAGTTCGTTAGGAGAGCACAGCGGTGAGTGTACTGGAAGTACAATCTGAGACTTAGGGCACAGCCATGTATGCAGGGAGTACAGTAGGGCACAGCCATGGGTGTACAGGGAGAAAACTAGGGGGTTGTGGTCAAAGACGTGGGTGTGCAGGGACTACAGTAGGTGGCTGAGAGAACAGTTGTTGGTGTACAGTGAGTACAGTAGGGGGTTTGACGACACAGCTGTGGGTGTACCGGGAGTACTACAGTGGCTGAGCGCACAGTCGGCGCTGTACAGGGAGTACCATCTGGGAATGAGGTCATGGAATTGGGTGTACAGGGAGTTCAGTCAGGGGTGGAGGAAACACCTGTGGGTGTACAGGAAGTACAGAAGAGGGGTGAGGACACAGCCGTGGGTATACTTGGAGCATAGTAGTTGGCTGAGGAAACAGCCATGGGTGTACAAGGAGTATAGTAGAGGGATGAGGACACAGCCGTCGTTGTGCAAGGAGTACAGTAAGGGCTGAGGGCAAAGCTGTGGGTGTACATAGAGTGCACTAGGGTCCTGAGGGCACAGCTGTGTGTGTATGGATAGTACAGTAGGGTACTGAGGGCATAGTTGTGTGTGTACCGGTAGTACAGTAGTGGGCTGAGGGCACAGCCACGTGTATATAGTGACTGTAGTAGGGGGCTGAGTACACAGCCGTGTGTGTACAAGGAGTACAGTTGGAAGATGAGGATGTAGCTGTCGCTATACAGGAAGTACAGTCGAGGTCTCAGGGCACAGCTATGTATGCAGGGAGTACAGTAGGGCACAGCCGTGGGTGTTCAGGGAGAACAGGAGATGTCTAAGGACACAGCCGTATTTGTACAGGAAATACAGTATAAAGGCTCAGCGCACAGACGTGGGGGTACAGGGAGGACAGTGTAATCCTGAGGACACAGTTGTGTGCATAAAGGGAGTACAGTAGGGGGCTGAGGCCACTGCTGTGGGTATACAGGGAGTACAGTAGGGGGCAGAAAAAACAGCCATGTGTGTACAGGCAGTGCAGTACGAGTCTGAGGACACAGCTGTGGGTATACAAGCAATACATTAGTGAGCTGATGACACAATCGTGGGTACACAAGGAGAAATGTATAGTTCTGAGGACACAGCTGTGGGTGTGCTGGGATTAGTGCAGTGGCTGAACACACAATCGGGGGTATACATGGTGTGCTGTCGGGGACTGAGGTCATGGACGTGAGTTACAGGGAATTCTGTCGGGGGCGGAAGAAACACCTGCGTGTGCACAGGGAATACAGTCGAGGGCTGAGGACATAGCCGTAAGTATAAAGGGAGTATAATCGGGGGCTGAGGACAGCGCAGTAAGAATATAGGGAGTATAATCGGGGGCTGAGGACACAGCCGTGGGTATACTTGGAGCATAGTGGAGGGTTGAGGAAACAGCCATGGGTGTGCAGCGAGTACAGTAGGGGGCTGAGGGCACAGTCGTGAGGGTAGAGCGAGTGGAGCAGGGGGTTGAGGGCACAGTTGAGGTTTTACTGGAAGTACAGGAGGATGCTGAGGAATCAGCCATTGATGTACAGGGAGCACTGTGGTGGTCTGAGCGCAGAGCAGTGAGTATGCAGGGAGAACATTAGGAGGCTGAGTGCACAGCCATGGGTGTACAGGGAGTACATTCGGAGGCTGAGAGCACAGCCGTGGGTATACAGCTAGTACAGTAGGGGCTGCAGTCACTGCCATGGGTGTACAGGGTGTGCAGTCGAGGGCTGAGGACACAGCAGTGGGTGTACATGGAGTACAATGCTGGGCAGCAGACACAGCTGTGGGCGTATGCGGAGTACAGTCGAGGGCTGAGGACATAGCCATGAGTGTAAATGGTGTACAGTAGGGGAGGTGAAGGCAGCGGTCTGGGTTTTCCGGGAAAATTGCCGGTGGCTGAGCGCACAGTTGTGGGTGTGAAGAAGGTATAATCGGTGTCTGAGGACAAAGCCGTGGGTGTCCAAGGAGTACTTTCAGGGGATGAGTACACAGCTCTGGGTATATGGGGAGTACAGTAGGGTGAAGAGGGCACAGCCTTTGGTGTACATGGAGTACAGTAGGGGGCTGTGGGTGTACAGGGAGTAGAGTCTAGTGCTGAGGTCAATGCCGTAGGTGAACAGGCAGTACAGTAGATGGCTGAGGCAAGAGCCATGGGTGTACATTGAGTACTGTAGAGGGCTGAGGGCACTGCCATTTTTGTACAAGGTGTACAGTACGTGGCTGAGGGCACAGCTGTGAGTGTATAGTGAGAGACTTGGGGGATGGGCAGAGAGCCGCGTGCGTGGAGGGAGTACAGTAGATGGTTGAGGGCACAACTGTGTGTGTACAGGGATTACAGTTAGGGGCTGCAGGCACAGCTGTGGGTATATGCGAGAGCAGTAGGGGACTGAGGACACAGCGATTGGTGTACAGGGAGTACAGTAGTTGGTTGAGTGCACAGCCGTGTGTGTATGGCGAATACAATAGATGGCAGTGGACTCAGCCGTGGGGTACAGGGAGTGCAATTGGAAGATGAAGATGTAGCTGTCGTGTACAGGAAATACAGTCGTCGTCTCAGGGCACAGATATGCATGCAGGGAGTACAGTAGGGCACTGATGCACAGGCGTGGGTGTTCAGGGAGAACAGGAGAGATCTGAGGACACAGCCGTGTGTGTACAGGAAATACAGTATAAGGCTCAGTGCACAGACGTGGGGGTACAGGGAGGACAGTGGGAACCTGAGGACACAGTTGTTAGTGTAAATGGAGTACAATAGGTGTCTGAGGTCACAGCTGTGGGTATACAGGCAGTACAGTAGGGGGCTGAGGCCACAGCCGTGGGTGTACAGGGAGTACAGTAGGGGGCTGTGAAAACAGCCATGGGTGTACAGGCAGTGCAGTACAGGTCTGAGGATGCAGCTGTGGGTTCAGAAGGAATACAGTCGTGGGCTGAGGACACAAACGTATGTGTGCAGTGAGTACAGTAGGGGTCTGAGGACACAAATGTTGGTGTACTGGAAGAACTGCAGTGGCTGAGCGCACAACCGAGTTTATACATGGAGTACCGTCGGGGACTGAGATCATGGACATGGGTGTACAGGGAATTCAGTTGGAGGTGGAAGAAACACCTGTGGGTGTACATGGAGTACAGTAGAGCGCTGAGGACACAGCCGTGAGTATACACAGAGTATAGTAGGGGGGAGGGCACAGCCGTGGGTATACGTTGAGCATAGTACAGAGTTGAGGAAAAAGACATGGGTGTGCAGCGAGTACAGTAGGGAGCTGACGGCACAGTCATGGGGGTAGAGCGAGTAGAGCAGGGCGCTGAGGGCACAGTTGTGGTTATACAGGGAGTACAGTCGTGTGCTGAGGACACAGCCGTTGATGTAACGGGAGCACAGAGGAGGTCTGAGGACACAGCAGTGGGTATGCATGGAGAACATTAGGAGGCTGAGTGCACAGCCGTATCTTTACAGGGAGTACATTAGGAGGCTGAGAGCACATCCATGTGTATACACGGAGTACAATAGGGGCTGCGGTCATTGCCGTGGGTATTCAGGGAGTACAGTCGGGGACTGAAGAGAGCGGTGTGGGATTACCGGGAATACTGCCGGCGGTTGAGCTCCCAGCTGTGGGTGTGAGGAGGGTACAGTTGGGGGCTGAGGACAGAGCCGTGGGTGTACAAGGAATACAGTCGAGGCTGAGTACACAACTGTGGGTATATGGAGAGTAGAGTAGGGTGATGAGGGCACAGTCTTTGGTGTACATGTAGTACAGTAGTGGCTGAAGACACAGCCATGTGTGTACAGGGAGTACGGTAGGGAGACGAGGGCACAGCCGTGGGTGTTCAGAGAGAATAGCATCGGAGTCTGAGGACACAGCTGTGGGTGTGCAGGGGGTACAGAAGGGGTGGATTACACAGCCATGTGTACACAGAATGTAAAGTGGGGGCTGAGGACACAGTCATGGGTGTCCGGGGAGTACAATAGGGTGCTAAGTGCACAGTTGTAGGTATGCAGGGAGTACAGTTGTGTGCTGAGGGCACAGTCGTATGTGTATAGGTTGTACTCCCGTGGGCTGAGAACACAGCCATGTGTGTACGGGGAGTACAGTAAGCGGTCTGACGGCACAGTCGTGGATGTGCAAGGCGGATAGTAGGGTGTTTAGGACAGAGCCTTGGTTGTACAGGGGGTGCAGTAGCAGTCTGAGTACACAGCTTTGCGTACGCACGGTGTACAGTAGGGACAGAGGGCACAGCTGTGGGTGCAGAGGGAGTAAGTTAGGGGGCTGAGGACAGAGCTGTGTGTGCAGGGAGTACAGTAGGGTCTGAGGTCATATCTATAGTGTGATGCGAATGTTACTGACCACTTGTCAGCCCAAGCCTGGATATTGTCCAGATCTTGTTCCATTTGGACATGAACCGCTTCAGTATCTTAGGAGTTGCCAATGGACCTGAACAGCGAGGGGGATCACTGACAGAGGGGAAATCAGGATCGCAGCTGTGGGTCAAATAGTGACTGATAAAGTTTGCACACCATTTCCATGGGTTTGAAATCCACATTTCAACCTATGTAGCCCAATATCAGGAGTTCATTATAAAAATCTTATACATTTGTTATTTCCATATTTTAATATGTACAGAAAGTCATTTTGTGCCTGTATTTTGTATTGCATGAACACACTTCATTAATATTGTCTCTGCTAACTCCTCATTGTAGATGTAACCTTGAATCTGTTCTTCATATGAGTTATAAAGAGTAACGCTCTAATACTGATAACTAGGGAACATCACTGTCCCTCCTCCAAGTCTGAAAAGCCATGTCCCTCAGTCCTGTCTATCGCCTGTCTCCTCCCCAATGTCATAATCACAATGTAAATGAAATCCAGTAAACGATTCTTCATCTCAAGTTCCTTAACATGGATAACAACGACAGCATGACGCTCTCGTGCCCTCTCTGATTCTGGAATAACAATCTGAATTTTGTTTGTAAAATACAATTTTCTGTTAACATATCCATGCTGTTTGTTTGTTATAAACCCACTTTGTATTAGGCACATTTTGCCATCAAACATGGATGATAGATGTTCTCTCAATGTTTTGCTGATTTTACAATGACTGAGCAGTAGTTACAAGATTTATTTCTCCATTTATGAACAGACAATCATGTTTGTGTTCCATTAACCCTATGGCATTACTTCAATATCCAAGGCAGACTGAATGATTACACACAATCAATCTGCCATCTCCAACATTCCTTCCTGCAGTCACACTCCCATATCACATCCAGAATGCATAAATATTATTTTGAATTTTAACAAAATAGAATTGAATTGAAAGGGGTTAATTGAAGCTATGTGTTCAGCTATTGAGATTATGTCAGTCTCCATGAATCCTATGCGTCCCTGAAGGGTTTCCTCTTCTATCAAGAACGAAGTATTTACAATGTGTCATCCCAGAGTATGAGCGGGAGCATCACTCACAGCAAGTAACAGGGATGTGAAGCTCCAGAGAGAGAGGGAGGAGAGAACAGAAACTGAGAACATTAGACAGGAATATTCAAACAATGGATCAGAATCTGAGAACATTAGACTGGAATGTTCAAACTATGGATAGGAGTTTATCCTCCGTTCTTTTCTGGCTTTTTCACCTTTGGCTATCATTAGCATTGTGGATTGAAGATGTATTGATGGTTATTCAAGCTGGTTGCTATCTTATCCTAGATATAGATGGTGTTTCTGGTAAGTCACACCATCTGTCTACTGAAACGGTTTGAATCAGATTGCTGCTTGTGATATGTAAATTTTGGAAAGGTGCATGTCAATACTTTCAGTTCCATACAAAGATTCCATTTCGTACAAATCATACCTTGCAATTTACTCAATACAAATTACTCACCAATATGCGAGGTTGAAACAGAATGTTCTCAAACTCCTTGCTCTATTTTTTCGTGCAATGACTTACATATCCAATCCTTCCCACTCACCAATCCTGTCCAGTACTCCCTCCTCTGCCTCAGTGCAACTCCTGAATAGACCATCGTTTGCGCCTTTGTTAAATCCGGATACAACTGTTTCAGTCCCTTCTAATCAAGTGTCCATTACAAAATAATTGGTGGTTATTGGTGAGGGTCATAGGCCAGAGAGGGGGTGGGGGCGGAGAGGTTGGGACGAAGATTGCAGGTCAAGAAGGCGGTGCTGAGTCCGAGGGTTGGGACTGAGATGAGGTGCGGGGGAGGGGGGAATGAGAAATCTGGAGAAATCTGAATTCATCCCTTGTGGTTGGAGGGTTCCTAGGCGGAAGATTAGGTGCTCTTCCTCCAGGCGTCGTGTTGCCACAGTATGGCGATGGAGGAGGCCAAGGAACTGCATGTCCTTGGCGGAGTGGGAGGGGGAGTTAAAGTGTTCAGCCACGGGGCGGTTGGGTTTGTTTGTGCGGGTGTCCCAGAGGTGTTCTCTGAAACGTTCCACAAGGAGGTGGTTGTCTCCCCAATGTATAGGTAACCACATCGGGTGCAGTGGATGCAGTAAATGATGTGTGTGGAGGTGCAGGTGAATTTGTGGCGGATATGGAAGGGTCCCTTGAAGCTTTGGAGGGAAGTGATGGGGCGGTGTGGGTGCAAGTTTTCGAGCAGATTAGTCAGGCATGACCTTGTCTTGATGAAACCATCCTGGCTTTTCCCTATTTTTTCAAACAGTTACAAATACTCTGAAATCTCATCCTTCACAATGGATTTCAGGATCTTACCCGTGACCAAGGTTAAGCTAATCACTGAGGTTTTTTTATATCATTTTCCGTACTCACTTGTTAAAATCACGTTAATGATTTTTTAGTGCTCTAGGATCCTTCCTAACTCTAGCAATTGTTGAAAGATCACCATTATCGCGCATCCAATACCTCTTCAGCTATCTCCTTTATAACACCAGAATGTTGTCCGTCTGGTCCAGGTTGCTTAAGCTACTTCAGGCCATACAGATTTATTTAACACCTTCGCTCTGGCGGTGGTCATCATATTCAGCTCTGCACCCTCACTCTTTTGAATGTTAAATATATTACTCGTGCCTTCGACCGTCAAGGCTGACACAAAGTAATTATTCAATTCTTGGGCATTTTCTTGTTCCCCAATGCTATCTCTCCTATGTCATTTTCTAGCGATCCAATATTCGCTTTTTCCTCTCTTTTGTACTTTATATATCTAAATAAACTCTTACAGTCTCCTTTATCTTCGTGGCTCGCTTATCCCATATTCAATTTTCTCCCTCTGTATTTATTTGTTGTTGACCTCTGCTGGTCTTTCCAATTTTCTCAATTTTCAGGTTTCCCACTGCTCTTAGCCACATGATCTGCTTTATCTTTTGCTTTTATGCTATATCTGACTTCCCTCGTCATACATGGTTGCCTCACCTTCCCTGTACCATGCCTGTATTTCCTCGGGATGAATCTCTGCAGCGTGTCCTGAGGTACTCCAAGAATCTCCTGCATTGCTGTTCCACAGTCTTTCTTTGCTGAGCCCTTGCCCAATCAATTCTACCCAGCTCCTCCGTCATGACTCTGTAATTGCCTTTATTCAGCTGTAATACCTTTACCACTGATTCTACCTTCACACTCTTAAATTTCAAAATAATTTCAATCATATTATGGTAACTGTCTCGTAAGGTTTTCTTGACCTTACGTTCCTTACCTTGTCTGTCTGCATATCCTTCTCCAAAAAGCCATCTCGTACACATTCCACAAAATCGTTTCCTTGCGAACCACAACCAAACTGATTTTCCCAGTCTACCTGCATATTGAATTCCCACATGATCAGTGTAACTTTGCCTTCCTCACAGATCTTTCGAGTTCCTGGTGTACCTTGCACCCCAGATCCTGACTACTGTTTGGAGACCTGTACATAACTCCAAATTTATTTTATTTTTACCTTTTTGATTCCTCATGGAAATGAAATCGACTCGACTCAACTGTTAGCAAGAACAAAGAAAAGAGCTTTATTCAGATTCTGCATAACCGACCCAATACATTCGGCAAGATGTCTCATGTAAGGGGCACCTGAGCATAATTCAGATACAGTTCTTATACAGTTATTATTACGTTGTCAAGGGCAAAGACTGGGAAAATTTAAGTTATTTTCTCATGCCCAGATCTTGGACATAACTGTTCTTATGCTTTCCTAAGCTATCACTGAAATCGAATGTGGCAAGGTCAAATTTAATGTTTACAAAGTTCAAACAAAGACAAGCTGTCTCCTGGCTGCAGAAAGCAGCACTCAGCACAGCATTAAATTTAGAAAAGCATTCTCTTTCAGATGTCACAGTAAATGTTAAATTTGTTCATTGTCCATTATATTTCCCCCTTTCTGTCATTTTATGACAACAAGGAGAACTCCAGCAACAAAAATAACGAGAGCCAGATGAGCTATACATCTAAAAATGCTTAAGAAACACCAGGCGTTTCCTCAGACACCACCTACATGCAAGACAGCTTTGTGGTGGTATCGTCACTTGTTCTCGTGTGCCTTGTATACAGCTCATGTTCGCACGTCACACTCGTCAACGTCACGGCAGGGTGGGATCCCCGCAAACGGATTTTCCTGCCTGGGGCCACTGATAATTTTACCATTTTTATCCTGTGCCTTCATAAGCAAGTGGTGCAGGCAGGTATATAAGCGGGGTCCTATACAAAGCACTATGAATAAGATCAGTCCTACAACTAGTAGGACGTGTAGAATCTAATACCCCATCCTCCACAAAGGGAGGTGAGCCATCCGCACCAGGAGTCATCTACTGGGGGAGGTGGTCGTATCACTGCCTTCATATTATTTATTACAGCAATGATATTTTGGGACTCATCAGGAATATTAAAACAGCATGAGGCACCTAAAATTTTACAGACGCCCCCTCTCTCGACCGTCAGTATGTCTAGCACTAATCTATTTTGCAATCACTGCTTCCTTAATCGCCGTTAACTCAGTGTTAATGAGTAGTCGGACTTCCTCTGTTTCATTAGCTTACAGCAATACACTAAATGCAAGGCCATTATTCTTGTTTATAAGGACTGTTGTCCCTGCTCCCAAGAGAATGGAGCACCCAATATTCACTCCTGGTGAAGTCCGAGTGTCTGCGAGTGTGTACCCATTCCAACGCCGTGAAACGTCCCTTCGGGTGCATCTGTTACTGGCTCTTGGGACGAACACTGTTGTGGCAGTGGACTTTACCGCGGGGTAACAGCACCCCTTCAATCCCGGGAAGTTGAAGGTACTGTTCTCTCCACAGGCCCATATTATACCCACCATCATTGTCTGATTATTGATAAAGGAACAAGGAATAGTTATGATCGTACCATTTGCATAAGTTGCTGAACAAGAGTCTTTGTTCAAATACAGTGTCGGAGTACACTGGGAGATCCTAAATGGAGTCTCCCCTGATTTGTGCAAATACACGTTTCTCACCTGCCTTCCCCTCTATGGAAGGCTGTCGTTCAAAACGTGGCAGCTTTGGGACTGCAGTTAGCCTTGAGTTCTGGAGGTGACGCGGGATTTGCGCTAATTGTTCCCAGGGTAGTCACCACCCGCATAAGCAGAGCGCTAACACTTCTCGCCAGGCTCTCTGTGGTTGGTTCGGCAGTTCAGCATTGGGCTGTCTGCAAAAATATCCAACAAGGATAGCCAAAGCCTAATCTCCGGTGTAATATTAGGGCCAAAGCTCATGCTCTGTTCCCTTAACATCTAGCAAAGGCCCGACGCACCTCCCAACCTACTGGCGTCGCATTTACGCCATTTAACACTTGCAGGGGCCAACTCCATTATTGTGTTAGACTCGCTGTAGTGCACCGATCGACTCCCTTTGCGTTCAGGCGTGACATTAATGCCCTCTGACCTGCTTGGGGTTAGGTCCATGACCTGGTTTGATTGGCTGCCATGCCCCGGTGCTACTATCTTCTGTCGGACCTTCTGCACTGAATTTCGGGGAGGGGGGTTGGCTGAACGACTGTACCATTATATTCACCTGCCAACAGATGTCGGAGAACTTGATCATAGAATATCCATTTCCTGTGTCAGGTGTTCCTTTAGCTGTGGTGGCTACTACTAAGTGCCAGTCATTGGTGCCGCAAGGATCCCTGCTTAAATATTTATTGTCCTACATATAGTCGTCCTGGTTTCTAAACGGCCATGGGTCGTATGCGAAGGTGCCCTTATCAATCTCAGTTTAGATTACCATTTGTGGCTGCATCCCAAATGCCCCTTCCCTTAAGACAATTCCTATCAGGGCGCTTACTAACAGTGTGAGCTGTGGCAGCCCCATATTCGTATGAGGCTTCTAATAACTACTTGCACTTAATTCGTCCTGGTGTTTTCTGATGTCTCCTCAGGCCCCGCTACACGCTTGGAATGGCTGACGTGTATCCACGTAGCTCTTTCGGCGATCTTAACAGCTGTCTGTGTTGTAAGGAGCACTTGAAACGATGCCAGCCCCCTCTTCACATTGCAGTTTTTCCTCCTGAAGTCTTTCACCACTATCCAGTCTCCAGGTTCTAGATTATGCAGCTTCCCTTCGGCTGGTTGAAGTCGTGCTGCTTTCACTTGATTCTGTATTTGAGACAAAAGTGCAGAGAGTTGTATACAGTAACACAACATTTCATCCTCATAGTGGTCTGTTATCTGTCTTACCTTAGGTCTTGGTCCAATTCCTGTGTTGGGTGGTCTACCAAACAAAATCTCAAACGGGCTAAGATTAGCTCTTCCTCTCCTCCTGGATCTCCATATACTTTAGCACATTCAGAAGTGTCTATGTCCACGTCACCCCTCGTTCCTCACATTTTGTCAGTTTATTTTTTAGGGTAGCATTTTCTCTTTCCAATGACCCACCGCTCGCTGAGTGGTAGGCACAGTGTTGTCTTATGTTTATTCCCAAGTGATCACTGATCTGCTGTAAGGCATTACTGACAAATGGTGTCCCATTGTCGCAACCAAACCTTTCAGGGTTGCCCCATCTGGGAATTATCTCAGTTAGCAAAGTGTTGGCTACTCTACTGGCATCCTATTTAGACGTGGGGATCGCTTCCACCCATTTGGAAAACATATCAACTATTAGCAGACAATACCTTTTCCCTTCACTGGGCGTTAGTTCAATAAAATCCATCTGTAAAAGTTCAAAGATTTTTTAGGGTTGGGGGTGTGCTGCCTGACTCATCTGTATTCCCCTCCCCACGATATTAGTGGCGCAGATAACACAAAGTTCACAATATTTCTGGGAGTAATGAGTAAATCCATCAGGGTCATAATACGTTAATACATACCCCCGCGCCCCTTTTGACACATGGTCCTTACCGTGTGCCAGTCTGGCATAGAATGGAAATAATGATCGTGGCAGACAGGGTTTACCATTGGGACCACACCATACTCCTTCCCTCACACTGCATCCTGCTTTAGACCACTCACACTTTTCTTCCAGTGTGGCCTGTGACTAGAATTCCCATACATCTGCTTTTGGGGTACAATTTTTTGTCATACACATGTCAATCTGATCACGTGGCAGCTGCTGGGCTGCTAAGTCTGACCTCGCATTGCCTTGAGAAATAGAATCATTATTTTCTGTGGGGGCATCACATTTTCACACTGCGATTGATTTAGTCAATAGGCCCGGTTCCAGGAGGTCAGAAATCAGGCCACGGTGTGTGATGGGCTTTTTGGTAGAGGTCAAGAAGCCTCTGTGTTTCCACACGGTTCCAAAATCATGTACAACCCTGAATGTGTATCTGCTATCGGTGTAAATATTCACTGTGTTTCCCTCAGCCAATTTAAAGGCCTCAATCAAGACAATCAGCTCCGCTGCTTGTGCTGAAAGAGGCTCGCAGGTGCACAGTGAAAATGACGACGGGAACATTGTCATTTGGTAAGAGGTGGAAACACCAGATGAGGAGGGAGTTGTCTGGTTTGACTATCTCGTAGGTAGTCACTGCAGCATATCCAACACACTTCTGGCCTATCTCCTTGCTCCTGACTGCTGACCCATCCACCAAAAATCTCCATATCTGGATTCTGAAGTATTGACTCCTGCAAATCTGGTTTCGGGCTGCAAATTTCATTAGTTATAGCGACACAATCATGTGTGTCTCTGTCTCCTTCTGTGTGAGAAGGCTAGCAGGGTAAAGAACGTTACATTGCTTTATTGTAATGTTAGGCATCTCCAATAGCACAGTATTATATCTGAGCCAACGTGTGTGCGGTATTTTGCTCCGAAAGCAGTAAGGATAACTCAGTATGTAGATTGTCCGACCAGAGGAGAGGCCATTTTGGATTTGGTACTCGGTAATGAACCGGGACAAGTGATGGGCTTGTTAGTGGGTGAACATTTTGGTGATGGTGACCACAATTCTGTGATTTTCACCTTGGTTATGGAGAGAGATAGGTGCGTGCAACAGGGTAGGTTTTACAATTGGGGGAAGGGTAATTACGATGCTGTAAGACAGGATCTGAGGAGCATAAGTTGGGAGCATAGGCTGTCAGGGAAGGATGTCGTGGAAATGTGGAACTTTTTCAAGGAACAGATACAACGTGTCCTTGATATAGATGTACCTGTCAGACAGGAAAGAAATGGTCGTGTGAGGGAACCTTGGTTGACGAGGGAGGTTGATTGTCTTGTAAAGAGGAAGAAGGAGGCTTACATAAGGTTGAGGAAACAGGGTTCACACAGAGCAGTGGAGGGATACAGGATAGCCAGAAGGGACCAGAAGAAATGGATTAGGAGAGCTAAGAGAGGGCACGAAAAATCTTTGGCGGATAGGATCAAGGATAACCCAAAGGCATTTTAGGCGTATATGAGAAACATAAGAATGACGAGAACGAGGGTAGGTCCGATCAAGGACAGTAGTGGGAAACTGTGTATTGAGTCGGAAGAGATAGGAGAGGTCTTGAATGAGTACTTTTCTTCAGTATTTACGAATGAGAGGGACCGTATTGTTGAAGAGGAGAGTGTGAAACGGACTGGTAAGCTAGAGGAGATACATGTTAGGAAGGAAGATGTGTTGGACATTTTGAACAACTTTAGGATAGACATGTCCCCCGGGCCTGATGGGATATATCCTAGGATTACGTGGGAAGCAAGAGAGGAAATTGCAGTACCGTTGACAATGATCTTTCAATCTTCACTGTCAACGGGGGTGGTACCAGGGGACTGGAGAGTGGCGACTGTTGTGCCCCTGTTCAAAAAAGGGAATAGGGATAACCCCGGGAATTACAGGCCAGTTAGTCTTACTTGGTGGTAGGTAAAGTAATGGAAAGGGTACTGAGGGATAGGATTTATGAGTATCTGGAAAGGCACTGCTTGATTACGGACAGCCAGCACGGATTTGTGAAGGGTAGGTCTTGCCTTACAAGTCTGATTGAATTCTTTGAGGAGGTGACCAAGCATGTGGATGAGGGTAGAGCAGTGGATGTAGTATGCATGGATTTTAGTAAGGCATTTGATAAGGTTCCCCATGGTAGGCTTATGCGGAAAGTCAGGAGGCATGGGATAGAGGGAAATTTGGCCGAATTGAATTGAAAACTGGCTAACTGGTCGAAGTCAGAGAGTGGTGGTAGATGGTAAATATTCAGCCTGGAGCCCAGTTGCAAGTGGAGTTCCCCAGGGATCAGTTCTGGGTCCTCTGTTGTTCGTAATTTTTATTAATGACTTGGATGAGGGAGTCGAAGGGTGGGTCAGTAAATTTGCAGATAATACGAAGATTGGTGGAGTTGTGGATAGTGAGGAGGGCTGTTGTCGGCTGAAAAGGGACTTAGATATGATGCAAAGCTGGGCTGAGGAGTGGCAGATGGAGTTCAACCCTGCCAAGTGTGAGGCTGTCCATTTTGGAAAGACAAATAAGAATGCGGAATACAGGGTTAACGGTAGGGTTCTTAGTGAGGTGGAGGAACAGCGGGAGCTCGGGGTCTATGTTCATAAATCTTTGAAAGTTGCCACTCAGGTGGATAGAGCTTGTAAGAAGGCCTATGGTGTATTCGCGTTCATTAGTAGAGGGATTGAATTCAAGAGTCGTGAAGTGATGTTGCAACTGTACAGGACTTTGGTTAGGCCACATTTGGAGTACTGTGTGCAGTTCTGGTCGCCTCACTTTAGGAAAGATGTGGAAGCTTTGGAGAGGGTGCAGAGAAGATTTACCAGGATGTTGCCTGGAATGGAGAATAGGTCGTACGAGGATAGGTTGAGAGTGCTAGGCCTTTTCTCGTTGGAACGGCGAAGGATGAGGGGTGACTTGATAGAGGTTTATAAGATGATCAGAGGAATAGATAGAAGTAGACAGTCAGAAACTTTTTCCCCGGGTACAACAGAGTGTTACAAGGAGACATAAATTTAAGGTGAAGGGTGGAAGGCATAGGGGAGATGTCAGGGGTGGGTTCTTTACCCAGAGAGTGGTGGGGGCATGGAAGGCGCTGCCTGGGGGAGTGTAGAGTCAGAATCTTTGGTGACCTTTAAGCGGCAATTGGATAGGTACATGGATGGGTGCTTAAGCTAGGACAAATGTTCGGCACAACATCGTGGGCCGAAGGGCCTGTTCTGTGTTGTATTGTTCTATGTTCTGTGTTCTATGGATACTGCATGTGGGACCAGAAGAATAAATTCACCATAGCTGACTATATTCCTGGATGCTACAACAGCCTTTTCAGCTGAGGCCATGGCTCGCAGGCATTTAGGTAATCCTTCTGCTACGGGGTCTAGTTTTCGCTGAAAAATATGCTACTGGCCTCAACTTTCCCCCATGATCCTGTAACACTACACATGTCATGCAGCCACGCATCTCAACTACTGATTGTACAAAAGGCTTGTTTGGATTTGGAATTCGCAGTGCAGGTGCAGTTTGGACCACCTTTTTAAATTCAACAAAGGCGCTCTCGGCCTCTGTTGGTGCTGGTATTAAGCAATCATCTACATGCTGCAGAAGCACTGACCCCGGGGTTAAAGCTCGAGACTCCAGCCTCCTGCATAGAACGTGATTATATATGGTGGGGGACTCACAGTAACCTTGACAAAGTCGTGTGAAGGTATATGATTTTCCTTTGAATGATAAAGTGAACCAGAATTGAGTACCTTTGTGGAAAGGTACACTAAAGAAGGCATTTGCTAAATCCACAACATTGTCCGGTGGAATTTGAACTAACATAACATAGGGGTTGGGAACATTTGGGGTGCGTGGGACTACAGCATCATTGACTACCTGCAGGTCTTGAACAATCCTCCATTCCTCTGGTTCACCGGAAATGTTTGCCTTTTTGACCAGAAAAATGGGGGTTCTCACCACTGAGTTTTCACAGGGGATTATCTCTCCAGCCTTTAGGACAGATTAAAAGACTGGAGTAATCCGTTCTATGGTTTGGGTTTTAATTATTATTATGCTCTCTAAGAACGATACTCAGATCTCGGAGTTATCCTTGTGGATTATCAGCCCCGTATGAGCCCCATATCATGTTTGCCTTTTGCCTACAACTCAGTAGGGACCGTTTTAAATCTTGGGTCCGAGATTTCTATCTTTGGGGAACATGCCAGGCTGCCCCTAAAAGCTTTTCAAGGCTGTCCTATCTGCCTGAGTTAGCCAATTAACTTTATTCTTATATGTTCACATATCTGCATTGAACCAGATACCAATCGTCCCTGAAGACCCAATCTTTTGTTCTTTGCGCATATAGACCCAATTCCTGCCACCTGTCACTGGGCGCCTTCGCCAGTGACACGTGGGGAGCGGAGCCTTCTACATTAAAAAGACAGGGTCTGCTTGCTGTTACAGATACCTTAGATAAGTTCACACTGACTGTACATCTGTGATCATTCTGATAAAATCGCACAATAGGGGTGCAGTAAATCTCCCTCGTATCACGACTCCTGATGCACCCATTGAGTTCAGGAACCTTCCACTCATCTTTATTCGCGTTGACTCTCTGAACTGGCTTGATTTCTGGACTAAATATGTTGCCCCTGTATCTACCAAAAAGGTAAATTTTACCTTCCACATATAACATAGAGGTAGGCATTGACGTATATGCATCACTGATATACTTCGCAATCTCAGAGCTAAACAGAGAGGTGGGAAATGTCTCAGTGCCAGTATGGTTAATAGAAAAGATTAGCATAAGCGAGTCTTCGTTGTCAAGCATAAAGGAAAGAGGCTTACCTGTACATTGGGGCTGCCCACCTCCACCTCAACCTTCCCTCTGAGTCACCCTGCAGCTCAGGCTCCGGGCTGATTGAAATTGTCTGTGCCGGCACTGCCTCGCCTAGTGGTCCATTTCTCCGCAAACAAATCAACCGCCATTTATGCCTCTGGTAGTGGAACTTCTGCGACCTCCAGCTCAGCCTCTGTCTCTTCCTGCAGCACCTTCCTTCAACGGCTGGGTGACCATTTGCATCATAGTAATGGAGTTTATGTGCTTTTTGTTCCATCTTGAGTTTCCGCTTATTCTTCTCGTGGGTAAGCAATTTTTCATCATGCATTGCATGTTGTTCTATCAAATTCAGCTTTCCCGTGTCCCAGGTAATACAAGTTTCTTCAACCTTTTTCGCTATTTCGTCCTTCATTCCATTGATGAGCTGTTCCTGAGGTGTGCTTCATACAGCGTGATCTCTGCCGCCGTTACGTAGTCAGGTAGTCTCAGTCCACTATGGGCGTTATGGACGTCAGTGAGGTGCGGAAGGTACTGGGACACTGTTTCACCTTTTCGTTGTTTGCACATTGCAATTTTGGTCATGTCCATTTGCACTGGGAATACCGCCCGACGGGCTGCTGCAACAAAAGCATCAAAGCTTGGGGTCGGCTGCCCTGGCATGGACGTTTACGACTGGCTATTTATACTTGATCTTGGTAACATAGGCATCCAGGTGTCATCTCAGGAAACGTCTGATTCCATGTGACATGGGACAGAGCTCAGTACAGAACTTTGTCACGTCTTCAACGAACTTATTACCTCCAACCTCGTGTGGGTCAGGAAATTACCCATAGGCACTTTCCAGATCCTTCATGGTCCATGGACTGTGGACCACCACTGGATATCCTTCTGGACCTGCAACTTCAACCATTGGAGCTTGCAGAACTACCTGGCTGGACGATCGTACACCACTACTCTCACCGTCTGACTCGTCATCCGTTGGGGGCAATCGCGAGCAGGCCCGGGATCCCTTTCCATCTTGGAGTGGCCGCCCTTCTTTTGGGCTTCTTGCTTCAGTTGATTAGTGGGACGAAGTGTTACCATTGATTCAGCAGACCTTGAGGCGGCGCCGCTGACTGGGAACCTTCGCCAGGCGGATCTCGTAGGGGGGCTGTAGGAATTGGAGGGCAGTCATCAGTGTCAGGATCTGAAACAGACTTAGAACACTGCACAGCTCAGTTCGGTTGTTTTCCGAGCCCGTCTCCATGTGTGCTCGTGTTTGTACGTGTATTTGATCTCCCTTTGACTTGAGATATCCTTTTTCTGATATCTGCCTCAGCCTTCCACATGTTAAAAGCACTCCAATTCACAGGTACTATTTTCCCTTCCGTTTCTCCTTCTCTCTCTCCTTCAACCTCGACCTCAATATTTCCAACTGTTTTTTCGTAAAACTTCCTCCCGCCAGAAAACCAAATTCCTTGAACCACAATTCTAACTGCTTTACAGACTATGGGCCGTAATTATTTCGCATGTATTTTAATTTTGGTTGGCCATTCCAAGTCCTCGGTGGACCCTCTTTTTGTTTGCTCTTGCCAGAGCCCATTTTTAGCGTAACTGAAAAAGCGTTCAGCTCTCTCTCTCGCGCGCAGTAGCATATTTCTGCTTTGACGTGCTTTGTAACCTCTGCAGATCCCCTCAATGCCTTTGTTTTCGCAAACCAAGAAACCAAGTACCCGGTACGTGTTTGGCGATTCTAACTCAGCCAGTTGTGGCTCCAAGTCTAAAACCACACTTAAAATCACTGTCTCTTAAGCACTCCAGAAATGGCAATCCTTTCCCTTGAGTTTAGCTCAAATATCATGCGAGAGTTTACTGAACCCTTTTCCGGATTCATTTGTTCTCTTAGAATGAGTCTCTATGTGCGATTACTTAAGGCACGACTCGTAGCCCGAAATTATTCGATTTGAACCCCGGCGCTAGGGCGATCCACAGATTCCCAGTCCTCTCACGCAAAGGGGCCAATTCAGCGCTCGAGATAAAGTGATAGACTTTTAAGGCGCTGGCGCCTGCGCCTCTTGGGGATCTTCAGAATCCCACCCAGTTGCGGGGTGCCGGGACGAGCCCCCAAGTTTACTGTCGTGGAAATTAAATCGAGTCGACTCAACTGTTAGCATGAGCAAACAAAAGAGTTCTATTCAGGTTCTGCAGAACCGACCGAATACATTCGGCCAGATGCCTCATGTAAGGAGCACCTGAGCATAATTCAGATTCTCTTAAAGACTGGGAAAACTTAAGTTGTTATTCGCTCATCCACTGGTCGTGGACATAACTGCTCCTATGCTTTCCTCAGATTTCGCTGAATTCGAATGTGGCAATGTCAAACTGAATGTTTACAAACTTCAAACAAAGACAAGCTGTCTCCTGGCTGCAGAACCCAGCACAGCATTAAATTTAGAAAAGCATTCACTTTCAGATTTCACAGTAAATGTTAAATTTGTTAATTTTCCATTAAACTACCGACACAGATTCTACACCATCTGACCTTACTTCATTTCTTATTATTGATTCATTTTCATTTCTTACCAATGAGGCAACCCTATTCCTCTGCCCACTTGCCTATCTTTTCGACAGGGTGAGTATCCTTGAATATTCATCTCCCAATCCTGATCCTTTTGCAGCGATGTCTCCATGATGGCCACCATGTTGTATCTGCCAGTTTGTGTTCGTGTCACAAGCTCATTTACTTTATTCCTGACACGGCATGCATTCAGATAGAACACTTCCGTCCTGTATTAACCGTCCCTCTTTTCATTGTCATTTGTTTGTCCTGTGTCCTTGAAGTTTGATTGTTAACACTTTCCATTCACTCTGTGTCTGAGTTGGAGATTTTAATAACTTCTGCTGAGTTCTGCACTTTTAGCTTCTCCTTTAATTCGGGTATTCTAATTTTCCGTATAACCGACCCCCACCCCCATTAAGTTTAAAGTCCTGTTTTTAACCCTAGTTATACGATTTGCTAAGAATCTGGTTCCAACACAGTTCATCGGAACAGTTCCCGTCTCCCACAGTGTTGATGTCAATGTCCCATAATTCAAACGCATTTCTCCCACACCAATATTTGAGTCATACATTTACTTGCTGACCCTGTGTCAATTAGCTCATGGCTCAGTCTGTAATCCAGAGATTATTTACTTTTTGCTTTCTAATTTAGCTCCTAGCTGTGCATATCGCTAAGTAGAACCTCTGTCCGAGTTTTGTCTCTGTCGTTGGTACCTACACAGACCACGACCACTGGCTCATTTCCCTCTCACTCCAAGTTCCTCTGCAGCCCAATTGAGATATGACAATGTGAGCTCCAGGTAGGCACCACAATCTTCACGACTCCCAATCCCGGACACAGAGAACAGTGTCTATGCTTCTGACTATTCTATCCTCAGTTGCAACAACATGTCTCTTCTCCTCCCCCCCCCCCCCCCCCCCGCCCACCCTTGAAAGGTTCCCTAAACTTGGTGCTGGGGCCCATTGTCTCATCTTCGCTGCAGTGCCCATTCCCATCCATGCAGGGAACAAGATTTGGAACCTGTTCGACACGGACAGGGGCTGAGACTCCTGAAACTACCTCCTGGGTCCCTCTACTGCCTCACTCATAGCTATACACTCCTCTCTCTCTGACCACTGGCTGAAGTTGAGTTCGTTGATTTCCTGTACAACTCCATCCCCCATCACGAAGGCCTCAAAGCACTCCGCTTCTTCCTTTCCCGCCGAACCAAACTGTACCCTTCCACTGACACCCTCACACAGAAGTTGGAAAATTACAGAGTGCTTAGCCTAACCTTGGTTGAGGGAATCCATCGTGAAGGATGAGATTTATGAATACTTGGATGTGTTTGATAAAATAGGAAAAAGCATGGTGTCATGAAGGGGGGTGGGGGGGTCATGGCTGATAAACCTGCTAGAATTTTCTGATGAAGCAACGAGCAGATAAGACCAAGGAGAACCAATTGATGTTATCTCGCTGCACCTAAAGAATCCTTCGACAAGGTGCCGACAGGAGGCTAATGAGAAAGATAAGGGCCCATGGTGTTAGAGGCAAGAAGCATAGCTGTCTGACATAAAGCAGAGAGTTGGAATAGAAGGGTTGTTCTCAGGATGGCAGCCAGAGAGCAGTGGTGTTTCAAAAGACTCAGTGTTGGGACCATTCTGTTACACTTTATGCATTAATGATCTAAATGAAGGAACTGAGGGCATTCTGCCTAAATTTTCAGACAGTACAAAGATAAATAGAGGGACAGGAAGCATTAAAGGTGTGGTTTGGCGGCAGCAGGTTGCTCTAGTGCATCTCCTCAATTTCCCGCAACTCCACCTTTGAACACCACCCTTCCAACCACAACAAGGATTTGAACACCACCCACCAACAACAGGATACAACCCATCATCCACCGCAATTTCCGCCACCAACAGTCAGACCACATCACCAGAGATATATTTCCCTCCCTACCCCATCAGCTTTCTGCAGAGACTATTCAATCCATGACTCCATCCTTCAGTCCACGCCACCTACCAACCTACCTTCCCTTGACACTGCAAGAGATAGAAAACCTGTGCCAACACCTTCCCCTCACCTCCATCCAAGGCCCCAAATGATCCTTCCACATCGGGCAGACAACATCCCGTGCATCTATTCTGTCTGTTGCTCCAGGTTTCCTCTATAGTGAGGAGATGGGCATCAACTTGCGGAACAGTTCAGGGAACACTCTGAGACCCTCACGAACAACAACCACACTGCCCTGTGGCTGAACACTACAACTCCCAATCGCACTCCTCCAAGGATATGCAAGTTAGTGGCCTCCGCCACTGCCAACTTCTAGCTACCCGACCTCTAGATGAAAAACGGATGATCTTCCACCTTGGAACCCTCCAACCACACGGTATCAAGGCCAATTTCACCAGTTTCCTCAGCTCCCCACCCTCTACCTTATCCCAGATCTAACCCTCAAACTCAGCACCTCCCACTTGAACTGTCCTACCTGCCCATCTTCCTACCCATCTATCCACTCCACCTTCCACTCACAACTATCACTATCACCATCCACCTTCATCTACCTCTCGCCTTCCAAGCTACCTTTCCACTATCCCCACCCACTCCCATTTATCTCTCAGTCCCCTTCCTCCCAGCCCCCGCATTCCTGATGAAGGCTTTATGCCCGAAACGTCGAATCTCCTGGACTTCAGCTGGTGCGTGACTGGCTGTGCTTTTCGAGCATCACAGTTTTTGACACTGATATCCAGCATCTGCAGTCTTCACTTTCACCTGATGAAGTATTTGCACAGGTTCGGAGACTGAGCAAAGAAATGGCAGATGGAGTATAACGTGGAAAAATGTGAGATCATGCAGTTTGCCACGAAGAATAGAGGCATGGACTATTTTCTAAATAGCAAGTCAATTGAGAATCTGAAATGCAAAAAGATACGGGGTTTCTAATCCAGGAGTCTCGAATGACAAACTTACAGGTTGTCAGTGGTTAACAAGGCAAATACAATGATGGCATTTATTTCAAGAAGGCTTGAATATAAAAAAAGGAAGTACTTATGAGGCTCTATAAGGTTTTGTTCAGGCTACGTTTGGATTATTGTGCGCAGGTTTGCGTAACATATCTCAGGAAGTACTGGTCCTGGAGCATTTTCAGAGCAGATTCACGAGAATGGTCCCTGAAATGAAAAGCATAAATATGAGGAAAGATTGAGGGCTCTGGGTCCATATTTAATAGGGTTCAGAAGGATGTTAGGAAATTTAATTGAAATATACAGAGTACTGAATGACGTGGACAACGTGTATTTTGTGAAGATATTTCCAATGGTAGGAGAGATTAGGACCCGAGGGTACAGAATGAAGAGAAGACATTTTAGAACAGAGTTAAGGAGGAGCTTCTTCAGCCAGAGAGTGGTGAATCTATGGAATTCACTGCCACAGAAGGCTGTTGAGGACAGGTCATGGAGTATATTTAGGACTGAAATAGAAAAACTCTTGATTTTAAAGGGGATCAAGGGGAAAGGTGTAAAAAGCGGGAGAATGGGGTTGAGAAGCTTAACAGCCATCATTGAATGGCGGTGCAGGCTCAATGGGCTGAATGGCCAAATTTCTGCTCCAATTTCTTCTGGTCATATGGTTAATTTTTTGTTCGCCTCACTCCCCATTGTAGATGTATCCTGGAAATTTATCTTTATATCAGTTATAAAGAGCAATATGCCGATGACCGGGCAATATCATGTTCCCTCCATCCAGTCTCATCAGCCATGCCCCCCAATTCCATGTGTGATTTGTCTCCTCCCAAATATCATAATCACACTGCAATTGAAGACCAGTGATTGGCACTTCATCACAGTTAATTGACATCAATGAAGTTAACAGCAAGATCTTCACCTGCCATCTCTGATCCTCGAATAACCATCTGAATTGCGTTTGTCACGTAATATCCTCTGTTAACACATCCATGCCATTTGTCTATTATTACCCATGTTGTCTTAAGCGCATTTTCCTGTCAGATAATGGACAATAAAAGTTCTCTCCGTGTTTTATTGACGTTGTAATCAATGATCAGTAACTACAGGCTGTTCGCTTCCATTTGTAAACAGAGAAACTTGTTTATGTTCTGACAATCCTATGAATTTGCTCACACATATAAGAAGATTGAACGATTATACACAATCAATCTACCTCCTCCAATATTTCTTCCCTCAGTCACCCCCGCATATCACATGCTGAATGTGTAAATTTCAAACGTACTTTTGAATTTTAATAAAAACCCTATTTAATTTAAAGTGGTTAACTGAACCTGCTTGTTCAGTGACTGTGATTAATGTCAATCTCGATGAATTCTAATTATTCCAGTGCAGAGTTTCCATCGTTTAGTGATAAATGGGCTCAGTCAATGTGTTATCCCATAGTATGAGTGGGAGCATCGCCGACAGCACTAATAGGGATCAGCAGCTCGAGAGAAAGAGGGAGGAGAGATCAGAATCAGAGAACATTAGACGGGAATGTTGCAACAATGATTCAGAATCTGAGAACAATAGACTGGAGTGTTCTAACAATGTATCAGAATCTGAGAACATTAGACTGGAGTGTTCTAACAATGGATCAGAATCTGAGAATGATAGTCTGGAATGTTATAGCAATAGATCGGAGTTTATCCCGGTGTCTTTATTATGTATCTCATTCTTGGATATCATAAACATCACAGATCAAGTATACTTTGGATTATTCAAGGTTTTTACTATCCCATCATCGCTATAGTTGTGTTCCTGGTAAGTCATTCCATTTATCTATTAAACCGGGTTCAACTGAATTCCTGCTCATGACAGGTAAATTTTGGAATAGCGGATGTCTTCAGTTCCAAACAAAAATTCCTTTCTGTATAAATTATAAGTATCAAACTACTATTTATACATCACTCACTGATATGCGACAAGGAACCAGACTGTTCTCAAGCTTCATAAACCTTTTTGCCCTTCACATATTTACATCTCCATGTCCTCCCCACTCACCAATCCTGTCCAAACCACCGTCATGATACCTCAGTCTCGTCCTCAGTCTCAGTGCAACTTCTGAATAAACCATGATTTTTGCCTTTGTTCAATCTGGATGAAACAGTTACAAGTCCCTTCTAACCACATGCCCATCACAAAATAATTGCTCTGGAGAATGTTTAACTTGTTCTCTGCAAAAACGGGAAGACAGTTTCTGGAGGCCAAATCATTGACTCATAATCAAGCGCCACAGAATAATCGTCTTTTGATAACTCATTAAGGAAATTGGTGCAATTTAAAAACAACCATTATCATTTGTTATAAAAGTCCATCTACTTGCCTCAAGTCGTTTAGGGAAGTCAATATGTCATCTTTTCCTGGTCAGGTTTCTGTGTGACTTCCGTGATGAAGATGTGGGCGTACTGTACCTTTAAGAAAATTAAAAAGGTAACTACTACCTGGCAGCCCCAAATGTTCTAAAAATGATAAAATGTAACACTTGGTGGAATAACTCAATTAGCTGGTTGCCTGGAGACAAAAACAAATTCAACTAATCAGTTTAAATTACACCCCAAAACGCACAGCTCCGAACAAGTTTGAATTTAACATATTGACAATCTTATCAGACAATGACAGAATCCAATGCTTTCGGTTTGCAAGACCTGGGAAATAGAACAGTTGAGAGGAGAACTGCCAAGCTATTAGCATGTAAAGATTGCCTGAAAAATAGCTCTCATGAAAGTACCTTTATTAAACAGTAACTGTTGAAACAAAATCCCCAAGAACAAAAAGAAGACGGAATACGCAGAAGAACTGAAAGCATCCTGGTTTAGAGATAAAATGTTTTGTTTTGTGAATCTTAATTAGGACTCTAGTATTGTGGAGCAGGAAGGTAAAATATAGGTGAGAGGACGAAGTTGGAATAGTCGTTGGTTTATTATTCGCTTTTATACTTTCAGAAGTAAAGTTGTTAATTTTTACTTTAAATAGGTTTGGACTCGAAATTTATCACAGATTACTGCAAAGAATAAATCTTTTCTCTGTTGCTGGTTTTAAATTAAGCAGGAGAATGTATCCTGTGTTGTAACACTACAAACCCACAGCAATGCATTTCACTCGAACACAGCCTGCATTTCACAATAACATTTTGCAACCCACACCAAACTGTGTGTGTCAGTGTGTGGACTGAATGAGATGCTGTATTACTGTGGACCAGGTATTTGGAACGTGTTCCCCCCATCTGCGCCTGTGCAGGAGGTTTCAGAGTCTGAATGGAACATATGAACAAAGGACTGAGGATCAAGAGTTGGTAATCAGACATTTAGTCATGGTTTCAGCAGGCACTAAGATCTTGTCTGATCTGATTGCGATCTCAGCAGCTCTTTTCTCACTGTATATATTTTCCTAAATTCACTTGCCTTTCAAACGTTTGAATACAATACAACTTTGAATAAGTGCAAACATCCAGGCACCACAAACGTCTGGGAAAGGGAATTCCCACTTGAACTGCCCGAAAGGAATTTCTCATTTGTGTTCCGATCAATGTTGGAGGGTCACTGTTTGCTTTTCCAGCCCTGCACTTCCACTGGTTACAAAAAAATTTAAATTTAACCAGTTTAGTGATATTACCAATAGTGTCGGTCTCACACTGGCCATTTTCTGGAAAATTGTGAGACACAAAAAATTGAACACATCACAAGTGGTAAAATGGGAGAGTGTCCCAAATTGTTTTCTGCTTTTGAAGTTAGTCTGTTCACACAAGCTGCTGGAAGTGGGATTTCTTTCAAGGAAATTTGGATTTGGCTCAACTCCCTTTGCTTCAGGCTGTGGAGAGATTCCAATGAATACTCATTAGGAATCCTTGAAAAGTGGTAAAGGTAACTCAGGAATTTTATGGTCTCACATTTTGCTATCAGTTGGAACAGAGTAAGAGAAAGGGATCAATCGGCTGCTGCTAATTAGGCAGGGAAACGTTTTCGCCCTCTCTGTGTTGGAGCATAAAATAAATTCAACTGAACACCAAACTGGGCCATGTGCGCTCTCCATGAACATTCTCTGGAATGGATGATAATGAACTATATGCAGGTGCGTAGTTGCTGTTGTTGAGCACAGTGCTTTCATTCGCAAAAAGAAATGTCCCCGCTTTATAATTTGATGACATGTTTATAAGTGTCTGCATAATTTGCAAATATTAGTCGATGTGTTTATAATACGTGTGCTAAATCAATATTACTTATTCTTAAATTGCGTTTCTACTTTAATCTCCTTAACAAGAGAAAATACGCATTCAGCTGATACACTTTTCAGAAAGTCATGGATGGTTTAATAAGATTTATCATCTAAGATCGAAACTGATAATCCCCAATAAAAAAAGGCATTCATTCCGTGAATGAGTAAATGGAAACATGTTGGAAATCATCTGAAATAATAATAATTATTTTTTTTAGTTTATGGGATCAAACCTTCACACAGTGTATCTGATGTGGTCTCAGCATTACCCTGTACAGATGCAGCGAAACATTCCTCACTAAACCTGATATTTTTTTGCCAGAAACAGCATCGTTCCACTTACCTTCCAAATCACTTGCTGCATCTGCAGACTGACTTAATATGACTCATTTACCAGGAACATGGAAACAGCATGTATCACAGAGTTCTGCAATCTCCCCATTAAAATTGATTACCATTGTTTTATCTTTCCTGCCAAAACAGACACCTCACCTTATGTTATTTCTGCTGAAGGTTTGCTCACTAATCTTGCCTGTCTATATCACAATAGAAACTCACTACCTCAATTTGTTGACACATTGAATGATCATATTGGTATCCAAGCTAATTGAGCTTCAAGCCGTTCCCTCGTCTTCCTCCAGCTCTTTCATACAGATTATTGATCATTGACGATCCCAGAGTGATCTCTGAGACAATCTATCAGTTACAGCTTTGAAACCTGAAAATGAACATTTATCTCTACTCTCTATTTCCTGTTAAGTTGCTCAGGTAGTTTGAATGGTCTCCTCCTGGGCTGCGAAATGTACTCAACGAGCTGAATTACTTCATTCTATATTCCTTTGCAACTCCTTCGAGGTGCAGGATGGTTCCCTCCCATCTCATTGAAACGATCTTTTGTAGCTGAATGGGGTGGTCACCTACCCTTTAACAGCATCGAAGGTGGATTGAGGAAACAAAACATGGGTAGGGGCAGCAGTATATCTCTTTAGCAGCATCGTGGAGTTACTTGAGGGAACAATACGTGGGGTTGGGACATCAGTGTGTCTCTGCAACAGCGTCGAGAGTGGATTGAGGGAACAACACATGTGGTAGAGGCAGCAGTACATCCCTGTAATAGCCTCGAGGGGTGGATTAAGGGAACAACATGTCGGGTAGGGACGGCAGTTGGCCATTTAGCAGCACAATTCAGAATGGCCATGGCTGATCCGATTTTGTCTGACAATCCGTCGCCTGTCTGTACTCAGTAAACATTGAATACCCTGCCCAGCAAAGATCAGTCGAGCTCAACCTTGAATATCTTAAATAACTGAGTCTTCACTGCTCCCTGAGGATGAGGACACCGCAGATATCACAACACTAAAGGGAAAGGGACGTCCTGATTTCATTGCAGGACCCGTTATTTTAAACTTAACTTAACATCAAATCGCCTCTTTTGAGACATAAGGAAACAATAATTAGGAAAAGACATAAACCATTCAGCCCTCTAAACCTGTCCCACATTCCTCCTGACTCTTTACGATCAACTATGTATCAAACCCAGCCTCTGCTGCTGTCTCAGCACGAGAATACCTGATCGCATAACACCACACAAGCATCAAAAAACGAGCGATATTAGGCCATTCGGATAATCGAGTCTGATATGCCGTTCAATAATTTCTTATCTGTTCCTCAACCTCATTCTCCTGCCTTCTTCCAAGAATCCTTGATCCCCTTATAAATCAAAAACTTATCTATTGGTGTCTTTAAGACACGAGTGTCTCGGTGTGTGTGTATGTGTGTGTGTGTCCATGTGCTTGTTATCTGAGTATTTGTATGCCTACTTCTGTCTGTACATCAACCGATGTGTTTCTATCTGTGTTTGTGTCTATCTGTGTGTGACTGTATATGCCTCTGTGTGCTTCTACGTGTGTGTATGCCTATCTTCTTGTATGTTTTGTGCACGTCAGTACATTGGGGTATTTACCAATATTTCTGTGTAATTCTGTGCCTGCATCTCTGCGTAATGTGGCATGTGTTTGTTTTGGGGGAGGGAGTGAGAGAGCTGACGTTGGAACTGCCAGTGGGTTCAAAGTGAGAATTGCCCTTCATTGAACATTGCTCCTTGCTCGGTTGGTGGGACATAGATGTTTCAGAATCTCTACACGAGGAGTACCGATCCTGCCCAGCTTGTACCAGGTCCTCCGCACATGGCGGTGGTGGGGAAGGGGTGAGGAATGGAGTACCGGATATCAGGCAATCCAACACCCAGCTTGGTCCTTTCTGTCCTATTTCAGGCAGTTTCTCCTCTAATCGGAGAAATGGAGGAAGGGAGTGAAGGTGGGAGTGGGTGGCCCTGCAGTTAGTGATGGTGTAGGTAGGGGTGGGGGAGATCGTGAGATGGCTGGAGGGAGACAGACCACAGTGCAGAATCCATGCAGTGTTATTCGTGCGGTGTATTGCATAGACCACAGACAAAATGATTGAAGGAAGGTGCTGAATTTAATAGAGTGGTAGTGCATGACCCTTATTTTCAGATAGAGCGTGAGCCTTGTTCGGGCATCGGTGCTATGACAGACACACAGTGAGTGTGAGAGAGCAGAGAGAAACCGATGACCATTACCCTGGCAAACTTGGGAGGACATTAATGCTTGTCCTGTATTGCTGGATATTTCTTCGGATCATCTCAGCGTTGAAGTGAGTCTCCCCGAATGTGTTGCCCATGTCTCTCACTAATAACGCCACAGACTCTGTCCCTCAGATCCCACAGTATCAGTTTGGGGAGATCTTACAAATAGCAAAGAGAAGCAAACATTGGAGTGTTATATATTTAAACCAAAACTGTAATGCAAATATTTTGCATCATATTCTCTGGAAATTAGATATGCAAGCATATGCACGGAAGAGCAATGGCCTGGCAGTATTATCGCTGGACTCTTAAACCAGAGATCCACGTAATGTTGTGGGCGCCTGGCCTGAATTTTTCCATGGCTGGTGGTGGAACTTGAATTCAATAAGTATCTGGAATCAAGGGTGTATGATGAGCAGGAATCTGTTATCGATTGTTGGGGAAAAAACTCATCTGTTTCACTGAATGCTCTTTAGGTCAGGTGACTCCAGACCTGCGGCAACGCTGTTGACTCTTAATTGCCCTCCGACAGCAGCAGTAAATGCTGGCTATCCAGTGACGCCCACATCCTGTAAATGAGTAACAAATACTCGTGATTGCTGCAGTAATAATTGATGGTATCGAGTTGCATTGAAAACGCCTAAACTAAGTGACTGCTAATGTTGTGAAAAATAAATTCGAATGGTGTATTTGAGGTGGGTTGAAGACTATGTTGTGAACCAAACTAGAGAGCAGGTCATTTCAGATTTGGTGTTGTGTGGTGAGAACGACTAATTAATAACCTTGCTCTTAAGCAGCTTTTGAGGAATAATGTCATTAATATGTTGCATTTTACATGGCGTCTGCATACAATATAGCATGTGTGAGCATTCTGGTCAAACGTCATGGAAGCCTGGGGGCTAGAAGGTCACGTTCGCTCCAGTGAATTGAAAAACCACAATATAACAGTCAGTGGGAGACAAGCAATGGTTGTTAGAGTCATAGAGTCCTACAACAAAGACACAGGCCCTTCGGTCAAAAGTGGTCCATTACTATCAAAATATCCATACACACTAACCACATTTCCCTGCCATTGTCCGTATCCTTCTCATCATTTATATCTGTGTATTTGTTCAATTGTCTTTTAAAATGTTGTGAACGTACCCACCTCAAACACTTCCACTGGCAGCTCATTCCATATGTGTACCATCCTGTGTGTAAAAGAAATGCTCCTCAGGTTCCCTTTTATTCTTTTCCCTCTGACCTTAAATTGATGTCTTCTCGTCCGTAATTACTCACCCCAGGGACAAATGACTCATTGCATTCACTTTATTCATGTCTCCCATGATCTTATTCGCTTCTATAAGATCCCCCCCCCCCCCCTCAGTTTGATACACTCTAAAGTAAAACGTACTATCTCGCCAGACCTATGACCATTGAGACCTTGGCAAAATCATTGTAAATTTCTTCTGAACTTTTTCACAATTTAATAACATCTGTCCCTTCGCAAAGTGAGCAAACGGAACATTAAGGTGCATGTATGCGCTCACCAGTGCATCCTGCAACATAATTCCCCAACTTCGATGTTCATCGCCATGACTGATGAATGCCAGAGTGCCAAAAGCCTTCTTCACTGCCCTGTCTAACTCTGAATCAACTTTCAGAGAACCATGCTCCCGAATTCCAGGGTTCGTCTGTTCCACTCCACCTCTTAATGCCCAACCATGAAATTCCGACCTTGATTTGACTTTCCAAATGCTAGACCTCACATGCATCTATATTAAACTCTATTTGCCATTCCTCGGCCCATATCCCTAGCTGATCAGCGTCCTGCTGCAATTTGTGTTAACCTTTCTCACTGTCCACAATACCGCATATTTTAGTGTCATCTGCAATCTTAGTAATGATGTCTTGTACATTCGATTCTAAATAATTACACATATAACAAACAGAAATGGTCGCAGCACCGACCCCTGAGTCACTCCACTAGTGACAGACCTCCCATCCAACAAACATCCTTCCACTATTACACTCTGCTTCCTTCTATCAAGCCAAATTTGCATCCACATTGCAAGCTCCCACTCAATTCCATGCGATCTAATCTTCCAGTCCAGCGTACCATGTGGAATGAAATCTTTGTAGACTACGTATACCGCCCTGCCCTCGCCAACATTGATGGTCACTTCATCAAAGAATACTAACAAATCTGTGAGCCATGATCTCCTATGTACAAAAATTTGTTGACTGTTCCTAATCACACCCTGTCTTTCCAAATGCATGAATACCTTCTCTCTCAGAATCCTCTGAAGAACATTACATAATGCAGATGTTCGGCCTGTAGCCCTTCTTGAATAAGGACAAAGCCTTCACTGCCCTCCAGTCCTCTGGGACTTCACCCATGGCCAGCGATGATGCAAAAATATCAATCACCCCCCCCCCCCCCCCCTCTGCAATTTCTTCTCTCTCCTCCTGCAGTGCTTTCGGATATTTCTGGTCAGAAATGGTAGATTTAAAGAAATACTGCAAAGTCTGAAGATGCGTCTATTTCTTGAAGGTAAAAACACCAAAGTATGTTAAAGTGACTTAATGATGGTTAACATAACAACTTATCGATTATATTAATCACAGGAATTGACTTCAGAAGAATTCCAGACATTTTGGAAAACTGAGAATTCTCAAAAAATTACAATCGAGAAGAGTGCCATGACACTGATATGGAAATCAAAAAGTGAGCATGTATACTAACAAACAGAAACACAAAGACGGCATAAATCGAAAAACTATATTTCAAATAAAACAAGATAAAAGCACGGTCAAATGTAAGAGGTTTTAACCGGGAGAGGAGATTTTATTGTGGTGAACAGGGAAATGGCCAAGAAAATAACCAGTTCCTTTGCATCTGTCTTCATGGACGAAGATCCCGAAAATCTCTGAGAAATACCAAGTGATCATCTCGGACATGTGGAACTAAAGACATAAAGTAAATTCATATCAGTAACAAGGTAGTACTTAACATTGTAGCTGGATTGAGAATTGCTAAGTCTGAGAGCCAGATGTACTTCATATCAAAATATTACAAATAAATCAGCAACAGAAGTATTAATTGCACAGTCGATTAATGTGTTTTATTTTCTTATGCATTCTGCAGACGATGGAAGCATTTCTCGATGAATGGAAGGTAGTAAACGTGATACAAGCATGGTAGATGAATGGAATGTATCCAAGCATGTACAAAGGCAAGAAGAGATAGTGTGGAGAACTGCAGAACAAATAACTTGACATCTGTCGTTAAATTGTTGAAATCTATTACATAGGATGTGATATTGGACATTTAAAAATTAACAGCAACATTGGAGAGAATCTGTAAGCATTGCTGAAAGGGAAATCATACTTGATAAACTTCGAAATAGTTTGTAGGGTATCTGGAGGAATAGATGTAAGTGGAAAGTTAAAGTTAGGTTCGCTTTCATTTAAGGGAATCAGAATATTGATGGGAGGTCATGTTGAAGCAGACTGTGTCTGGAATATTGTGTACGGTTTTGGTGACCCAATCTGAGAAAAATATTCTGACGACAGAGGCAGTGCAATGGACATTCTCCAGATAAATGCATCAGGTGGTGAGATTGCCTGATGAGGAAACTCTACCTGTGTTCTCTCGAGTTTCAAAGAATAAGACGTAATCGCAGTGAAATTTAGAATATACATTAAACAGATGACAAGTTGGAAATAAACAGTACGTTTGTCTGGCTGTCTACTCTACAGTTAAGGCAACAATAGCATGAGAAGGGACAGGCCATTTAAGACCGCAATAAGGAGGAAATTATTCACTTGTTGGGGACTGACTAACATAGGGGCATGGAAACCTGCTGGAAGTGCAAGATTCGGTAAATTCCCTAGGTAATCTACATGTATCAATAGGAACCGAATGACGAGGGAACAGTAGAACCCATCAGTGACTTGCTAAGTTGCATCCTAATAAACTTGAGAGGTAGGAGATAGATGGTGGTGGTAGAAGGCTGTTAGTGTAACTGCGAAGCAGTGTCCAATGGTACACCATAGGGATCAGTGCTGCGCCCCTTATTATTTGTGATTCGGAGGTGCCAATGTTGGACTGGGGTGGACAAAGTTAAAAATCACAAATCACCAGGTTACTGTGCAATAGGTTTATTCGGAATCACGAGCTTTCAAAGCGCACATTCATGTGATGAAGAAGCAGCGCTTCAAAAGCTAGTGCCTCTGAATAAACATGTTGCACTATAACCAGGTATTGTGTGATTTTTAACCTTATCATTTGTGGTATTCATAAATGATGTAGATGTGAATAGGAAGCGGTGTAGGGGGAGGGTGATAAGTAAGTGTATGTGTAACACAAAGTTTGGCCGGGTGGTTGGCAGTGGGGAGGAAGGCCTTATGTTACAGGACGATACAGTTAGAATGGTCAGATGGGTGAATCAATGGCAGATGGAATGTAACCCTGCTAAGTATGAGGTGATGCAGTTTTGAAGAAGGAACCAGATGTGGAGTACTCAATGAATAGTAGCACACGAGGAAGATCAGAGTGTGTGCTTCTCCACACATCCCAAAATGTGACTAAAAAGGTTAATGCGCAAGTTGAGAACGTAAACATAGCCTCCTTTCATCGGCACATAGATTATAAGAGCTTTGCGGAACATTGGTGTGGCCAAGATGGAATACTGTGTGTCGTTCTGGGAGCCACATTACAGGAAGGATGCGATTGTTCTGGAGGGTGTGCAGAGGAGATTCACCATGATTTTCGGTTGAATGGAGCATATCAGCTGTGGAGAGTGGCTGGAAATGCTCGGGTTGTTTACTTTGGAGTAGAAAAAGCTGAGGGGTCGCGATACAGAAGGATAAGATTTCGATGTTAAACATCACAACACCAGGTTATAGTTCAACAGGTTTAATTGGAAACACACTAGCTTTCGGAGCGTCGCTCCTTCATCAGCTCCGAAAGCTAGTGTGTTTCCAATTAAACCTGTTGGACTATAACCTGGTGTTATGTGATTTTTAACTTTGTACATCCCAGTCCAACACCGGCATCTCCAAATCAAGATTTCGATGGACATGAATAGGGTGGAAAAAGGTCAAGAACAAGGGGGCACAATTTTAAAGTGAATGGTTTGAGGATGAGAGAGAATTAGAGGATTATTCTTCACCCAGAGGGTGTTGGGGTCTGGAATGTACTTCCTGAGAGGAGAGTTTTCATGGGTAACCTCACAACCGTAACAAAGTACTTGGACGAGCTCTTGAAGTGTCATAACATTCAAGGCTATGGGACTTGTGTAGGAAAGTGGGACTAATGTAGACCGTGCTGTATATATGATGGTACAAAGTCTCTGCTCCTGTGAGTGTATGGTGTGGAAGGACCTGGACATCCATGTACACCAGGTCACTGAAAGCTATATTGCAGGAATAGAGAGCAGTTAGGAAGATAAATTTGGTGCTGAGCTTGATATCAATGGAGTAGGCGTGTATTACTGCAGCTGTACAGGGCCCTTGGTGAGACTGCATCTCGAACATTGTGCAGTATTGTGTGCAGTTATGGTCTCCTTACATAATGAACGACATATCTGAGAGCAGTGAAGAATGACCAGACTGATCTGTAGGATGACAGGCTTGTTGTGCGAGCAGAGTTTGGGGATCTGGGCCTGTATTCCATGGGGTATAGGAAAATGAATCGAGATCTCAGTGAAATATATACAACTCTGACAGGGCGAGGCAGATTGGAAGCAGGGCTTAAAATTCCCCAGGCTGGGAAGTATATAACAAGGGGTCACAGTCTTAGGTACATGCATGCCACTCTGCAGTGAGATGAGAAGAAATGTCTGCACTCAGAGACTGTTGAACATGGGGAATTCTCTCTCGCATAAGGCTGTGGAAGCCGAGGCACTGAATATAAATAACAATTTCTGGAAACTAAAATAATGGAGAGAGAGCAGGAGAATGCTTTGGAGCTAGAGGGCCAGCCATCATGACAGGTCCAATAATGTGATAGCTGTGATCCTGTGGAACACTGTCTTATTGAAATCATAAATATTATTAAGGCGGTTTTAGAGGCAAACCGTTAAAGTATAACTACAAATCAAAACAAAAACAATTGTTAGTTGAATACAAATTATAGCTCAGACTTTAAATCTTATATTGTAATGAAATAGTGCTGTAAATGCAACACTTTAACACTACAGTGACAGACTGCAGCATGATTTGGAGATACCGGTGTTGGACTGGGTGTTACAAAGTTAAAAATCACACAACACCAGGTTATATTCCAACAGGTTTAATTGGAAGTGCACTAGCTTTCTGAGCGACGCTCCTTCATCAGGTGGTCGTATCTTCTCAATGTATACTACAATTCCTAGTTTCAGACTCAGGTTCAAGGCTTACAGAGCAGTTTGCATTTCTTTTATAGCTGAACACACCAAGGGCGCATTTCACAGACAGAGGACCCTGAGGCTGGGATTTGCTATTCAGCAGGTGCCGTGTAAGAAATTGTGTCACAGTGAACGGGAGATCCCTTTGTAAAGAAAGATCCGCAATTCATGAATCGTGTTGCAGCCAAATTGTGTTTAATAAACAAGCGTTATTGGTGAACTGCTTGTATATTGAATGGAAGAGCAAAATTGATGGACCAAAGGGACTACAGCAGTTTTTACTTTATTTTTCACGATGTTTACACAAACTAAGGGATATGAAAACTGTGCGGGGGAAACTGCATTGAGGAGACTTTCTCCATGACCTAGAATGGTGGAGGCTCAATGTGTTGTATGACCTCCACCTTTCCCAATATTTCTGTGCAGTCTGTGGGAAATCTCTGTAATGTTGTTACAAACTCTCAGATGTTAGGAAGGAGGTCTGTGCTGGGTCGTCAGGACTAAGTTTTCACATCCCTTTTTCCGATATTGAGGCTGGTGCTGGGTGTTCTGTCCGGTTTTTCCTTTAAGACCTCTGAGCAGTTTGATACAATTGAGTGTTTTGCTTGGCCGTTTCAGACACATTGAAAAGTTTATCACATGACTGTGTGCCTGGAGTCACTTTTAGGCCACACCAGGAAAGCACGGGAGATTCACTTCCTGAATGTACATTGGGGGAGGAGATCGATGTTTCCAATCGACATTGGCTTCAAGCTCACTGTTACTGACACCAGATTTTCCGACTCGATATGTTATTAATTGCCCTAAACTTCCAGAGCATTATCCTGGTATGGATTAGTAATCCATTACATTTCCAGAACAACACCGTCTCCACAATGGCGCCTACCTGAAACCACACAGAGCAGGTTATTTCTGTGCTGCGTGACAGCTCTGTCAAAAATAACTCCCACCAATATGACTTTCTTGATGGGACTGAGGGGCTGGTAATTGGACAGATTGTAATTATTCCTCACTTCAGGGACTGGATATGGTTGAGTAATTTTCCACATCAGCACGAAGAGTTCGAGCAAGAAGGAAACTTCTTCCCCAGGGACACGGCTTGTTGTGCAGCACAAGTCTTCAGTCCTATTGCAGGAATGGGGTCAGGGCTAATTTCCATTGTTGTATCTATTTTTTTCTCTCTTTTTTTTCTTTCTATTTTCTTTTTCTTTTCTTTTTCTTTTTTTTTCTTTCTTTTTTTCGGGGTGTGTGTATATGTGTGAGACACAGTGAACCTTTGTTGTATCTACCGTGTTCAGCTGTTTATTCATGTCACGTGTAGCGAATCGATTTGATAGAACACTGGCGTCTGTGATTTTGTAGGCATCATGAGGAGTCTGGTGTAGATCCTCCACTCCACACTTTTGGCGGCGGATGGTGCAGATACTACATCCTTGTCTTTTACACTGATGTACAGGGATGTTCCGTTATTTAGGATATGGATATTTGTGGAGTCCACTCCTCCAGTAAGGTGTTTAAAATCCATCGAGATTTATTCCTGGATGTTGCAGGACGGCAGAGCTTAGATCTTATCTGTTAGACTTGGGATAATTTCTCGCTCACCACTAGATATTAGTTCTACTGTTTGGAATGTAACTGGTCAAGTGGGTTGTCAACAGATTGAGGTCCACATGATTCTGACCTTGGCAAGTGCACGCACACTCGCCACTGAACCATAGATCAGCTTGATGGTAATCGTAGACTGAAGGATTATTCTGGGGACAAGTTTACAGATTGTGTTTGAATGCAATTCTGCTGCTGCAGCTGCTGTGATCTACAGCACCACATGAATACCTAGTTTGAGCCGCATTATCCGCAATTCAATTCGACTGACTGCTCCCCAATTCACACCAAGTCCCCGATACCCATTAGGCCTGTACTCAGTTACCTGGTTTCTGCTGTGGGAACACTTCCATTTTTATATTCTCATTCTGCTAAGGGTCACTCCCTGGTGTTACGCCTCCAATTTGTTGCATTACTCAAATACATTAACATATTCATCTGAATCTTTTCCATTACTGTAATGTCGTCTTCGCTGTTTGAAGTTAATGTGTTTCCCGCTGTTTCTCTCCCTGACCATGATTAATAACTCTTCAGTATCCGGGATTACCGCTTTATGTAGTTTCAGAACCAAGGAATTTGTAACCTTTGCATTATCATTCACTTCCCAGTGTATGGGGTTCCGTGTTGGACAGGGCTTTTGAGCATTTTTGATGAACATTGTTGGAACTCGTTCAAAAATAGGAATTGCTGAAAAAACTAAGCAGGTTTGGCAGCATCTTGTGGAGTGAGAGCAGAGTTAATCTTTCGGGCCCAGTGTCCCTTCTACAAAGCTCCCAATTTCTCCAGCATTTTTGTTTTGAATTTTGTCTCCAGTATCCACCGTTATTAGTTTAATTGAAAACTTGTGCTGTGCTATTCATTTCTGGAGAACTCAGCAGGTCTTGCAGCATCTGCAGAGTCACAGAAACAGAGCTAGCGTTTCAAGCCCAGTGTGACACTTCTACTGAACTGAAAAGTCTTGGAATCTGGGCGTTTGAATCCCTTGGCATAGGTGGAGGATGGGTGACAGGGAAAAGAGGGCGTGGCGAAGGATAAACGGGCTTTTAGCAATGATGAATGAGAAGATGACGTAAATTGGTTTCAAATTAAGATGTGAATGGGGGAAATGGGGTTTCCTCTGCTGAGAGTAAGATAAAGAATACGCAAACACGCAACGTCATAGGGAGGCCAGGAGGAAGAATGTTGAACATGTGGTATCATACTGATCTGGCCAGAAACACATTTTCACTGTAGAAATCATCACCCCTTCAGACAAACGATTTCAGATTTTTGACGTCTTACTGGTACTAGTCAGAGTTTCATGCTGCATCAGTATTGTAACATGAAGAAAAACAAATCACAGTATGAAGTTTTGGGTTGAGTGTTGTTTTCCTGTCATTTTTAATATTGTTTCAAATTTGCTGTGGTTATGCTTAAATGATTATTCTTGAAGTTACTATCAGATGGAGTGCAGGAAGTTGAGAGGTGACATTGTAGAAGTTTATAAAATCATGGGAGGCATGGATAGGGAGAATAGCCAAAGTCTTTTCCAAAGGATAGGGGAATACAAATAAAGAGGGCACAGCTTTAAGATGAAAGGGGAAGATATAAAAGGGACAAGGGGCAACTATTTCACGGAGAGGGTGATATGTGTATGGAATGAGCTGCCAGTAGTTGATGCAAGTGCAGTTACGACATTTCAAAGACATTTGTACAAATATGTGATTGGGAGATATTTTGAGGCATATGGGCAAATGCAAGGAGATGGGACTTGTTTAGATTGGACAACCTGGTCAGCATGAACAAGTTGAAACAAAGGTTCTGTATGTGTGCTAAATCACTGCATGAATCTAGAAAGTGAAGGAAAAGGAAGAAAACGTATGACGTAAGCAAATTGGCAAAAAAAATAAAAACAGGCATCACGAGCTTTTTGGAGTATATTAAAAATTCGTTCAGAATGAGTGTGTAACCTTTGGTAGAAATGAAGTGAGGAACGTGTATTGAGCATATTTGGATGGTGTGACTGGAGAATTGGCCAGAGGTGAAAATGTGTTGCTGGAAAAGCGCAGCAGGTCAGGCAGCATCCAAGGAACAGGAGAATCGACGTTTCGGGCATAAGCCTTCCTCAGGAATTGGCCAGAGGGAACAGGCAGATCATTTACACAAGTATTTTACATCATCCTTCACAGGGTAAGGCACTGTAAGCATTTCAGTGATATGAACAAAATGGTAATAGGAAGGAAGGTCATGAACTGCCTCTATCAAAAGGAATAAGGTTTTTAACAAACAGATAAGATTAAGGGTAGACAGGTCAGCAGTAATTCATAGTTGGTTTTAAAATAAATGGTTACAGAGTGACTAGTGGCTCTGTGAGATGTATTCCATAACTCTTTGGATTACAGGGGTAGTCCAGTGAAATTGGAGAATCTCCAATGTGGCGCCTATCTTCAACAAAGGAGCGAGACTGAAAGCTGGAACCATTTAGCCTCAACATTATTGCTGGGAATGTGTTAGAGTCTGTTATTAAGGAAAGAATTGCTGGACATTTAGAAAAGCTTCACGCAGAGTCAGCATGGTTTTGTGAATGTGCATCTATATTTTGCCCTGTAAAATCATGCAAAGTTTTTTTCTGGAGATCCCTGAGAATGTAACATGCGCACTTGCTGGTAGACACGAGGCTTTCCAGAGATTTTCCACGAGATAGCACAAATTAAACATTCTTACACAAGACAGAGGGTCATAGGATGATGGAATATGTATTCGCATGAAATAACGATTGGTTAACACAAAAATCGGACAGTCAGGATTCATCGATCTTTCTGATAAAAAAAATATCTACTGGA
The DNA here is from genome assembly GCF_037043375.1 of Chiloscyllium plagiosum. NCBI lineage: Eukaryota > Metazoa > Chordata > Chondrichthyes > Orectolobiformes > Hemiscylliidae > Chiloscyllium > Chiloscyllium plagiosum. The sequence goes on along the minus strand of NW_028270146.1, from coordinate 109,414,412 downwards.
GTACCACAGATATCATTACGACGGTTTCAGTCGTACAACCTATACTGACAGCGTGACGGCAGGAGTTGAGTGCAATATCCATCCAAGTTTGAGGATGACACTGAGAAGCAAAAGGCAGATATTTTTATTTAATAAAGAGGACTCCCAAACGAAAGAGCAGTGCAAATAGATTGGAGTGTTCTTGTATATGAAAGATAACGTCAGCACACGATGCAGCAAGTAACTCGGCTGGTTCATTCGGCGCAATCCTGGGATGAAAGGATTGAATTATTGCGTACATCTAAAATGGTGAGGCATTATTTTTTGTAGTTGAACTGAAATAGAGTGATATTACTGAAACGTACAAGATACAGTGGAGGCTTGACAAGGTAAATTCTGAGAATATGGTTCCACTCCTGGGCAGATTTTCGAACACGGGGACATATATACAGAATAAGGGATATCGATTTCCAACTGAGATGTAGAGAAGTGTATTCTTTCAGACGGCAGTGAATGTCTGGATGTCCCTAAGCCACGTTGTGTAGTCTGAGTCACTGCATGCATTTGGATTGGTTTTTGACGTATCAGCAAGTTGAGGGATACGAGGGGTTAGCAGGACATTGGAGGTGAGCATTGGATTCGATAAGCCATGTTCTTAATGAATAACAGGGCAGACTTGAGGGGGCGAATAGCCTGCTCCTCTTCCTATTTCTTACATTTTTATGCATTGCTTTTGGAAAGAAACTGGTTATTTTCTTGGAAGTCGTGTTTCACAATGTTTCATTCAGGGAGAGAAATGGATTTGTTTGAGTTAACCCTCTGTGGGGTATAGGGGTTGTATACAAAGTGAATCTGGGTCTGTAACATGACCCACATCTAGAGCAGAAGTTACAAGCAGATGGAAAAGCCTGGAAAGAGGGATTAGGTTTGCAAGTCACTTCCTGACCGATCCCGAATTTTCCAAGTACATTTTTCAAAACTGCACCGAACCATCGGTGTGGCCTCGATCTACCCCTGTGTAGCAGGTCCGAAGGGCTGATTGGAACAACAGAATAGAGGGCTGAGGGACACGAGCAGGCCGTTCGGCCCTTTGACACTACTCCACCAGTAAATAAGGTCGTGTCTCATCTCCTTGTGGTCCCAGCTGCACTTTTTTCTCCATGCACCGTTATCCCTGATTCACCTGTCTATGGACAATCAGACGAAGCCAGCCTCGATATAATATAAAGGTTCAGCCATCCCAAACTTCTGCGTGACTTTCTGTTCGTGACTTTCTCCTCACTCCGGTTCTGAGATTGGAGGGTGTCACTGTTTCCTTTACCAGTCCCACTCCTCCACTTTCCACAACAAATTTGAAATGTAACCAGACTGCCGATATGGCTGATGGCAAAATTCTCAGACTGGGTCAGTTTGATTGATAGTACCAAGTCAGGCCGATTTTTTTAGTCAGACACAAGTAACTAATATATCTAATGGAGGAGCATGGTTGATCTGTGGTTAGCTCTGCTGCCTCACATCACCAAGGAGCTGAGCTCAATTCCAAACTCGGGCAAGCCTGTATGTGGAATTTGAACATTCTCCCGGTGTCAGTGTGGGGTTTCCTCGAAATGCTCCAGTTTCATCCCACAGTCCAAAAATATGTAGCTTAGAGAGGATTTGCCATGCTAGATTGCCCATAGTGCGCATGGATGTGTAGGTTAGGTGGATTAGTCATGGGAAATACAGGGTTACATCGGTCAGGTTTGGGTTTTTAGATTAGATTACTTACATTGTGGAAACAGGCCCTTCGACCTAACAAGTCCACACCGACCCGCCGAAGCGCAACCCACCCAGAACCATTCCCCCACATTTCACCCATTCACCTAACGCTACGGGCAAATTAGCATGGCCAATTCACCTAACCTGCACATTTTTAGACTGTGCGCCCGGAGGAAACCCACGCAGACACAGGGAGAATGTGCAAACTCCACACAGTCAGTCGCCTGAGGCGGGAATTGAACCCGGGTTTGTGGCACTTTGAGGCAACAGTGCGAACCACTCGCTGGATGCTATTCAATTGGTTGGTATGGACTCAGTTGGGGAGCTGTCCTGCTTCCACATTGTCGAGGTTCTATAACAATGACAACAAGTTTGGACTATACAAACACCCAGTAGTTATCTACCTGATCCACTCTCCTCAAGGTTTTGAATGTTTCAATAAGATCACCTCTAATTCCAAGATTCACCTGTTAAAGCCTCCATAATGTAAGCCTTTCATCACTGGAATACACCAACTGTAATATATCTGAACATCTTCCATTGTAACTCTCTCCTTTCTCAAGTCAGGCGACAAAAATTAATCTTACACTCAGATGATTTTTTTATGTTAGTTTCCTCAGCGTTGTGAGTCTTGGAGCTCTCTTTCCCGCAGAGTATTGGAGGCAGACAAATTGAATATTTTGAGGCACAGAGAGAAGGTTCATAAATTACAACACAGTCAAGGATTATTTGGCAGGTATGTGCAGTGTGGGGGAAATGCTGACAGTGGAACAAATGACACTGTTCCAGGACATTCAGGAACATAATGCAAAACAAAATGATCATATTGATAACAATTTAAAATGCGAACAGTAATAGAATAGAATTCCAAAGGACCATGGAGCTGCTCTGTCATTACAGAGAGACTAGGCGTGGTGGTTTACCCTGCGGGTCACCACACGTCGGGGATGGGATGAGGTTGAGAGCATGTCCCCTTCATGGTAACCTCTGTCATTGTGAGGGAACTGAACCTGGGATGTTGGCCTCCCTCTGCATCACAAACCAGCCCTCCAGCCAACTGAGTGGGAGACTGTGGAACAGTTACAGGCAGAAGCAGTCACAGACTAAGGGCAAGAGAAAATTCCAAAAGTCGGAAAAAGGTACAATTCAGATCATGGTCAAGATAACGGCTGAGGATAAAAACGATCTTCGCTCGAAATAGTACTTTATAACGAGACAAGTGTTTCGAAGCCGTTTTTGGATGAATACAATATGGTGAGGCAAGTGAAATAACCGAAATGAGTAATTGTGATTGGTTGCGAAAGCCATAAAATAAGTCTAGATTTTTTATTGGTCATTGTAAAATGTGTTTACCATTACAGAGACGTATAAAGCAAATGGAATATATTGTTAGGAGAGTCCGACCCGGGGAAGCACCATCGAACAGGCGCTTGAAAAATACCGGGGTAAAAGTGCCTGTGTGTAGGCCGGTCAGTGACAGGAACCCAGGGGGTTGAATGTCTGCAAGTTCCTGTAACATGGAGATGAGAAAATCATCAGAGCAGACGCGATATTATTAAATACTAGAGCACATTAGAAAGGCTGAATAGCCTCCTGATGGATTTGAAGTGTATGTGATTTGAAAAACATACATATTTACTCCTTCCCCTTATGTGTTACATACTGGGGCATTGACATTTTCATGAAAATGGAAATTATTTGGAACATTATCTGGAAAATTCCATAATCAGAATTGTCTGGAATATTTTACCACCGTGTGGGAGGATTCCAATGGTGTGTTGTCTGTGTGAGAGAGAGAGGGAAGGGGAGGGAGAGAGGGAGGGAGAGAGAGAGTGTGTGTGAGAGAGAAGGAAGGTGTGGCATGCAGCAGTTGAACCATACGACTTGTTCGGAGGTAAATACTGTAACAGAAATACAGTGTCTGTCATGGAGCAGACAGAATAAGGTAACCCTTATCCTAACAGAGCGGGGAAGATTATTGATGCTTGCCTTGTATTGCTGGGCATTTCTTCAGACTGCAGATACTGCACTGTGGTGGGTGGAGAGCTCAGACCATGTTCGGTGGTTTTGGTGGTGTGCACCACACCCCCCCTCCCCCCCCGGGAAGTGAATGGTTCCCCCTCAGTACTAGCCCATTCATTAGGACCTCCATGCCCCTGTCGACAAACCGTAGTATGATTGCCCCTTATCTGCCACGCTCGGGGTAAACTGTGCAGAGCAGCTCCAAACTGAGAAAGCTCAACCATGTGCACAGTGGCCTTTTAAAAATGGCACCAGTGCCTGGGATCACGGAATATCCAGGTGTATCCTGGCGATGGTGAGTACTTCCAGCCATCATGGATGGGAGAATCGGGCTGGCATTGAATGAGAGGGGTAAAATGGCGTGAGGTGGATAGTTAATAAGGTGAGTTTGATAAGATAGCACCAGGAAACTAGTTCAGCCTCGTGCAGACAATCCGTCTGTCACACTCAATGTATACTGACTCATGTTGCAGGATGCAATCAAAATTTCTGCATTTCAGCATTCTGAAATATATTTTTCCATAACATGTCTTTAGATCTTCCCCTCTATGTCTATACCCAAATATGGTGTCATTTAAACTGATTCGTCCGCAATCTCTCTCTCTGTCAGTGAGTTTTATTCCCACAGCAACCCTGTGTCATTGCACCACGGAGATATGGAGCTGTAAATGGATGGGAACTGCACATCCTGTCACTTTCCCCTGCAAGTTTCCCCACCCTGGGCAGTGATCTACGAGAGAGTTACTGAGCAATGCACTTGGGTGGTGGACACAGCACTACATGCAGGTAGGGCAATTGCTCCTGGTTTACAGTTCAATGCACTGGGGTCGTGTACACAGCTCTACATCCTGCGAGGGTAACTGCTCCTGGTTTACAGATCTATTCTCCAGTGATCACTGCACAACTCTCTGTGCTAGTCAAAATATCTGATTGAGTTTTCTAGATCAATGAACTGCTGTGGTCTGCAAGCTCGCCGTGCTGGACATATATCTAGTCCGTGTTTATCGATCAATGTTCTTCTGTGGTCTGCACAGCTCCGCGTGCTGGACAGATATCTAGTCCGGGTTTTTAGATCAATGCACTGCTGTGGTCTGCGCAGCTCACCGTGCTGGACAGATATCTGGTCCAGGTTTATAGATCAACGCTCTGATATGATCTATGCAGTGTTTCACTCCGGACAGATTGCTGGATTTTATTGACCAGTGCAAAGAATGAATCTGCATACAATGTTCCAATCTGGACTGATTGCTGGGTTGTACTGAGTAGTACACTAGCCTGGTTTACGCAATGTTCCACTGTGAGCATATATCTCCTTTAGTTTTATTGTGTCTGGGCTGGTTCTGGAGGTGGATTGAGATTGTGATACAACTACCATTTCTGCTGATCTGGCAATGCCTTTCGTTCCCATTTTTGTGATTGGACCCTTCATCTCTCACCCCATTGACGTTACAGTGTGCCCATGCACAGTACATCATATTGGTTAATATCCACTGTCCTGGCAGCAGTCACAGCCTCTTCATTCAGAAACAGTCACCCAATCCCATTGTCTTCGTCTCTGTGGGGAAAGAAAGGGTGGCCTCCCAAAAGAAGGCCGTCACCTTAGTCCACGACTCAAAGCACACTTCCCCGGACCACTCTCCACTGCCAAACAGCCACATCAAAATATTCCGTGTGCACTGAGAGCAATGGGGCCACTGAAACATCAGGGAGCAAACCATCAGGGAGGTGGAACAATACTTCTGAACGGATCAGTACGGAGTGTTTCATTAAGTCTTGAAATCCCTCTCCATTCCGGTAATACACAACCTTTTATTCTTCCTGAAAAAGAAAACCACAGGTTCACGGTTACCCACGTTATATTCGATCTACCAAGTTATTGTCCATTGCATAGACATTTACAGATTCTCTACGTCCTCTTGATAATTTCAGTCCCTGCCTAACCTGGTGTAAATTTAAATTTAGTTAGAACACATTTGTTCCATTTCTGGACACCGTTGATATATTTTGCAAATAGTTGATGGCCCAGCACTGGTCTCTGTGTCATAGCAGTCGTAAATTTGTGTTAAACTGATAGAGACTGATTGCTCCCTAATTTATCCCTGCTCCTGGCTCAATAACCAGCGCTCCCTGTATTCCTGTGCAGCAGCTTTGAAAGGCTGAATGTTCCCTTCCGTTTCCTGTGTAACAGGTATGAGAGATTAAAAGATCTGCTCCAATTGCTGAGTAACAGCCTCCAATGGCCAAATGGCCTCATTCTGTTCCTGTTTAAAACTCTTGATGGGCTGAATAGCCTGCTTCAGTACAGGTGTAGTTGGGAATGGTGCAGAACATTTCGGAACCATCAGTGAACAGCCCACTTCTGACATTACGATGCAGGGAAGGCCATTGATGCTACAGCTGCTGATAACCCACAGTGCCTCATGGATGTCCACCTTCCATTTGCTCAATCCTTTAGATGCATATACTACTTCACAAGAGACAGTGTCACGTAACACAGTGGACAATATCTTCAATTTGAGGCTCAGACTTCCCCTCTGCCAGGACTGTGTGCTGGCTGCTCATACAGATACTGTCAGGGACAGATTAATCTGGGATAATGAGTTTGGTGAGAATGTTTCCCTCTTGTTGGTTCCCCCATCACTTCCCCCAGTCGGGATGCTGTATATTAGAGGCCTCTCCGTGTTCACTCAGTGGTGGGCCTGTGGAGACACTCTTGGTAATGAACAATGAAGTCCCACACACAGAGTACGCTTTGTGTTTTTGTCACCCGCAGTGCTACCTCCGAATTGTTTTCAACATTGAGGGGAACTGAGTTATCGCCAAGGCGTGGAGTTGGCGGCAGGAGATTTCCATCCTCAGGTGATTTCTTTGACCATCTGTGACCTGTTACCATGAGTTACACGGGTTATGGAATTTATGTTGAGGAATTCCAGGATAGCTCTTTCCCTGACTGTATCCCAGGGTGTCTCCACCACTGGTGAGTATGTCCTGCTAGTGGGTCTGGATAAAGCCAGGGATGGTGACGGGGCTTCATGAAACATTACTCATCAGGCCTGATTCTGTGAATATGATGGTGTCAGACTGTTTCCTGACCGGGAGCGTGTTGCTGGAAAACCACAGCAGGTCAGGCAGCATCCGAGGAGCAGGGAATCAACGTTTCGAGCATAACCATTTCATCAGGAATGAGGCTTCTGGGCCGGGCGTCTAAGAGGAAAATGGGAGGAGGGCGGAATGGAGAGAAGGCAGCTGAGAATATAAGTGGCAGATGGAGGTGGAGGTGATGGTGATAGGTCCGACAGGAGGGTAGAGCGGATTGGTGGGAAAGGCGATGAACAGTTCAAGATGGTGGTGCCGATTTGGAGGCTTTAGACTGGGATATGACGGGGCGAGGGGAAATGAGGAAACCAGTGAAATCCACATTAATATTGTGTGGTTACATGGTGCCAGGACGGAATATGAGGCACTGTTCTTCCAGGCATTGGGTGGTAATGGTTTTGCGACGGAGGAGGCCCAGGACCTGCATGTCCTCGGCAGATTGGGAGGGGGAGCTGAAGTGTTCAGCTACGGGGCTGTTTGGTGCAGGTATCCCAGAGATGTTCTCTGAAACAATCTGCAAGTTGGTGTCCGGCCTTCCGATGTATAGGAGAGCACAATTGGTGCAATGGATACAGTCAATGACATTAGTGGAGGTACAGGTAAATTGCTGACCGATGTGGAAGGACGCTTTGGGATGACAGACAGAGGTCGGGGGAAGGTTTGGGAACAGGCTTTGCACTTCTAGCGGTGGCAGGGAAAGGTGTTGGGATTGAGGTGAGGGCTGGTGTGAGGCACAGTGTGAGTCATGGAAGAAATCGTCTCTCTGGAATGCTGACAGGTGTGCGGAGGGAAACATATCCCTCATGGTGGGGTCTGTTAGTAGGTGGTGGAAATACCGGAGGTTGATATGGTGTATATGAAGGTTGGTGGGTGATAGGTGAGGACGAGGAGGTTCTGTCCTTCTTGCATTGTGAATGGTGGGGTTAGAGGGCGGAGCTACAGGAAGTGGAGGAGATGTGCTGGAGGGCCTGATGGACCACGTGGGTGGGAAAATTGCCACCTTAGATGAAGAATGCCATCTGGGATGTTCTCAGTTGGAATTGGATCTCCTGGGGGCAGGTGCAGTGGTGGCCGAGCAATTGGGATGAAGGGATGTTGCTTTTACAGGAGTTAGGATCAGTAGGTGTAGTACAGGTAGTTGTAGGAGTCGGTGGGTGTGTAGTAGAATTCTGTCGTTAGTCCGTCGCCAGAGATGGATATGGAGACGTCCAGGAAGGGGAGGGCGGTGTCCGAGATTGTCCAAGTGAACTAGAGGTCAGAGTGGAATGTGTTGGTGAAGTTGATTAACTGTTCAAGCTCCGCATGGGAGCACGAGGAATCGATACAGTCACCAATATAATGGAAGAAAAGGTGGGGGTGGGGATGGATGGTGCTGATGTCGCTGGGGAAAATTCCCCAGAACATTCTATCTCCAACTGACATTCCCCGGAACACTGACATTGTTTGTGAACGACCAATTGAACAAACGATAAAATTCCGAAAGAAGAGATCCCGTTCCAGGGAGAAGGAAACACTCTTCAGATGTTACCTCAGGCATTTCAAGGGGTGAATACATTTAACCTGTGTTTACATTTTTCACGAAACAGGATCGACCACAATTTAGACCAATATACAGAAATTCCTAAACTCTGTTTATCTTCAGTTACCTGGGAGAGAATCCTTCAGGACAGCAACGTTTTCACCCTCCGTATTAGGAACTGGAAAGAAGTGGTCTGTGTCTACTCTCGAGTAATTGTGTATGTGGGAACGTTTTAGAAACCATCTGTCCTTATGCATCTGTCTCTGTGTGTTTGGGGAGGGAGAGTTTCTTGTGGTTTATGTCACATTTTTGTCAGTAATTCAGATTCTCTCGTTTGTTATTTCAGCTCCAATAATTTTAATAAATCCCTGAATGCAGGGACACATTTGAAAATTTCACTGGGTCCCCAATCAAACGGGTCCCTTTGCCTCCAGGCTGATGGATAATGGGTTTGTCTTCCTTCCTCACAGTTAACGTAGTGACCATCTACGTCCTGCTTTATAAAGATTGTGGATTGTCTCCATGTGTCAGACGTTACCTGGGGGCCATGGCAGCGGCGGATCTCCTGGTCATTATCCTCGACCTGATCCTGAGACACATTCCCATTGTTTATGAGAAACAGTTTTATTTCCTTCGGCACTCCATCCCCGTGTGTAATATCCACGCCGTCCTGCTTTATGCAGCCACTGACTGCTCTGTCTGGTTCACCGTCACTTTCACCTTTGATCGGTTTGTGGCTATTTGTTGCCAGAAGCTGAAAAGTAAATATTGCAGTGAGAAAACGGCGGCTGTGGTTCTGGGAGCAGTGACTGTGCTGAGCTGTTTAATGAATATTTTCTGGTATTTTATGCTCTTACCTCATTATCGGCTCGGGAACATCCCCTGGTTTTGTAACGTAACAAGCACTGTTTTTTTCTCCAGTGTCTGGGCCTCAATCGAGTTCCTCCATAACATTCTAACCCCGTGTGTCCCATTTCTCCTGATTCTGCTGATCAATGTTCTCACCGTCAGACACATTTTAGTGACCAGCAGAGCCCGAAAGAGACTCCGGGCTAACACTAATGGGGACGCTCAGTCTGACACTGAAATGAGAAACCGAAAAAAATCCATCATTTTACTGTTTGTAATCACGGCCAATTTCATGCTGTTATGGTCCGCGTTAATGGCGTATTCTATATGGTACCGAATGTATTGGATTGGGTATCAGTCTGCAGAACTCCATCCTTTTGTGCAGGAATTGGGCCTCATGCTGCAGCTCCTCAGTTGCTGCACAAACACCGCGATTTACGCCGTGACCCAGACTAAGTTCAGGCAGCAGCTGAAGAATGTGCTGAAATATCCCTTCAACCAAATCCATTCATCAATCAAATTCCCTCATTAATCAATCCATCCGGGATTTTCTCATTTCAGATCAGAGTTCCAGCGATGAAGCAGACAGTCGCTATGCTAACAGATTGAGGGCAGCGTTGGTTTGTCCATTCTTATCCCACAGTGGGGAGGGGGTGGGGGAGTCGGTTACAGGGGGACATTTCAATGTTTCCAACAACTCAGGGGCCAGTGAGAAAATACATCATCCCACTGACTGTATCCATCACTTCAATTTGTAATAAATAAAAATGTTCATTAAAAAGTGCTGAGCAGCAGAGTGACCGATGTCATTGTGTGTCTTTGTGTTGGAGAAGCTGAGCTGGAGAGAGACAGACTTAGCCCCAAGTCCTGGTCCTCAGTGAAGTGGAGGGGACTGGGTCCTGAGCTCAGGAGTTGGTTTTAACCCCTTTCTGCCTTTGTTTTTATATTTGGGTCTCCCCACTCCAACCTGGCCTCCCCATTTCCTCTCCCCCTTTCTTTCTCCTAATTTCTCTCCCTCTCTCTCTTGCACACTCTCTTTCACTCCCCCTCTTCCCCCCGCCTTTCTATCTCTCATTCAACCACCGGTTTGTCCACCGTACTCCACTCTTTTCTCTCCCCCTCCCCTTCACTCTCACCCTTCTGCTGTCCCTGTCTCCCTCCCGCAACTCCGTTTCTACACCATTTTCCTCCTTATCTAACGTCCCACATCTCTCTAACCTCTCAACCCCCGCACATGCAGCCTCACCACCAAAATGCTAGTCTATGGTGCGGGAGAGGGAAGGATCAGGGAGACAGGGTGTGTCAGACAGAGAGTGAGGAAGGGAGAGGAGGGAGGGAGATTCAGTCAACGAGAAATGGGGGAAGCTGGGGAGGGAGAGAGGTAGTCAAAGAGCGAGGCCGGGAAGGGGCGAGGTATAGAGAGAGAGAGGAGAGGTAGAGTGTGAGAAAGAGTGAGAGAGGCGGAGGAGAGATGGGGTGAAAGACAGAGAGTCAGATAGAGGGAAAGAGTGAGGGATGCGAGAGACAGAGAGTGGGCGAGACAGGGATAGAGTGAGAGACTGGGCGAGGGAGGGGGCGAGAGAGAGAGAGACAAAGTGGGGCAGAAAAAGAGAGGAAGAGAGAGGGCGGCGACAGAGAGTGGGGTGAGGGCAAGAGAGTGAGGGGGTGAGAGAGAGGTTGAAAGGGGCGCAAGAAAGAGAAAGGTTTTGACAAGAGAGATAGAGGGGGCAAGACAGAGCGAGGGGGCGAAAGAGAGTGATTAAAAGTGGGAGGCTAGAGAGAGAAGAAGCGAGAGAGAGAGAGAGAGAGCGAGACAGAGAGAGAGAGTGGCCAGAGAGAGAGAGAGAGAGAGAGAGAGAGAGAGCGGCTAGATGGAGTTGGGGGGTGGAGGGGGGGAAGAGAGAGAGAGAGAGAGATAGAGACAGAGATGGAGCCAGAGAGACAGAGGTGCGGAGAGAGAGAAAGGGGCAGGAGAGTGAGGGTGGGGGACGAGAGAGAGAGTGAGGCGGGCCAAACGAGAAAGTGTATGATAGGGAGAGAGAAGGCAGGGCAACAGAGTGAGTACATGAGTGAGTCAAAGATGGAGGCCGAAAGAGAGAGAGGGCGTCGAGACAGAGTGAGGGCGCAAGAGGGGTTTTGAGAGGAAGGGGGCGAGAGAGGGAGAGTGAGAGAAAGTGCGAGAGGGGGCTGGAGACGAAAAGAGGGTCAAGAGAGGGAGGGATGAGAAAGGGATACGAGAGGAGAGAGCACGAGAGCGAGACTGAGAGAGTGAGAGAGAGGGAGAGAAATGCTGCTAGAGAGAGGGGACGGGAGAGAGAATCACAGAGAGGAAGCAATCGATGGAGAGAGGCGGTGAGCGTGAGAGAGGGTGAGGAATCAGAGATAAAGACAGAGTTGGTGAGAGACAAAGGTTGGGCTAGAGAGTGATAGAGATACAGAGAGGGTGTGAGCGAGAGGGGGAGAGAGAGATGGGGCAAGAGAGCGATAGAGGGGTGAAAGAGAGGTTGTGAGTGAGAGAAGAGAGAGGGAGGCGAGACAGAGAGAAGGGGCGAAGATGGTGCAAGAGATAGAGGGTGAGGGCGAGAGCGAGATAGAGCGAGAGAGTCGGAGAGAGGATTAGAGAGAAAGAGAGAGAGAAAGTGCGTGAGAGCGAGAGAGTGAGAACGAGACAGAATGACAGAGGGTGAGAGAGAGGGTGAGAGGAAGAGAGAGGGCGAGAGACGGCTAGAGTGGAAGTGATGGGGCGAGAGAGCGAGAAAGAGAGGTTGAGAGGGAGAGACAGAAACAGGAAAAGAAAGGGCAAGAGAGAGAGAGTGAGAGAGTGGGCAAGAGAGATAGCAAGAGAGAGAGATTGCGAGAGGATGCAGAGAGACAGACAGACGGGGGGGCGAGAGAGGGACAGAGAGAGGGCAAGAGAGATGGCGAGAGATAAGGGCGAGAGAGAGAGAGCAAAGGAGACAGTGAGCGGGGGGGAGAGAGAGATAGGAGCAAAGAGGAGAGAGGGCGAGGGTGAATGTGAGAGAGATGGGGTGAGAAAGAGAGGGAGGGGTTGAGAGAGGGGCAAGAAAGAGAGAGAGAGGATGAGAGAGAGAGCGAATGTGAGAGAGAGCGAGTGGGAGCGAGCGTGATAGTGAGAGAGAGGGGACAGCGAGAGGGAGAGGGTGAGCGAGAAACCGAGAGAGGGCATGCCAGTGAGATAGAGAGGGGCGAGTGAGAGTGAGGGGAAGAGCGAGAGAGAGCGAGAAAGCGAGTGAGGGGGCATGCAAGGAAGAGGGGTGCGTGAGTGAGAGACAAAGATGGAGACCGAGAGAGTGCCGGGGCGAGCGAGAGAGAGAGTGAGACGCAAATGAGACTGAGAGATATGGTGTGAGTGAGAGAGAGAAGAAGTGCGAGAGGGAGCGAGCATGGGGGGAGCGAGATACAGTGGTGGCAAACGAGAGAGATTGAGAGAGAGGGGAGTGTATGGGATAGAGAAAGGCTTGAGCGATTTGGGGGTTGAGGAAGAGTTACAGAGGGTGGAGCAACACGGGGGTTTGAGGGAAAGAGCAGGGTGCTGAGGAATGTTATAGAGGGGACAAGTGAGAGAGAGAGATGGAGTGAGATCGAGAGATAGGGGTTAAGGGAGAGTTATAGAGGTGGTGAGCGAGAGTTATAGAAGGGCGAGAGAGAAAGGCTCGAGAGAGAGAGGGATGTTGAGGGAGAGCTATAGAGGAGGTGAGCGAGAGAGGGATAAACTAGAGAGAGCGATGTTGAAGGATCGTTATAGAGGGTGCGAATGACAGAGCGGGGTGTGCGAGAGAAACGGAGGTGAGCAAGAGAAGGGGTGAGGGAAATTATAGAGGGGAAGAGTAAGAGAGAGAAAGAGTTGGTGAGTGAGTCAACGAGGTTGGGCGAGAGAGAAAGAATGGCGACCGAGAGAGAGAATGAGTGTGTGAAAGAGAGAGGAGTAAGGGAGGGAGACTGAAAAAGAGTGAAAAACAGATTGCGCGAGACAGCAAGGGAGAGAAAGTTTGTGAGATAAAAGGAGGCGAGACACAGGGGGCAGTGTAGAGAGAAGGGACAACAGAGGGGAGAGAGATGGAGAGAAAGTGTGCAAGAGAGAGAGGTTGCGGGGGTTGCAAAACAGAGAGAGAGAGCAAGGGTTTGGGTGCGAGTAAAAGATGGAGCGGTCAACAGCGAAAGTGTGAATGCGAGAGACAGAAAAAGAACAAGAGAGAGAGAGAGACCGCGAGGGGGCGAGCGAGACAGGGGATAACAGAGAGGGGGGCAAAAGAGAGAGGGTGTGCAGAGAGAGACAAGGTGCAATCAAGGCACAGGGTGCGCATGAGAGAGAGAGGGCGAGAGCAAAACAGAGAGAGAGTGAGAGAGATGGAGGGCGAGACTGAGACTGAGAGAGCGGTGGCAGAGAGAGAGGTTTGTGTGAGAGAGAGAGATGGAGAGAAAGAGAAAAAGGCAGTACGAGAGAAGAGAGAATGGGCGAGAGATGGCGACAGTGAGAGAGACAAAAAGAGAGAGACAGAGAGAAAGCGAGACAGAGAAGGTGAGGGAGAGGGTGCGAGAGAGAGGGGCAGAGAGAGAAAGGCGGGTCGAGAGAAAGGGAGAGAGAGAATGGGCGAGAGATGGCGAGAGAGAGAGAGACAGAGAGAGAGACGGAGAAAAAGCGAGAGAGAGGGTGAGGGAGGGGGGTTGAGAGTGAGGGGCAGAGACAGATACAGAGACAAAGCGAGAGAGAGATAGGCGGTGAGGGGGGTGAGAGAGAGGGGCAGAGTGAGAGGGCTGAGAGTGAGAGAGTGTGCGAGAGCGAGAGAGGATGAAATGGGGCGAGAGAGAGACAGAGACTGCGAGAGAGAGTGGGCTCGAGAGTGAGAGAAGGCGTGTGCAAGAGAGACAGAGAGACAAGGGGTCAGATAGAGAGAGGGAGAAAGAGAGAGGGAGAGAGAGAGAGGCGAGCGAAGAAAGAGTTTGCAGGCGAGAGAGAGGAAGAGGAGAGAGAGGGTGAGGGAGTAGAAGAAAGACAGAAAGAGAGGGTGCGTGAGACAGAGACAGCGAGAGGGGGCCACACAGGAAGCGGGGGTGACACAGTGAGGGCAAGAGAGAGTGAGAGGGCGAGCGGGGGCGAGGCAGGGAGAGAAGGCGAGACTGACATAGAAAGGGTGAGAGAGAGAGAGCGCAAGTAGGGACGAGAGACAAACAGAGGGGGCGAGAGAGTGAGAGAGGTTTTTAGAAAGGTGCAAAGGGACGAGGGACCGAGAGCGAGACAGAGAGAGAGAAGTTGACAGAGTGTGCGAGAGATAGAGGGTGTGAGACAAAGAGGGTGAAAGACATGGCGAGATGGGACTAGAGAGAAAGCGAGAAGGCAACACAGCGGGAGAAGGTGAGGGAGAGATAGAGAGAAAGAGAGGGCAAGAGCGAGAGAGAGGGGTGAGCATGAGCGAGAGAGGGTGGGCGAACGAGATAGAGAGAGGCGGGCAAGAGAAAGAGGGTGAGCGAGAGATGGAGTGGTAAACTATAGAGGGAGATAGAGCGGGGGTGCGAGAGAGGGAGACCAGCGAGAGATAGAGAGACAGAGGGGCAAATGAGAGAGAGAGAGAGCGCGAGGGACGATTGAGAGAGAGGAAATGAGAGAGGGAGGAGTGAGAGCGAGAGTGAGAGGGCAAGAGAGAGCCAGTGAGAGAGAGAAAGACAGAGAGAGAGTGAAAGCGAGAGAGACAGAGAGAGAGAGAGAGAGAGACAGATGGAGAGTGCGCGAAAGAGCGAGAGCTAGTGGACAAGGGAGAGAGATAGGAAGCAAGAGAGATAGAGGGGGCAAGACAGAGAGGAGATGAGAGTGAGGGGGGCAAGAGAGAGGGAGAGTGGGAGAAAAAGATTGCGAGAGAGAGATGGTTGAGAGAGACAGAGAGTGGGGTGGGAGAGAGAACGAGGGGGTGAGAGACAGTGAGCGAGACAGGGAGAGTGTGGTTGAGACAGAGATTGAGAGAGAGATGAAACGAGAGAGAGAGTGGGCGATAGAGAGGGGGTGACACAGAGAGAGACAGAGAGTCTGTCCGAGAGCGCGAGGGAAAGTAAGTGCATGAGAGTGAGGGAGGGCGGAGATTATGAAGATCAAGAAGAAGAAGCAAGAGAGATGGAGAGAGGGAGAGGGAGAGGGGGGGGGGGGGGAAGAAAGTGTGGAAGAGAGCGTGGATGAGAGGTCAGAGAGAGCGAGGATGTGGGCAAGAGGAAGAGATAGAGACAGGGCAAGAGCGAGAGTGTTAGTGAGAGGGGGCAGAGAGAGAGGGGATGAGAGAGAGCGAGAGGGAGACAGAACGCGAGTCAGGGAGAGAGATGAGGACTCTGTATGTGTGTGTGTAAGAGAGAGCGAGAGAGAATGGGCAAGAGATGCCGAGACACAGAGAGACAGAGAGAGAGAGAGAGAGAGAGAGAGAGAGAGAGAGACGGCGACAGAGAGAGGGAGAGACAAAGAAAGCAAGAGAGGGAAAGAGAAGCCGAGGTGGCAAGAGACAGAGGGGGATGAAAGAGAGGGGTTGACAGAGAGTGTGCGTGAGAGCGGGCAAGAGCGAGAGAGAAAGGTCGACAGCGAGAGAGCAAGAGCAGGAGAGGGTGAAAGCGGGCGAGAGAGAAAGAGAGGGAGAGAGAAAGACAGCGAGAGGCGAGAGGGAGATGGGGAGAGGGAGAGAGAGAGTGAAAGAAGGAGAGGTGGGTTTAGCGAGAGAGCGAGATAAAGAGGTGAGGAAAGAGAGAAGAAGAAGTCAGATAGGGCGAGAGAGAGCGAGACAGAGCAAGACTGAGAGTGATGGACCGAGAGGGAGGCAGCGAGATAGAGAGAGAGAGTGAAGAAGAGAGATAGGGAGAGAAAGGGATCAAGAGAGAGAGAGAGAGTGAGAGAGCGAGTGTGCGAGAGAGAAGGGTGTGTGAGAGAGGGATTAATAGAGAGGGAGTGAGAGAGATGGGGTGGGAGTGAGAAAGAGGGTGTCTGAGAGAGAGAGACGGGCTAAGAGAGAGGGGGTGAGAGAGAGAGGAGCGAGAGTGAGAGAGTGGGTTACTGAGAGAGGCGAGAGAAAGATGAGGAGGGAGTTATAGAGAGGGAATGAGAGAGTGAGAGACGGCGAAGGAGAGCGAGGCAGCCAGCGTGAGGGAACGAGAGCGAGAGGAGTTGAGAGAGAGTGTGTAAGAGAGAGAATAGAGCAAGAAAGACGGAGTGAGAAAGAGAGAGAGAGGGAGATCGAGAGAGGGGATGCAAAATAGAGAGTGGGGGCAAGAGAGAGAGGGAAGTAGGCGAGAGAAAGAGAGAGAGCAAGAGCGAGAGATTGAGACTGAGAAAGGGGGCAGCGAGAGAGGGGGACAGAGAGAGAGGGGGAGTGAGAGAGGGTGAGAGAGCAGGTAAGAGTCAGTGGGTGTATGTGAGAGAGAGGGTCGAGAGAGATGGGGAGAGCAAGAGTGAGAGCGAGAAAGGGGTGAGAGAGAGTTGGAGAGGGAACAAGGTACTAGAGAGGAGGTCAGAGAGAGCGAAAATGTCGGCAAGAGGAAGACATAGAAATAGGGCAAGAGCGAGAGTGTGAGCGAGAGAGGGAGCAGAGAGAGAGGGGGGATGAGAGACAGCGAGTGCGAGAGAGAGTGAGACGGAACGGGGGCAGAGAGAATGAGAGGAGGACTGTGTGTGGGAGAGAGAGTGGGAATGGGCAAGAGATGGCGAGAGAGAGCGAAAGAAACGGGGAGAGAGAGAGAGGAAGCGAGAGAGAGAGGGAGAGACAGAAAGAAGGCAAGAGAGAGAGAAAGCGAGGTAACAAGAGAGGGGGGATGAAAGAGAAGGGTTGAGAGAGAGCGCGTGAGAGAGGATAGAGTGAGAGGGAGAGGGCGAGAGCGAGAGGGCAAGATCGGGAGAGGGTGAAAGGGGGCGAGAGAGAGAGAGAGAAGGAGTCCGAGGGAGAGAGAGTGAGATAGCGAGAGGTGAGAGGGAGATGGGGAGAGGGAGTGAAAGAAGGAGAGGTAGGGTTAGAGAGCAAGCGAGAGAGAGAGAAAGGGGTGGCGAAAGTGAGAGGGGGAGGAAGTCAGAAAAGGCGAGACAAAGCAAGATGGAGCAAGAGCGAGAGTGATGGACCAAGAGAAGGCGGCGAGATAGAGAGGAGGGGGGAGAGAGATTGTGAGGAATAGAGAGGGAGCAAGAGAGAGAGTGAGAGAGAGACGGAGACTAGAGAGGGGTGAGAGAGCGAGAGGCAGAGAGAGTGATAGAGCGACAGCAAGGGTGGCGAGGCAAAGAGAGAGGCTGCGAGAGAGGGGGTAAGCGAGCGAGAGAAAGGGGGAGACAGAGGGAGACAGAGAGAGAGCTAGAGAGAGAGAAGGGGCGAGAGAGGGGGGATAAGAGCGGGTGAAAACAGTAGAGAGAGGAGAAGGCCGAGAGGAGGAGGCTGAGTGAGAGATATAGAGGTAGAACGAGGGAGAGAAGCAGTCGAGAGCACGAGAGACATGGTGTGACAGAGAGAGAGAGGGTACAGAGTGAGATTGGGAGAGGGGGTAGAGGGGGCGAGAGCGAGAGGGGATAAGAGAAATGGATGAGAGAGAGCAGGAGAGACAGTGAGAGGGACAGCGAGAGAGGAAGAAACAGGGCGAGAAAGAAAGAGGAATAGGCCGGGAGGCAGAGAGAGAGAGAGAGAGAGAGTGGGCACAAGAGAGCAAGGGAGAGAAAATGTGTGATAATAAGTAAGGGCAAAAGAGGGAGAGACAGATGGGTGAGAGTCCAAGAGAGAGGGGCGAGAGGGAGAAAAGGGCATGAAAAAGAGAGAGAGAGAGAGGGTGCGAGAAACGGTCAACAGAGCAAGAGAGAGAGCGGGAGCGAGATTGGGTTGCGCAAGTGAGAGACGCAGAAGGGTTAAGCCATGGTTATAGAGAGGGTTAGAAAGCAATGGGGTGAGCTAGATTGAGAGAGAGGGATGAGGCACGTGAGAGAGAGAAAAAGAGATGGGGCGAGCGAGAGAGAGAAATAGATGGGGTGAGCGAGAGAGCGGGAGCTTGAGCGAGTGAGAGAGAGATGGGGTGAGCAACAGAGAACGGACTGGCGAGCAAGAGATGGGAGTCGAGTGAAAGAGAGGGATTGGGGTGAGCGAAATAGAGAGAGTGGGCGAGAGAGGGAGAGATGGTGGGTGAGGGAAAGAGAGGAAAGAGAGAGAAAGAGGGGTGTGAGAAAGGGGGGTGAGCGAGATAGAGGGGGCGTGAGGTAGAGTTATAGGGGGCGAGGGGGGAGAGAAAGTGGGCGTGCGAGAGCGAGGAGGCGAGAACGTGAGGGAGAGGGAGGGAGAGTGAGAGAAAGGGGGCAAGTGAGAGAGAGAGGAGATGAGAGAGAGACGATGAGAGAGGGAAAGTGGGGGCGAGCGAGACAGAGATAGAGAGTGACAGAGTGGGGGAGTGCAACAAGGCAAGCGAGAGGGTGAAAGAGAGAGCAAGCAAGAGAAAGATTGTTGGTGTGTGAGAGAGAAGAAATATGGAGAGCCAGAGAAAGAGCGATGGCGTGTTAGAGAGAGTTAGCGAGAGAGGGAGCCAGAGAAAGAGAGGGAGTGAGACAGTCGATGCGAGAAAGCAAGGAAGTGTTTGAGAGCGAGTGGGATTGAGAAAAAGAGAAAGGGGCGCTTGAGACAGGGAAAGAGATGGGGCGAGCAAGAGAGAGAGATGCGAGCGAGGGAGAGAGAGCCAGAGATTGGGTGAGCAAGAGAGAAAGCCGGGGCGAGCGAGAATGGGGAGTCGAGCGAGAGAGAGGGAATGGGGTGAGTGAGAGAGAGTGTGCGAGAGAGAGTGAAATCAGGCAAGCAAGAGAGTGAGTTTGGCGAGCGAGAAAGGGGGGCGACAGAGAGAGGGGGCGACAGAGAGAACCAAGGCAAGAGAGAGACAGACACAGTGTGGCAAGCGAGAGAGAGAGAGAGAGAGTGGTCGTAAGGGAGAGTAACAGAGGGGGCGAGCAAAAGAGAGAGTGCTCGTGGGAGAGAGGGTCGACAGACAGAGAGGCAGTCTGCCAGAGAGAGCGGAGGAAGCGAGAGATTGAGAGAAAGAGTGAGTGAGAGTGTGGAGGTCAATCGAGACTGAGAAAAAGATTGGATGAGAGAGAGCAAGAGAAAGCGGGTGTGCGAGAGAGAGAGAGAAGAGGCGAGCGAGAATATGAAGGAGGGAGCAAGCAAGAGTTGGCGAGAGAGACAGGCAGCGAGTGAAAGAGAGCGAACGTTGCGAGTGAGAGAGACAGGGGCTGAGAGACAGTGGGCTAGAGAGAGAGTGGGCGCGAGAGAGCAAGGGAGAAAAAGTGGGTGAGAGTGAGAGTTGGCGAGACAGAGAGAGAGGGTCGAGAGAGAGAAGAGCACGACAGAGGTAGACAGAGAGAGCGAGGGGGTGAGTGAGAGACAGAGCGAGATGGAGCAAGCAAGAGAGAGAGGTGTCGAGCGAGAGAGGGAGAGAGAGGCGAGTCAGGGAATGTAGCGAGCGAGAGACAGAATGGTGTCAAGCAAGAGAGAGAGTTAGCGAGAGAGAGGAGTTGAGAGAGAGTAAGAGCGAGACAGAGAGTGGGTGTGAGAGAGCAAGGGAGAGAAAATGTGTGACAGAGTGTGGGGGCAAGAGAGAGAGATGTGAGAGACTGAGAGAAAAGTGGAGATTGAGGGAAGGGTGCGAAAGAAATACAGAGAGAAAAACAGAGAGAGAGGGGGGTGAGACAGAGAGCGAGAGAGAGAAGGGCCGAGTGAGAAACAGAGAAGCGGTGAACAGGAGCTATGGAGGAGTCGAGCAAGAGAGAGGGCTCGAGCAAGAGAGAAAGTGACAGATCTGCGGCGATGAAGAGAGAAAGCATTGGTAAGCGAGAGAGGGGAGTCGAGTGAGTGAGAGGGAATGGTGAGAGGGAGAGAGAGAGAGGGTGATAGAAAGATTGGGTCCAAGAGAGAGAGAATGAGCGAGAGAGAGAGAAGGTTAGGGAGATTTTTACGGGGGCAAGATAGAGAGAGAAAGGGGGCGAGCGAGAGAGAAAGGGCATGCAAGAGGGAGAGAAATAGGGAAAGGGGTGAGCAAGAGAGAGATGTCGCGAGAGAGAGGGGTGCGATAAACAGAGAAGGTGAGAGAAAGGGCAAGAGGAGGAGAGAGCGAGAGGGAGAGAGTACACGACAGGGAGGGTGTGAAAGAGAGAGTGGGGTGTGCAAGAGTGAGAGGAAGCGAGGGGTGAGCAAGAGAGAGAGGGCACGAGAGAAAGAGGGTGCGAGAGCGAGAGAGAGAGAAGAATGAGAGAAACAGGGTGCAAGAGAGAGGGTGAAAGAGGGGGAAAGAGGAGGTGAGAGCGAGCGAGAGAGAATCCGAAAGAGAGAGGGGAAGAGTCGGGGCGAGAGAGAACTAGAGAGAGGGGGCAAGCGAGAGAGATGGGCGGAGCGAGAGAGCGAGGGATGCATGTGAGTAAAAGGGAGCGAGACGAACGAGAGGAAGAAAGAGGTGCAAACAAGAGTGGGAGAGTTGGGGACGGAGATAGGGTGAGAGAGACAGGGTGAGAAGGAGTGAGAGAGAAATAGAGAGAGAGAGGAGAAACCGAGAGGGAGGAGAGGGAGAGTAGGGAGCGAAAGAGAGACACAGTGAGAAGATGAGAAAGAGAGTGGGCGCGAGACCAATACAGAGTGGCAAGAGAGTGAGAGGGTGCAAGAGAAGAGAGGGGATGAGAGATAGCGATCAGGGGAGAGAGAGAGAGAGAGAAAGAGAGGAAGCATGAAAGAGGGAGAGGAAGAGAGCCAGGAGGTGAGCAACAGAGAGAGATGGTGCGAAAGAGAGAGATAGAGAGATTAGAGAAGCAGAGAAATGAGAGAGAGAGTGCGTGAGTACGAGAGTGATAGTGGGCGACAGAGAGAGAGTGGGTGCGAGAAAGAGAGACAGAGAGGGTGAGCGAGAGAGAGAGAGGGGAGGGAGAGTTGAGAGGAGGTGAACGAGCGAGAGTGAAGGCGTGCACGAGGGAAATAAAGAGAGAGAGGGTGAGCAAGGAAAGAGAGGGCGCAAGAGAGAGAGAGAGAATTTGCAACAGAGAGAGAAAAGGGTATGAGAGAGAGGATGAGAGAGAGGGAAAGAGGAGGTGAGAGCAAGAGAGCGAGGAAATCCGAGAGAGAGAGCATGAGAGCAAGAGGGAGAGAGTCAAGGCGAGAGTGAGTGAGAGGATGAAGTGAGAGAGAGTTGTGAGCAAGACGGGGGGGCGTGCAAGAGGGAGAGAAAGAGAGAGGGATTGAGCAAGAGAGAGGGTGCGAGAGACAAAGAGTTTGAGAGAGCCGGATATGAAAGAGAGTGAGAGCGAAGGAAAGAAGAGGCGAGGTGAGAAAGACAGAGAGAGTCCGCGAGAGAGAGGATGGATGAGAGCTAGAGAGAAGGAGTGAGCGAAATAGAGGGGTGGAACGAGTTAGACAGAGATGATAGAGAGGGAGAAAGAGAGACAGAGAGAGGGAATGAGCACGAGAGAGATAATGTGACGAGCGAGAGAGTGATCGAGATAGAGTGGGTGAGACAGAGCGTGTGTGTGAGTGAGAGAGTGGGTGAGAAAAAGGGGTGAGCGAGAGAGAGACAGCAAGAGAGGGGGCAAGACAGAGCTAAAAAGAGGGGGCAAGTGAGCGAGATAGGCGGAGCGAGAGAGGGGTATGCGACTAAGGGAGAGAAAAGTGAGTGGGTGAAAAAGGGGGCAAACAAGAAAGAAAGAGTTAGAGAGCGAGAGAGAGAAGGAATGTGGAGAGCGAGAGAGAGAAAAGTGGCAGGCGAGAGAGTAGGTGACAGATGGGGTGAGAATGTGAGAGAGAGAGTGGTGGCCCGAGAGAGCTAGAGACAGGGGGCATGCGAGAGAAATGGGTGAAGTGTGAGAGAGAAAGGGAGTATGCGAGCGAGAGAGAGACGAGTGAGAGGAAGAAAGAGGGGGCAAGCAAGAGAGACAGTTAGGGAGCGAGAGACAGAGATGGAGCGAGAGAGAAAGAGGGAATGTGGCGAGTGAGAGGTAGAAAGTTGGTAAGCGAAAGATATAGTGGAAGAGTGAGAGGGGGTGAGAGAGATCGCGAGAGAGGGGGCGTGAGTGGGCAAGGGAGGGAAAGTTTGAGAGAGAGTGGGGGTGAGAGAGTGAGAGAGAGAGGGGCGAGACGGATAAGAGAGAGGTAAGGGTGCGAAAGGTGCAGAGAAAGAGTTGGGGACGTGAGAGAGGAGGGCGTGCAGGAGGGAGAGAAAGAGAGGAGTGAGCAAGAGAGAGAGTGAGAAGGTGCAAGAGAGAGGGTGAGAAAGAGACGGATGAAGTGAGAGAGAGCAGTGGAGCAAGGGAGAGTGAGGGGGTGGCAAGAGATAGAGACAAGTGATATGAAGTAAGAGGGGAGGCTAAAGAGAGAGAGTTGGGGGCGAGAGAGAGAGGGAGCGAGTGGGAGAGGGAATATGGCGAGTGAGAGAGAAAAAAGTGGCAAGAGAGAGAGAGGGCGAGAGACAGAGTTTAGAGAGAGAGTGGGAGAGAGTGGCCATGAGAGAGCAAGGGAGAGAAATTGCATGAGAGTGAGTGAGGGCGAGACAGTGAGAGAAAGAGAGAGGCGAGAGTGACGACAGTCCAAGAGAGTGGGGGGGGGGGGGGGAGAGAGAGAAGGGTGCGTAAGACATAGAGCGCGAGAGAGACAGAGATTGTTTTGAGAGAGAATGAGAGGGACTGTGAAGGAGAGAGCGAGAAAGTGTGGGCGTGAGACAGAGAGAGTGGAGACAGGAGAGAGGGGCGAGAAAGAAAGTGTGCAAGAGTGGGTACGAGAGACAGTGGGTGAAAGTGAGGGGGCAAGTGGGAAGGGAGAAAAGGTGAGCGAGAGTTATAGAGGGTGTGTGTGAGAGAGAGAGCACTAGCGAGGGAGAGAGAGAAAAGCCAAGCGAGAGAGAGGTAGAGAGATGTGGCAAGCAAGACAGAGAGAAAGAATTGGCGAGCGAAAGAGAGGAGTCGAGCGAGAGAGAGGGAAAGAGGTGAGCAAGAAAGAGAGTGGGAGAGAAAGAGTGGGTGCAATAGAGAGAGAGGGCAAGAGATTGAGAGGAGCCGTGAGACCGAGAACAGAATGAGAGAAAGTTGGACACGTGAGAGAAAGAGTGAGATGGACTGAGCAAGAGAGAGAGAGATTTGGCGAGCGAGAGAGGGGGTCGAGCGAGCGGGAAAGGATGTGGTGAGCGAGACAGCGAGAGTGTCGAGAGAAAGAGTTGCTGCAAGAGAGAGCAGAGTGAGAGAGACGGAGTTAGCAAGCGAGAGGGAGTCGAGCGAGAGAGAGAGAGACAGTAGGCAAGATAAACTGTGGGGTGGGAGAGAGAGAGTTGGCGAGGGAGAGAGGAGTGTCGAGCGAGAGAGAGGAAAAATGGCAGGACGGAGAGAGAGTGAGCAAGACAAAGACTGAGCGTGAGAGAGAGAGAAAGAGGGGATTCGAGCGAAAAAGAGGGAATGGAGAGACAGAGAGAGAGAGAGAGAGTAGGCAAGAGGAAGTATGAGGTGCAAGAGACAGAGAGGAGCGAGCAAGAGAGCAGGTGCGAGTGAGAGAGACAGGGGCAAGCAAGAGAGAGAGAGAGAGCGGCCGAAAGAGAAATTGGGAAGAGAGAGAGTGTGATAGTGAGGGACGTGAGAGAGAGGAAGACAGAGAGAGAGGGCGCGAGCGTGAGTGTTACGGAGTGGACAAGTGTTTGGGGAGTGAGAGAGACAGGGCAAGGTAGAGTAAGGAAGCAAGAGATAGAGGGTCGGGAGAGAGATAGATTGCAGATGAGAGAGAGCGAGGGAGGGGGCGAGAGGGAGGAGACAGAGAGGAAATGCGTTAGAGAGAGAGTGAGAAAAGGAGAGAGGGCGAGAGAGAGAGCACGAGAGGCTGCCAGAAAGGAACAGATGGGGCGACAGAGTGAGAGAGCGGGGGAGGGGAGTTTGAGAGAGAGAGAAAGCAAGCTTGACAGAGAGACAGAGAAGCCGAAAGATAGAATGAGAGAGTGGACACGAGAGATAAAAGGGGAAAGGGGCGAGTGAGAGACAGGGAATGGGGTGGGCATGGGAGAGGGGGTGAGCGAAAAGTAGGGTGGCAATTGAGAGAGGACAATGAGAGGGAGAGGGGCAAGCGAGAGAGTAAGGAAGAGAGAGAAAGAGGGAGAGAGAGGGGAGGGAGAGAATGATTGCAGACGAGAGAGAATGGCGGAGCGATAAGCACGAGACAGAGAGAGTGAGACAGAGAGAAGTGTTAAAAAGACAGTGAGAAAGGAGAGAGGGCGAGAGAGAGAGCGCAAGAGGGTGCTAGAAAGGAAGAGAGGGGGAGACACAGAAAGACAACGAGAGAGAAGGTGCGAGAGCGAGAGAACGATAATGAGGGGGCGGGGGAGAGAGAGTGACAGAGAGATATAGAAGGGGCGAGAGATGGAGATAAAGAGAGGAGGGACGAGAGACAGACAGAGTGCGTGAGAGCGACAGGGCGAGAGAGGGGGGCGAGAGAGAACGAGGGCAAGAGAGAGAGATAAAGAGAGGAGGGACGAGAGAGAGACAGAGTGAGAGAGAGAGAGGGTGAGAGTGTGGAAAAGAGAGGAGGGATGAGAGAGACACAGAGCCAGAGAATGAAGGGTGAGAGAGAGCGACAGAACGAAGAGAGACAGAGACAGGGTGCGAAAGAGTGGGGGCGAGAGAGATAGAGGGCAAGAGTGGGCTGAAGAGGAAGAGAGGGGTCGGGAGACTCAGAGTGAGAGGGTGTGCAAGAGACAGAGAGAAGGACTGAGAGGTAGAGGGTGACGGGACAAGACATGGGGCGACAGAGTAAGAGGGGGGAGAGAGAGCGAGCAAGGGAGAACAGAGTGTGGGGCCAAACGAGACTGTGAGAGAGAGGGTGCGACCGAGAGAGGGAGAGCAAACGAGTGAGAGAGAGAGAGGGAGGGGGACAAACGAGGGAGGGAGAGCAAACGAGCAAGAGAGAGAGAGAGACAGAGAAAGAAGGCAAGGGGGATGCGGTGAGAGACAGAGAGAGAGCAGGGGTGAGCGAAAAAGAGAGAGAGGTGGCAACGACAGCAAGAGATGAGTTGTGTGAAAGAGGGGGTGCAAGAAAGAGACCGAGAGAGCCAGGGTGGGCGAGAGGGAGAGAGAAGGACAGACGTAAGGAGAGGAAGAGAAAGGGTGTGTGCATGAGAGAGAGGGAGGGTGTGAGAGAGGGACAGAAGGAGAGAGAAGGCAAGCGAGAGAGAGAATGAAAAACAGAGAGTAAGGGGTGAGCAAGGGGGCGAGAGAGCGAGAGAAAGGTAAGTGAGAGAGAGAGGAGAGCATGGCGCGACTGAGAGGTAGAGAGAGCAAGCGAGAGAGGAGATAGAGAATGGGAGTGAGTGAAAGGGGGTGAGAGAGAGTGGGTGAGGC
This sequence comes from Chiloscyllium plagiosum, assembly GCF_037043375.1. Lineage (NCBI taxonomy): Eukaryota > Metazoa > Chordata > Chondrichthyes > Orectolobiformes > Hemiscylliidae > Chiloscyllium > Chiloscyllium plagiosum. The sequence continues at coordinate 109,388,847 of NW_028270146.1, read as the reverse complement.
AAGGGAGAGAGAGACCGTGGGACATTGAGAGAGAGAGAACGGGAGAGAGAGGGCGAGTGCGAGATAGAGCAAAAGAGTCAGCGACAGTGCGTGCGTGAGACCGAGAGCGAGAACGAGAGAGGCAGAAAGTGATAGAGAGAGGGTGAGAGAGAGAGAGAAGGCAAGAGAGAGAGAGATAGCGGGACGTGAGAGAGAAAGAGGCACGATGATAAAGATAGCGAGAGGGGATGGCGATAGAGAGAGAAGGTTTAGGCGAGCGCACGATAGAGAGGGGTGAGCGACAGAGAGAGATGAGGCAAGCGAGAGAGGCAGGGTCAAGCGAGAGACAGAAAGAGAGAAAGGGGGAGGGAAAGGGGAGAGAGAGATGGAGAGAAAGGTTGAGAGAGACAGAGACAGAGAGAATAGACAAGTGTAAGAGAGAGGGGTTCGAGTGAGAAAAAGAAAGGGAGTTGAGAGAGGGGGAGATCGAGGAGGCGAGGAAGTGAGAGAGGGAGAGAGAGAAAGGGTGTACGAGAGAGTGACAGCATGCGAGAGAGAGCGTTCAAGAAAGGGTGGAGGCAAGAGACATACAAAGAAAGAGGAAGAGTGAGAGCGAGAGAGAGTGAGAGCAAGACAGAGAGAGAGAGGGAGAGAGATAAGGTGAGAGGGGGAGAGAGAGGGCGGGAAAGAGGTAGCGAGAGAGTGACAGGATGACAGAGAGAGTGGGGGCGAGATTGAGAAGGAACGCGAGAGTGAGAGAGTGCAAGAGACAGATAGAGGTGACGAGAGAGAAGGCAAGACCGAGATAGCATGCGAGAGACGGTGCGAGAAAGAGGGCAAGAGTGAGAGAGAGAGGGGGCGAGAGCGAGATAGAGCAGGAGAGTGTGCGAGAGCGAGAGCGAGAGTGAAAGCGAGACCAAGACCAAGAGTGAGAGAGGGGGCGAATGAGAAATGGAGAGGATTTGAGAGACAGAGAGAGAGAGAGAAAGAGAGTGGAGGCAAGAGAGGGGGAAAGAGAGAGAGAAAGCGGGGCGTGAGAGAGAAAGAGAGCACGGAGAGAGATCGACAGAAGGGCGTGGGGAGAGAGAGAGGAGGCCAGCGAGAGGGAGTGGGTGCACAAGAGAGAGAGATGAGACAAGCGAGGGAGAGAGAAAGGGAGAGAAGGGATGGGCGAGAGAGAATGGGCTAGAAGGAGAGATGAATAGAAATGGCGTGAGAGAAAGGCAGAGAGGGAGTCGGAAAGTGTGGGAGAAAGAGGGGTGAACGGGAGAAAGAGGGGTGAACGGGTTAGAGGGAGCGTTGAGTGAGGAAAAGAGACTGGGGGCGAATTAGAGAGATGGGGCCGTCGAGAGAGAGAGAGGGATGAGAAACTGAGAGAGAGAGAGAGTGGTAGAGAAATCGTGTAAGAGAGAGATATGGGATGTGAGAGAGAGAGACAGTGCTCAAGAGAGACAGAGAGAGACAGCGTGAGAGAGAGAGACAACGTGAGAGTGCGAGCGTATTGGCGAGTGAGAGAGAGATAGACAGCAAGTCTGAGAGTGAGAGCGAGAGATAGAGACAGAGCGAGACCAAGACAGAGAGCAAGACAAAATGTGTCCAACAGAGAGAAAGAGAGAGATAGAGGGTGACAGAGAAAGGGGGCGATAGAGAGAGGGGGCACAAGAGAGGTAGCGAGAAAGGCAGAATGAGTGAGAGAAAGACAGTGGCAAGTGAGTCGACGAGAGAGACAGAGAAGGGCCAAGAAAGCGGGCGAGAAAGAGAGAAATGGGTGGAGAGGGGGTGCGAGACAGAGTGAGTGTTGGCAAGAGAGTAGGCGAGAGACCAGTAGAGAGATTGAGATAGAGAGGGCGCGAGTGAGAGAGGGAATGCGAGAGGGTGCAACAGAGAGATACAGGGAATGAGAGAGGGGGCAAGAGAGGTAGAGAGAGAGGGGCGAGAGAGAGAGGGTTGAGAGAGGGAGAGTTGGCAGGAGCGCGAGCGAGGGAGAGAGAGAGTGAGAGGGAGAGAGGGGCGAGAAAGAGTGAGAGATGACAAGAAAGTGGGCAATAAGACAAAGAGAGATGGAGCAAGTGAGAGATGGGTTGAGCGAGAAAGAGAGAGAGACTAGAGAGAGGGAGAGCGCGAGATGGAGAGAAAGTGTGCGAGAGAGAGCGACAGAGAGAGAGATGGTAAACAAGTGTGTGAGAGAGAGGGCGCGAGCAGGAGAGCGGAAGGAGGTCGAGTGATATATACAGAGAGGGAGGTAGTGAGAGAGAGAGGGGTGAGAAACTGAGAGAGGGAGAGAGAGAGAAGGTTTAAGAGAGAGGGGTGTGATACGGGGAGAGAGAAAGGGAGAGAGAGACCGAGTGTGAGAGCGAGAGCTAGAGGGAAAGAGAGACAGAGAGAAAGCGAGACAAAGCGAGCGAGACATGGTCTCCAAACAGAAAGTGAGGGGTAGAGAGAGGAAGCAAGAGAGAAAGAGAGAGAATAAAGCACGAGGGAGAAAGAGAGAGAGGGCCAGAGAGAGAGAGAGAGAGGTAGCGAGCAACAGAGATTTAGAAGGGTCGAACGAAAGAGCAAGAGAGGCTCAAGAAAGAGAGAGAGAGAGACCGGGACGAGAGAGAGAAGGAGAGAGAGAAAGTGTCCGAGAGAGAGAAGGAAGACGAGAGAGAGATTGAGACAGAAACAGAGAGGAGGCAAGCAACAGAGTGATAGAGGGATCGAGTGAGGGAGACAGAGTCATGGGGGAGAGCGAGAGAGAGAGAGAAAGGGTACAGGCGACCGGAGTGAGAAAGAGAATGAAGAAGGGAAGATCGAGAGAGGGTGTGAGAGAGCGAGAGACATTCAGAGAGAGAAGAGACCGAGAGAAAATGAGGGAGGCCAGAGAGAGGGGTGCGAGAGATGGTGCAAAAGAGAGATAGAGCAAGAGAGAGAGACGGAAGCGAGAAAGACAATGAGGGAGGCACGAGAAAGACAGGGTACGAGAGATGGTGCGAGAGAGAGAGGGTGGGAGAGATGGTGTGAAAGAGAGAGAGCGAACGTGAGAGCAAGTTAGAGCGAGAGAGCGGGCAAGTGAGCAAGAGCGAGACTAAGGTCAAGAACGGCAGAAAGCGGGCAAGTGACAGAGATCGAGACAGAGACAGAAACGGAGAGTGCAAGAGACAGAGAGAGAGATGAGGTGAGGGAGAAAAACACAGCGGGGTGCGAGAGAAAGGGGTGGCAAGAGGTAGAGCAGAGGCGAATGAGCGAGAAAGGAGATGATCCAGAGAGAAAGAGAAAAATGAGGTAAACGAGAGAGAGTGGGTCGAGTGAAAGAGAGCGAAAGATAGAGTGTGAGCGAGAGAGAGGGGAGAGAGACTGATGGAGAGAAAGGGCGTGCACGAGAGAGAGAGAGACAGAGAGAGTAGGCAAGCTTGAGAGAGAGGTTTGAGCGAGAGGGGGCAATTAAGAGAGAGAGGTAACAAGAAATCGACAGAAGGAGAGAGAGCAAGGGTGTAAGGGAGAATGGGCCAGAGAGAGGGAGAGAGAGGGTGAAAGAGAGAGTGGGGGCAACGGGGGAGACATAGAAATGGGACACAAAAGTGAGAGATGGGGCGAGTGAAAGAGTGGGGTTTGAGAGTGAGACAGAGATGGCAGAGAAAGAGAGAAAAAGATAGTGAGGACGTGTGAGAGAGGGAGAGAGAGAGAGAGAGTTATTCTATATATAAACCGTCCTGAATCATTTGGTTAGATTCCAGTCTGGAACTAAGAACATAGGAACTAGGAGCAGGAGTAGGCCATCTGGCTCCTAGAGCCTGCTCCATCATGCAATAAGATCATGGCTGAGTGAGGGGGAGATAGAGGGGTGAGAGAGAAGGCGGAAGAAAGAGAGAGAGGACGAGAGAGAGAGAGAGGGGGAGTGCGAGAGAGAGTGAGAGAGAGTGAGAGGGCTAGAGGAAGAGCGAGAGTGAGAGGGGGGCAGGACATAGAGATTTGCCTATATACAAACTGTTCTTGTCCGATTCGAGAGAGAGAGATTGACAGAGAGAAAGAGAGAATGAGGGCGAGAGTGAGATAGAATGGGAGAGTGGCTGAGAGAGCGAGAACGAGACCAAGACCAAGAGCGGCAGAGAGGGGGCGAGAGAGAGAGAGAGAGAGAGAGAGAGAGAGAGAGAGAGAGAGAGAGAGAGAGAGAGAGAGAGGAAGGGAAGAGAGAGTGTGTGAGAGAGATGGTGTGAGAGCGAGTGGGGCGAGAGAGAGGACGAGAAAGAGAGGGCGAGAGAGAGAGGGGGTGACAGAGCAAGGGCAACAGAGAGAGGGGACGACAGGGGTAGAGACAGAAATGGGACTAGAAAGTGAGAGATGTGGCAAGTGACAGAGACGGGTCTGAGAGTGTGCGAGGGGGCGAGAGACAGAGGGTGGGAGAGATGGCACGCGAGAGAGAGTGAGAGATTGAGAGAGAGAGCGAGGGCATGAGCGAGATAGAGTGGGACAGTGGGCGTAAAACCGAGAGTGAGACTGAGACCAAGAATGGCAGAGAGGGTGTGAGAAACTGTGTGTGAGAGAGAGAGTGGTGGTGTGCTAGAGAGAGGGGATGAGATGGAGAGATAGAGGGGTAGGCAAGAGAGCACGCAGGTGTGAGAGACTGAGAGAGAGGGGTGAGGGAGAGATGGAGGGAGAGGGGAGAGAAAGTGAGGAAGGCAAGAGCGAGGATGGGTGGAAGAGACGGTGCGAGAGAGCAAGAGAGCGGGTGCAAGAGAGCAAGAAGAGTGTGGGTTCAATAGGCAGTGCAAGACAGAAAGTGCGAGAGTGAGAGTGAAAGAGAGAGAATGAGCGAGAGAGAGAGAGACAGAGAAAGAGACAGAGAGAGAGAAAGAGAGATAGAGAGACCAGGGGCCGAGAGACAGAGAGAAGGAGTAAGAGAGTGAGAGAATGACCGGTTGGGAGGGGTGGTATAACGAGACAGAGTGGGGGAATGAGAGGGGACGCGAGAGAGCGAGAGAAGGGAGAGGGAGAGAAAGTGAGTGTAAGAGAGAGAGACGAGGCGAGGGAGAGAGAGAGAGAGAGTGGGGCGCGAGAGATATAGAGGGAGGATGGCAAGAGGGATAGCAGAGGCGAATGAGAGAGAGAGAGGGGCGTGATCGAGACAGAGAGAGAAAGAGAGAGATGAGGCAATTGAGAGGGAGAGAGGGTCGAGTGAAAGAGAGATACCGAGATAGGGTGAGAGGGAGACAGAGTGAGACAGACAGATGGAGAGAAAGGGCGTGAGAGAGACAGAGAGTGTAGGCAAGTGTGAGAGAGAGGACGAGTGAACGAGAGAGGGGGGAAATCAAGAGACAGAGGTGGCTAGAAAGTTAGAGAGAGGGAGAGAGAGAGAGCAAGGGTGTAGGAGAGAGAGGGAGGGAGACAGGGTACACGCCAGAGATACTGCAAAGTTGCAAAAGAGTGGGAGCGAGAGAGAGGGTGACAGAGAGAGAGATAAGGGGGCCTGAGAGATCAAAAAAGAGAGTGCGTGTGAGAGAGAGAGCGAGAGAAAGAGAGAGAGAGAGAGAGAAAGGGAGAGGGGGACAAGGAAGTGAGAGAATGACCCGAAACATAAACAGTCCTGAATCCATTGGTTAGATTCGAGTCTGTAACTGAGATCATAGGAACTAGGAGCAGAGGGAGGTCGTTTGGGTCCTGAAGCCTGCTCCACTATGCAATATGATCATGGCTGAGTGAAGAAGAGAGAGAGAGTCGGGGGGGGGGGGGCGGCGGTAAGAGAGAGAGAGAGCCGAGAGACTGGGAGAAGGAGTAAGAGAGAGAGAGGGTGACCAGGTGACAGAGGGGGCGAGCGAGAGGAAGATGGGGACTGTGAGAGGGCGCGAGAGAGCGAGAGGAGGTAGAGAGAAGGGGAGGAGATTATGGGGGCTATAGAGTGAGAGAGAGAGATTTAAAGAGACAGAGGGCGAGAGAGAGACGGCAAGAGAGAGGGTGAGAGAGAGACGGCAAGAGAGAGAGAGGCTTGCGCTATATATAAACCGTCCTGAATTCTTTGATTAGATTCCAATCTGTAAATAAGATCATAGGAGATAGGAACATGAGTAGGCCATCTGGCTCCTGCAGTCTGCTCCTCCATGCAATAAGATCATGGCTGAGTGAGGGATAGAGAGAGAGGGCGAGAGAGAGAGAGAAAGCGAGAGAGAGAATTAATCGATATAAAAACCATCCTGAAACCATTGATTAGATTCCAGTCTGTAACTAAGAACATAGGAACTAGGAGCAGGAGTTGGCCATCTGGCTCCTGGAGCATTCTCCACCATGCAACAAGATCATGGTTGAGAGCGGGGAGAGAGAGAGGGTAAGAGAGAGAGTGTGTAAGAGAGGGAGAGGGAGAGAGAGGTAGGGCGACAGAGAGAGAGGGAGAAGGAAAAAGAGAGTGTCTGAGAGAGGCGGCGAGTGACAGAGAGAGAGAGAGAGAATTAATGTATAAAAAAACGCCTGGAATCCTTTGGTTAGATTCCAGTCTGTAACTAATAACGTAGGAACTAGGAGCAGGAGTAGTCAATCTGGATCCTGGAGCCTGCTCTAACATGCAATAAGATCATGGCGAAGTGATGGAGAGAGAGAGAGAGCGAGAGAGAGAGAGAGCGAGAGGATGTGTGTGTGTGTGTGTGTGGGTGTGTGTGTGTGAAAGAGAGAGAGAGAGAGAGAATCGTATGGCAAGATACTAGTACATGGAGAGGAGCAACTATTCCAAGCACTAAGACCCCACTAATTCTCACTACCACTCACCTTTGTCTAACACATAGGGGAATTCATTTTTTCCAACTATTAAAGTCGATTGATCATACACTATGTCCTTATCTGAAACATCCTGCTGGCTGCGTTTCTTCCCCATATTAAAGCGGCGATGTCTCTCTGATGGCAGAAGGTAATGGGAAGATTTAACTTCAATCTCATCTTCAGTCATTGAGTCGTCGAACTTTAGGAACTACTCAGTGGCAACAGAAGCGGAGTTTGGAGAGACAATAAATGAATTACATTGTTCTTTGTCATTTTCCGTTTCTCACTGAAGAATTCAGAAGTTGATCTTGAAGTTAAGAGGTGAGATAGAATCCTTGGATTAATTATCTGCTCAAGAAGCAGAGTTGTGTTAGAATTATTGATTCAACATAACTTTTGTATTGAATCACACATCGTTTAAGTTTCCTTATGCACAACCACCGATCCACGGGAAACACAAGGAAGTTTGATTGAATAGCTTAAGATAACGACTGAATAAAGGATTCTTGTAATAAATCAGTGAAAAACATGGGACTATTTGACCCACATATCCTTTGGGAAGGGAAGGAGTGCTAACGTGGAAACAGATTTGATTGATTCGAATAATCTAACTGAAGAGACACATTTCCCCATTTAAGTCATGAGATAAGCGGAAGGACAAAACATCATTTTTGGTTAAAGAATTCACCTTTCTCACCAGGTTATGAAGGCAACACTGTCACTGCGGCTCGAGTCGTCGGCTGCTGTTTGCACCATCTCTTCAGTGGAGCTATTTCTCTTAGCATGGTGGGAGTTCCTGCTTTTCTCTGAGAATAGTGAGGATGGGCTGTCTTGTTTACTGCTGCCGCCACTGCCGCTAAAGAAATGTCAAGAATCAACACAGATGCATAGTTTCTGAACTCAATAACAGGTTCTCAGTATGTTTGATTTGCAAGTGTCTCCTTCTGTATCTCTCCAGCATAGTTTTCTTCGATCTCCTGCATTCCAAACTCCTCCTTGAATTCATTTGTTATTTACTTCAATTGTTCCTAATGAGGTACGTTTTACATTCTAACCCCTTTCTGGGTAAATACTTTGACCCGTCCCCGCTGCAAATTCCTTGTTGGATCCAATAGTGACTACAATTATATCCACAAATTCAGCGGGTTCTGAAATTCAGAAGCAGAAAGACCTTTTCTATATCTTTAATGGCCTCGACCATGTCACTCGTTTTCAACGAGACAAGTCTGTCCAATCTTTGCTTGATGGATTCAAATTCAGTTTTGATATAATTCCAGTAAATATTCGTAATCTACTCCCGACTGCCTATTCATGAATATTACAGTGCGAAGATCTGAACTGTTTGCAGTGCTCCAAGGTGATCTGTTCATGCTTCGACCCATATCTAACACGTTTCATTCTGTAGTCCCAGACATAAACCCATGCTCTAATTTTCTTTATAATCTTACGAACCGGCACCATTTATGAGTGGTTCATTTCTATCTCCAGATCCGTCTGCCCTATTTAAGTACATATTTCCAAAGAGAAAGTAGTCTCTTTACTTCTTTGTCAACAGTGTACTACCTCACACTTGAGTGGACATTAGCCTTCCAAAGCTTTGACTGGAATATTCTCTGAAACAAATCTTCCCAACAGTAAGTCTTTCTAAAAGCAAAACTCCAATATGTTGATTCGCTTCACTACATTGTGAAACAGACCCTTCAGCCCAACAAATCCACACCAACCTTCTGAACAGTATCCCAACCAAACCTATTCCTCAACAATTACCGCTGGTTAATGCACCGAAGCTGTGCGTCGGTGAACGCTCTGGGCAATTTAGTAGGACGACTTCACCTAACCTGCACATCTTTGGATTGTGGGAGGAAACCAGAGCCTTCAGGAAACCCACATAGACACGGGAGAAGGTGCGATCTCCACAGAAAGTCGCCCAAGCCTGGAATTGAACCTGGGACCCTTGTGCGGTGCGGGAGCAGTGCTAACCACTGAGCCGCCCCCTTTTTTCTTAAAAGATTGAGTGCATTCATCCAGCTTTTCCTGATCATAGATGACAGCAAAACCATCACAAACTGTGGAATGACCGACAAACCTCAGTTTATTAAGCCGTGAAGTTTAATATTACTGATCAGACTGGGGCAGTGTAAAAATCTTACCTGTCAAGTTCAGCGCTGGTTCACAATTGTTTCATGAAGCTGAATGCTGCTGCCTCTGTTGGTCCAACAGCACGGTCACTGGCACAGGAGCTGCTGCAACCTGTGCACTTGCCATCATCTCAATCAGAAAGAATTAGTACAGCACAGATTAGATGACAACTTGGATCACATTTTGCTTTCGAAATCAGAGGCCCCTATTCAACCCATCACAACTCTGCCTCCTGATCGAAATAGCTATTTGGCAAGACTACTGCTCTCACAGTAAGGCAAATAACTTATTTTTGAAACTATTCAAATTAATTTTTGGAAAATAATATTGAATCAGCTGTCTTTCCAGGTGATCTCAGCTCTTCTTTGAAAAAGGAAAAATTAATGTGAACATCGAAGCATCCAGTGTTAAAAAATCACATGCTCAGTCAGTGTGATATGATTTGTTTTTAACGCTTAGCAAAATGTTACTTGAGGTGAGAAGGTGAACTCTAAGGAAAAAGATGAACCACCGCAGATATCAAAGGCAGTAAAGGACAGTATTCACAGGAAAAGATTGACACAGCAGCAGATGACTTAAAAGAAAGAGAATTGATCATGAAAATAAATTGACAAAAAAACTAAACATGAACAGCAAAAGTTTCAGTGGGTATATAAAAAGTGAGTAGCTAAAGTGAGCATCGATACCTTGGAAGTTCTGACTCAGAAATTGTTAACGGGTACAGGGAAATAGCAGACAATTTAAACCGATATTTTACATTGGTCTTCACGGAAGAGGATACCGTTATCATTCCAAAGATGGCAAATAAGCAAGGTAATGATGGGAGGAAAATGTTATAAAGTCTTTATCACAAGGGACAAAGTAATGACAAACTAATAGGGCTAAAGGCAGACAGAACCTAATGGCCTGTATCAAACATTTTTAAGGTAACTGGCTGAAGAGATATTGGAGGCATCAATTAAAATATTCCAGAATCAGTGGATACAGGGAGCATCCAGTGGATTGATGTGCCTGTTCAAGAAGGGAAGGGAGACAGAATTCAGGAAACTACAGTCTAGTTTGTTTAATATCTGTTTTGATAAAAAGACAGAGTCGATTATTAAAGGAAGAAATAACAAGATATTTAAAAAAGCTTACCATTAACATGGTATACTGGGTTTTGTGAAAGGGAAGCCATATTTGACAAATTTGTGAGAGTTCGTTGAGGAGATAACAAGTAGGGCTGATAAATGGAAATCCGATGGTGTTCTGTATATGGATTGTAGAAACGCATTTGATAAGGTGCTACATAAATGTTAATTGCATAAGATAGGATCTCACTGTATCGGGAGTAATGTATTAGAATAGACTGAGGATTGGTTACCCACACCGGCTGTTGCTAAGGCCTCTCTTGGAGTACTATATACAACGTAAGCTCCAAAATTAAAAAAGGATAAACCGGCATTGGAGGTTCACTTAGCTGCTTCGAGGATGAACAGGTTGACCTATCATGAGTAGATAGATTTTGTCCCTTACTCTTGTAATGATGAATTAACTCCTTCAGTCCATTATCTTTAATCGCGGCAAAGATTCACTGGACACATGCGCGGCCGCTACCTTTATAGGGGGTAAGGTTCAGCCAGACGTATGGGCAGCTTTCCCTGGTCGAGAGTCATAGGGTAGGATTTGCACAGAGCCAGTGAAATGAATGCTTAATTAAGGATTTGTTTCGTCATTCATTTGAATGATTTGGATGCCAACATCGGAGGTATAGTTAATGAATTTGTAGGTGATCTAAAATTGTAGGTATTGTGGACAGCAAAGAAGATTACTTAAGAGAGCAATGGGATATTGATCAGATGTGGTTTAATTTAGATAAATACTACGTGCATCATTTTGTAGAGGCAAATCAGGGCATCACTTATACACTTAATGGTAAGGTCCTGGAGAGTCTTGCCGAACAAAGAGACCTTGGAGTGCAGGTTCACAGCTCTTTGCAAGTCGAGTCGCAGGTAGATAGGTTAGTGAAGTAGGTGTTCAGTATGTTTTCCTTTTTGTCAGAGCATTGAATACAGGAGTTGGGAGGTCATGTTGCTGCTATAAAGGGCATTGTTTCGGCCACTTTTGGAATATCATGTGCAATTCTGGCTTCCATTTTTCAGAAGGTTGCTGTGAATCTTGAAAGGTTTCAGAAAAGATTTACAAGGATGTTACCAGGGTTGGAGGAATTGAGCTACAGGGAGAGACATAAAAGGCGGGAGCTATTTTCCTTTGAGTGCCATAGCCTGAGTGGTGATGTTAGAGAGATTTTTAAATTCATGAGGGGCATGGATTGGGTAAATAGACAAGGTGTATTCCCTGGAGTGGAGGTGTCCAGAAGTGGAGGGCATTGGGTTAGGGTGAAAGTGGAAATAATCAAAGGGACCTTAAGGGCAACTCTTTCATGCATTGAGTGGAATGAGCTGCCAGAGGAAGTGGTGGGGGCTGGTACAATTAAAACATATAAAAGGCATCTAAGAGGAAGCATTTACAGGGATATGGGGCAAGTGCTGGCAAATGGAAATAGATTAAGTTGGGATATCTGTTTGGCATGGATGAGTTGGACGGAAGGGTCTGTTTTGGTGCTATGCATCTCTATCATTATGGAATTGAAACAGCTAATAGTGCTCTGGTTCACCTCTGGGCTCCCTAATAATAACTTTCTTAATAGCTAGCTTCCTCGGTCTCGAACAATGGGTGTGTTATTGACATGTTTAGTATTTTACGATTACTTTTACAGACCATTTTGTAAATGAATTTTTCACTTGCGCCCAGCCCCTGACCATGTGCTGCTCTGAGAAAGTCAACAGTCTGAAAACTTGTCTTTAAACATTTAGACTAAAATGTAATACTGAATTATAGAACACATTTACTGCATTAGAAAATAGACAGACAAGCAGGAAGGTTCAGAAAAAGGGGGTAATCTCGAGGAATGCAGAAGATAGGGACATCTGGGCTCAGCAAGTGATAACAGAATGCTGTAAGGCAATTAAGAACATTTACCTGTGCGAACAGGACACCAAGTGATAACACTCACAGGTACTATCAAAAACTTTGTAATTAACGGTTGGATCTTGTTCACTATAATGGTTTCTTATTACCCCTTACCAGCAGGGCAGACACAGAGAGAGAATAAACTTCGCTGACTTGAGAGTTCAATATGACGAGAGAGAGAGAGAGAGAAAGAGAGAGACCATTTTAGTGCTGAGGCTGTTGAATCCAGTCGAAAATTAACTCTTAGTGCTTATCTGTTTTGGTTTGTATTCCATTGCATTTTGAGACTTTCTGATGATTTTGAGTAGCCATTATGAAATGCAAACTCAATAAAACGAAATATTGTTAAAGCTTTAACTTGCTTTAACTTACAGCGCTGTCAATTCTAACCAATTAGATCCTGTGTCTTGTTTGAATTTGAATCACAAACTTGAAAAGAAGGCATGTTTAAGTCAAGACTAATTAATCGTTTTAAATATAACCTTGCAGTAACATTTTAGCATTAGGTACAGATGATTCTGTGTTTAAGATAATAAAGCAGGAATCTGCTCCTAGCTTAAATTTATTCTAATACTAAAATTGAAGAGGTTCTGGCACAATCTGTCTGGAAGCCATTTTATGGTCAAACGTTTGCCCTCCTTGCCACGAAGCCATTTTGTAAAGCAATGATATCAGACATGCGAGCTGTGCAAAGTGCATCTCCCACTTAATTTAGACTGGTACTTCTTTATAGGAACTTATCTCGCCAGCAGAAGCCTAAATCGGCCGGAATTGCTTTTCCCACTTGATGGATAGCGCAACGCCTGTAGGAGTGATCAGTCAAGTGCACACAGACCTGTCAGCTAACTTTTTTCTTCCCTATGAATTATTGTCTTTCTCTGTTATCTGTCTAATTAAGAACATGCAATGATTTTGTAAATTTTTATACGAAGGAAACCATTTTGTATCAGTACATCGGATTAACCTGCTGGCATAATTGAAGACCTGTTACCCTACTCTCCTAGGTTATTAAAATCTAGATAGTTTAGCTTGTAGGTATCAATGTTATGTTGTAACAGTGATGCTATTAGTGAATAAAGGGGATGACTAAAATTAAACTAAACTGTCTGTAAGTGGCTTTTATTCCATTCTTCAAAGAGTACGATCTCCAGGATGAACCAAGAGAGAGGCTTTACAGGTTTGAGTGCACAAGGGATTCCCTGGGCCATCTCAACTCTGTACTTTAGCAGCTCTATTATCAGATTAATATTTGCCAGAATACCTTTGACAGTAAAGAATTCTTTTTTTGTCCAACAAGCAAGTATATTTTTCTTCCATTTCTGACTGTCAAATTCTGCAATATTTTCATTACCTGTAATCCATTTTTCACTCCCTGAAGCATCAACTATGTTTCTCCTCACATAGATACCAGTGATTAATGTCAAAGTCCTGTTGCTTGTGGAGAGGGTGATGTTTGACTTTCTTGTACTGCTGCAGTATGTGTGGTGAAGGTGCTACCACAATGCAGTTGGGTAAGAGGCATTGCAGATCATTCACTTAACGACAGTGAAGATTTGAAGATAATGTCCCAATTAACAACAGTTTTTATTTTTATTAGCATGCATATAATTTCATAAAAATATTATTAACAACTTGAGACATAAGGTCAGACATGGAGATATTAGGTCAGTTGGCCAAAAGCATTGCCAAATAAGCAGGTTTTCAGGAATACCTTAAAGGAGGAAAACAGACTAGTGACGTTTTGGCTGTGAATTTCAGACCTTGTTGCTTTGACAGCTGGAGGTACAGCCACACAGGTGAAGTAATGAATTGACACATCGTTGGGAGTCTCGAACACATTGGGTTGTCGAGGTGTCAAATGGTGTGTGGTGCAGGGAGCTCGGGATGATCACAGCCAGGAAATAAATCAAGGGAGAGAGCTTTAAATTGTTGTCTCTTATAAATGGGAGATCTTTAATGAATGAATATGTTTTGGTAGAACTGAATACTTGGGCGGCAGAGTTTTAGATTTTCTTGAGATTACAGTGAGGTTGAATGTGGGAGGCTGGCCAGGAGTGTGTTTGCATAAATAAGTCTGAAGTTAACACGAGCATGGATGAGAGTTTCAGTATATAAGCTGAGACAAGGGTGGAAGCAGCGGGAAATAGTGGTTTTGGAGTGGAACTGGCCTGTCACCCTCACCTCACCTCTGGGATTCAGCTGATTGTCAGGTTGTGAGTCAAGGTGGTAACGCAATCGGGAGCTGAGTGGGCCTGGTGGAACCTAAAATGAGTGTCTCTCAGCTGTTTGTTTCTGAACAGCTGCTGCTTGATAGCCCTTTTCATGACACCTTCCATCACTTTACTGCTGATTGAGTGTGGACTGAAGGAGTTAAATTATCTGGGTTGGATTGCCCTGTGTTTTTGTGTTGAACATCCCTGGGCAATGTTCCACATTGCTTGTAGATGCCAGTACTGGAGCACTACTAGGCTTGGTGGGTGGCAACTCCTGGAGCACAGGCCATTGGTATTATTTCCTGAATGATATCAGGGCCCATAGCCTTTGCACTGTTTAACCATTTCTTGATGTTATTCGAACTGAATCGAACTGGCTTAAAACTCACATCTGCAATGTGAGGAACCACTGGAAAAGGCTGAGATGATCATCCCACTTTGCACTTCTGGCTGCAGATTGCTGCAAATGCTGTTGTCTTTTCTGGTGCATGGATGTGTGAGGCCCCTCCATCAGTCAGGGTGGGGATATCTGTGATGCTTCCTCCAGTGAGGTGTTTAATTGTCCAGCACCATTCATGACTGCGTGTGGCAAAACTACATAGCTCAGAAGTGATCCACTGGTTGTAGAATCATTGAGCTCTATTAGATGCTGGTCATGCTGTTTCATAATCAAGTAGTCCTGTTTGGTAGCTTCACTAGGTTATTTCTCATTTTTTAGATATGCCTGTTTCTGCTCATGGCATGTCCTGCTTTCTTGTCCATTGTGATGAGTGAATGCGGGACATACAAACCCATGAGATTACAAATTGTGCTGAAGTACAATTCTACTGCTGTTGATGTCCCACACTGCCTCATAGATACCCAGCTTGAGTTCCTACATCTGTTCGAAATCTATCCCATTTAACACAGTGATAGGGTATTCAACGCAAAGGAGGTTTTTCTCAACTTTAAGGCGAGACTTTGACAGCAAAAGTCAAAGTGTGAAGATCGCTCTTACTGATATTGTCATGGACAGATGTATCTGAAGCTGGTCAATTCATAACAATGAGCTCAAGTACGTTTTTCCCTCTTGTTGATTCCCTCACCATTCGCTGCAGACTCAGTTGAGCAACTATACCTTTAGGACCTGACCAGCTCAATTAATAATTCTGTTGCTGAGCTAGTCTCGATGGTGGACAATGAAATCCTGTGCCCAGAGTACATTTGACACCATTTTACTTCGTCAGTGCTTCCCCCAAACGTTCTTCAACAAGAAGGAGAACTGATTCATCAGCCGAGAGAGGACGGTACGTGGTAATTAGCAGGAGCCATGAGACTTCCTGGTGTCCGGACTTAATGCTGAGTACTCCCAGGACTTCAGTTGTACGTTTTAATGTTCTGGATGAAAAGTTAAACATCAGGTTTGTTTGCTCATTTTAAATATCTCTAACCCAGGTTTTATTTCTTTGTGAAACACTGTCAATCATCCAGTCTCGTCCACACTCCCCTCCAACAACAACAGCTTGGAGCACATGGAGTTTCTCTGTCACTAACATTGAGATAATCCGATCAGCTGCCTCTGCTGCTTCCCTCCCTCCCACTAGCCCACCGAGCCAAACTGCCGCACGTGGTATTCCTGGTTTTTGTCTTAAAATTATGTCTTTCTCCATTCTCTTGTCATGCCTTCTCAGAGCTCATCTTGACCCTTCAGACATTCCAACTGTCTGTTTCCTCCTCCTCCTCATTACTCCCCCTTGCCGATTCACAGATATTGTTCCTTGTTCTGTCTGTCTGTCTTTCCTGGTTATGTCCTTCTCACCCATTCTGTAAAAAACTAATATTTGACCTCATTGTCGTTGGAAAATCCTGTTCAATCTCTACTCTCCCTTTTCTTTCTGAATTCCCTGTATTTGGTGTCCTGCCAGGATCTATCCTTGGTTCCTCCTGTTTCCTACCTACATACTGCCAGGAGAGGAGCTCAATCTCCTCAATGACGGTGAGGCTCTTGCTCTCTGTAACTTCAATTACCGGGAGCTTTTGGCACCATATAAACTTCAAATACCGGGAGCCTCTTGCTTTCAATCAACCTAAAATAGCAGGCGCCTCTTGCTTCCTATAAACTCCAAATACCAGCATCCTTTGGATGCCAATGAACTTCAAATACTGGGAGCCTCTTGGTCCCGATAACCTTCATATACCAGGCGCCTCTTGCTCACTATAAACTTCAAATACCAGGAGCCTCTTGTTCTCTGTAACTTCAAATACCAGGAGCCTCTTGTTCTCTGTAACTTCAAATGCCAGGTGCCTCTTGCTCCCTGTCAACTTCAAATACCGGGATCCTCTTGCCCCCTATAAACTTCAAATATCAAGAGACTCTTGATCTCAATTAACTCCAAATACTGGGAACCTCTTAGTCCTTATAAAATTCAAATACCAGGAGACTATTGCTTTCTAAAAACTTCAAAAGGCAGGAGCCTCTTTGTCCCTATAAACTACAAATACCGGGAGCCTCTTGCTCCATATGAACGGCAAATACCGGGAGCCTTTGCTCCCTGTAATCTTCAAATACAAGAAGCCTCTTGCTCCCTACAACTTGAAATTCCGGGAGCTTCTTGCTCCCTATAAATTTCAAACACCAGGATCCACTTGCAATTTATAACTTCGAATGACAGGTGCCTCGTGTTCCTCGTAAACTTCAAATGCCAGGAGCTGTTTTCTCCCGAATGCTTCAAATACGGGGGCCTTTTGCTCCCTATATCTTCAAATACCAGCGCCTCTTGTTGCCTATAAACGACAAATACAAGGAGCTTCATGCTCCCTACAAACTTTAAATACCGGGAGCATCTTGCTTTCTAAACACTTCAAATAGTAGGAGCCACTTGTACCCTATGAACTTCAATACGAGGAGCCTCTTGCTCCGTATAAACTGCTCATACCAGGAGCCTCTTTCTCAGTATTATTTCAAATACCTTTTGCCTTTTGCCCCTAAAAACTTCAAATACCAGAAGCCACTGGCTCCCTATAAACTTCAAATACAATGACCATTTGCTCCCTATAAACTCCAAATAACAGGATCCTCTTGCTCCCGATAACTTGAAATACCAGGGGCCTCTTGCTCCCTATAAACGTCAAATACCAGAAGCCTCCTCCTCCCTGTAACTTCAAATACCGGGGGCCTCCGCTGCCAATAAACTTCATATACCAGAACCCTCTTGCTCTCTATAAAATTCAAATACCCGGAGCGTCTTGCTCTCTATAAAATTCAAATACCAGGAACCCCTTGCTCCCTATAACTTCAAGTACCAGGACACTCTTGCGCCCTATATCTTCAAATACCAGAAGCCTCTTGCTCCCAATAAACTTGAAATACCGGGAGCCTCTTGCTTCTTGTAAACTTCAACTACCGGAAGCCTCTTGCTTTCTATAAACTACAAATACCAAAAGCCTCTTGCTCCATTTAAACTTTAAATACCAGGAGCCTCTTGCTTCCTTTAAACTTCAAATACCGGGACCCTCATCATAATTATAACTTCAAAGACCACGCGAATCTTGCTTCACGTAAACTTCAAATGCCAGAACCCTCTTGCTCTCTGGAAACGTCACCTACTGGGGGCCTCTTGTTCCCTAGAAACTTCAAATACCAGGAGCCCCTTGATCCCAATAAACTTCAAATACCGGAATCCTCTTGCTCCCTATAAAATTCAAATACCGGCTAGCCTTTTGCTCCCTATAAACTCAAGTACCAGAAGTCTGTTGCTCCCGATAACTTCAAATACCAGGAACCTCTTGCTCCCAAAAACTTGAAATTCTGGGAGTCTGTTGCGCCCTATAAACTTCAAATACACGGAGCCCCTTGCTCCCCGTAAACTTCAAATATCCGGAGCCTCTTGCTCCCTATATAATTCAAATACCGGGAGCTTCTTGCTTCCTGTAAACATCAAATATCCGGAGCCTCTTGCTCCCTATATAATTCAAATACCGGGAGCTTCTTGCTTCCTGTAAACATCAAATACCGGGAGCCTCTTGCTTCCTATAAACTACAAACACCAGGAGGCTCTTACTCCCTTTAAACTTCAAATACCAGGACCCTCATTCTTACTTTTACTTCAAAGACCACGTGTATCTTGCTTCACACAAACTTCAAATACTAGAAGCCTCTTGCTCTCTGTTATCTTCAAATACCGGGGACCTCTTGCTCCCTAGAAACTTCAAATACCAGGGCCGTTTGGTCCCAATAAACTTCAAATACCGGAAGCCTCTTACTCCCAATAAAATTCAAATACCGGCTAGCCTCTTGCTCCCTATAAACTCAAGTACCAGAAGGCTCTTGTTCCCGATAACTTCAAATACCATAAACCTCTTGCTCCCTACAAACTTCAAAGCTAAGCAGCCTCTTGTTCCTTATAAATTCCAATGCCAGGCGCCTCTTGATCTATAAAAAATTCAATTACCGGGAGCCTCTTCCTCCGTATCAACTCAAATACCAGAAGACTTTTGCTCCCGATAACTTCAAATACCAGCAGCCACTTGCTCCCTATTAACATCAAATACCGGGAACTCTTGCTCTCACGAATTTCAAATACCGAGAGCATCTTGCACCCTATCAAATTCAAATATCTGGAGCCGCTTACTCTCTATAAACTTCAAATACCAGGACCTTCTTGATCGCTACAAACTTCAAATATCAGGGGCCTCTTGCTCCATGGAAACTTCAATTGCCGGGGCCCTCTTGCTCCCTATGACCTCAAATACCGGGATCCACTTGTTCCCTGTAAACATCAAATACCAGGAGCCTCTTGCTCCCTACAAAACTTCAACTGCCGGGGCCCTCTTGCACCCTGTAACTTCAAATACCAGGAGCCTCTTACTCCATAGAAACGTCAACTGCCGGGGCCCTCTTGCTCCCCATGACATAAAATACCAGGAGTCACTTGTACCCTGTAAACATCAAATACCAGGAGCCTCTTGCTCCCTCTAACTTCAAATACCAGGGACCGCGCGCTACCCATAATCTTCAAATACCAGGAGCCTCTTGCTCCCTATAACTTCAAATACCGGGTACTTCTTGCTCACTATAAGCTTCCAAAGCCAGGAGCCTCTTCCTCCCTACAAACTTCAAAGTTAAGCAGCCTCTTGCTCCCTATAACTTCCAGTGCCAGGCGCCTCTTGCTCCATATAAATTTCAATTACTGGGAGTCTCTTCCTCCCTATATACTCAAATACCAGAAGGCTCTTGCTCCCGACAGCTTCATATACCAGGAGCCTCTTACTCCCTATTAACTTCAAATACCAGGAGCCAATTGCTCCCTATCACCTTCTAATACCAAGAGGCTCTTACTCCCAGTAAACTTCTAAGACCGAAAGCCTCTTGCTCCCTACAAATTATAAAGATAAGGAGCCTCTTGCTCCCTATAACTCCCATTACCAAGCGCCTCTTGCTCCCTGTAAACTTCAAATACCAGGAGCCTCTTGCTCCCTATAAAAGTCAAATACTGGGAGCCACATGCTCCCAACAAATACCCGGGCATTCATCCTACCTATAACATCAAATACCACGCGATTCTTGCTCCTTGCAATCTTCAAACACCAGGAGCCTCTTGCTCCTTATTGACATCAACTACTGGGGGCCTCTTGCTCCCTATAAACTTCAAATACCAGGAGACATTTGATCCCAATAAAGTTCAAATATCATGAGACTCTTGATTCCTATACAATTCAAATATCGGCTAGCCTCTTGATCCCTATTAGCTCAAATACCAGAGGGCTCTTGCTCCCGATAACTTCAAATACCAGCAGCCACTTGCTCCCTATTAACATCAAATACCAGGACCCTCTTGATCCCTATAAACTGCAAATACTGGGAGCGTCTTGCTTTCAATGACAGGAGCCCCTCTCTCCCGATAAACTACAAATACCGGGATCATCTGCCTACCTATAAACTTCAAATACCAGGAGCCTCTTGCATCCTATAACCATAAATATCGGGAGACACTTGTTCGCTATAAACATTAATTACCAGGAGCCTCTTGCTCCCTAGATCTTCAAATACCGTGGGACTCTTGCTCAATCTAAATTCAAATACCGGGTGCCCCTTGGTCCCTATAAACTTGAAATACCAGGATCCTCCTGCTCCTTATAACCTCAAATACCAGGAGTCTCTTGCTCTCTATAACTTCAAAGGCCGGGGGTCTCTTGATCCCTACAAACTTGAAATACCAGGAGCCTCTTGTTCCCGGTAAACGTCAAATACCGGGAGCCTCTTACTCCCTATAAACGTCAAATACCAGAAGCCTGGCAGTTTATCCATAGCACACGATAGCTCCACAAAGAACTTCAATAATCTGGTTAAATCTGACTACCCTTTCGCAAAGTATCTTGAATTTGCATCATACCCTTGATTATCTTTCTCTACGTGACTTGCTCAACAACTTTAACAAAAAAATTGAGAAGATTTGATGTGACAGATGTTAAACTAACTGCCTGCCCTTTCCTCCTTGACTTCCCTTCTGTTCTGACTAAATAAAACTCACTGATCTGCACTGGTTCCCAGGATGCCTCTCCACTGATTTTGTAATTCTCAGATTTGCTGTCAAATCCATCCATGTTCTTACACCCCATTAATCCACCACTGCTTCTAGCCGTACATTCCTCTGGGTTCTTCCCACTCCTCTACTTTTGCTCTCTGTATTCGAACGTTGCTTACTCCCCCACTGACAGATATGGATTTTACACTGAATAAAAGTGTCTGAAGCAGGGTTGTAGTTCACTAAACACTGCAGGCTACTGCTCTTGGCGTTACTATGTAGTTCTACCACATCACCATGTTATCTAAAAAAATTAGATCAATTCATCCTCATACCTATGATTTAGATTCCTGCAAAATACTTGACTACTTTTTGTGTGCTGGCAAGTACAGTACCTTTCTCTATCCCCTGTTTCATTTTGACTGTGACATGGCACATTTTACTGCTGAAAATGTGTTGCTGGAAAAGCGCAGCAGGTCAGGCAGCATCCAAGGAGCAGGAGAATCGACACTTCGGGCATGAGCCCTTCTTTTGAAATGGCTCATGCCCGAAACGTCGATTTTCCTCCTCCTTGGATGCTGCCTGAGCTGCAGCGCTTTTCCAGCAACACATTTTCAGCTCTGATCTCCAGCATCTGCAGTCCTCACTTTCTCTACATTTTACTGCTCCTTCATTCACTAATAACTGTCCTTTATTTGACGTCTCTATTTCTAGTTTTGTGTGTGGTGGGCCAGTGACAGCCTGATGTGGAATTCCAGATTGTTGTGAAGTTGAAAGTGCGTACTGTATCTTTAAGAGAGATAGAATGTTGTTCAGCACTGAGAGCTTATGAGGGCAGTGTCAGAGTTTACTGGAATATTGAAAATATATAACATTTGGCTGTGAAAAGGTACCTGAGATGGTTGCTATTTTGACGACAATTCAAATTTAACCAACGAGTTTCAATTACGTCTCAGTGAACTAAAAGCCAATTGATTCGAATTTATTATTCTGCCAAAATCGAACCAATGAGATAATCCGATTTGGGAGTATAAGAAAGGCAGGCATTTTGAACGTCAGACAAAGTTACTGTCATCCAGGGAGAGCTATAGGAGAAAAAGACAAGCCGGAAACAAAAATGACAAATTTTGAAATGAAGTGGAATGACGCTGGCATTTTGTGCAGCTAACACCAAATAAATGTTAGCATGAAAGCTGCTGGGTTGCGCTGTTGGATCTTATCATTACCTCGATCATATGTGCCCCACATGCTGACAATTGATAACTCGACCGAACCTCAGTTCATCTGCTGCAGAAGCTCTCGCTTTTTCCCCCTTTGATATCACTGGAAGAGACTTTAAATGAAAAGGCTGGCGATTTTGATCGAATGACAAATTGTAGTTCTGAGAAAAGATGCTTTAAAATGAACATCAAACGCGACTGTAAAAATTCAGCGAAGGAACAAAAAATGCAGTGACACTGCTGGAAGAGTGCCACATAGCCCCGAACAACTTGGTGGTATAGTGGAGCTAATGGCAGTTAATCTCTCAATAATGATCAAATAAAAGGGTAGGAATAATTGGATTTTTTCACAACTACAAAGCATGTGTCATTGTAATGCGAAATGGTTTTTGAAGTGATTTCAAGAGCGCTGTTTTGATCAGTCATTACAAGACAAACAAGAGCAGCACAATAGGAGGAATGGCGTCGGGAGAGCATCTTGGTAGTAGAGATCACAAACCAGTCAACTTAACGTCAGACTGAAATCCACCTAGAACAAGAATTAGACTAGTATGGTTGACAAGGTGTGTGTTTATTTTACTGTGGCAAACTGGTTAACAGATAAACGTCTGTGGCATTAATGGAAACGTAGCAAGTGAGGTGCCATACTGGCTTGATGGCAAGAAATCAAGACGAATTGTTAACAGATAATCTCTGGTCCATGACAGTAAAGGCTCTGACATGATGATTGATTTCACAACCACCGGGATTGAAATGGATCGAGTGGTTTCATGTTCCCGATGATGGGATGGGACACGTTTACCCATCAAGAGTGAAAGCAGCAGCACAGACAGAATGGTGCCGATGTGCACGTGAGATTATGGAATGCCTCAGTGAAATGAGAGGAGCGATGTAAAGGAGGGTTAGTGACCATGTAAGGAGGGAAATCTCTGAAAGTGCGTTGGTTTGAAAATTTATTTATGAAATGGAGAAGTGTGATATTCCGCAGAAGTAACCAGTGTTGCGGAATATCATGTAATTTCGTGTTCCCAGGGCTAAACTAAGAGAGACTGAGTGGCACAGCAGTGAAGATCAAACTGGAAATGGGCATGAGGATGAGCCCGCTGTGACGGTATAAAGGTGCATGAAATGCCGGGGCTGGGACTCCACACTCACCTGTAGTACCTTCTATTGACATGGAGCAAGGAGCATTGTGATATCAGATTGGGACCTCCAACTTCTATGGAGCAGCTTCTGTTGGCATAAAGCAGGGGGCATTGTGGCAGCAGGCTGGAATTTCCAATCTCCCCTGGAGCAGATTGTATTGATAAGGAGCACGGAGCAATGAGACATCAAGTTCGAGAAAGGATACTCAGTTATTTTAATCTGAATTAAAGTAGGATTTAGCAGGACCAATGTTGTAGATTGAGTGAATATCTGTCCCAAGGAAATCTCCCAAAAATAAGGGAAAATGTGGCAAAGATTCAGCTCGTGGAGGAGAATCTGTGCAGAAAGAAACGCAGGTAATATTTTCTTTTTCTGTCTTTTATCATAAGACTGACTGCGTATTTGGTTAAATTGCAGCAAGTGATTTTCAACTAGTATCATGATATTAAATTACCAGAAAACCCACACAAGTCATTAAAGCAAACTAAAAATCCAAACATTAACCGTATATAACTACCTCAAAGGGAGAGGACAGAGAGTGGTGCTGTAGTGCTCTTTTTCAGACTGGAGTCCTGTGACCAGTGGAGTGCTACAAGGAACAGTGCTGGGTCCTCTACTTTTTGTCATTTAATTGGAGGTGTAGTGGACAGCGAAGAGAGTTACCACAGATTAGAACAGGATCTTGACCAGTTCGGCCAATTGGCTGAGAAGTGGCAGATGGAGTTTAATTCAGATAAATGTGTGGTGCTGCATTTTGGGAAAGCAAATCATAACAGGACTTCCACACTTAATGGTAACGTCCGAGAGAGTGTTGCTGAAGAAAGCGACCTTGGAGTGCCGGTTCATAGAATTCTGATATTTGAAATTTAACATGAAAGTGTAGTTGCAGGTAGATAGGTTAGTGAAGAAGGCGTTTGGTATGCTTTCCTTTATTGATGAAAGTATTGAGTACATGAGTTGGGAGGTCATGTTGCGGATGTACAGGACATTGGTTAGGCCACTGTTGGAATATTGCGTGCAGATCTGCTCTCCTTCCTATCGGAAACAAGTTACGAAACTTGAAAAGGTTCAGAAAACAATTGAGGATTTTGCCAAAGGTTGGAGGATTTGCGATATAGGGAGAGGCTGAACAGGCTGAGGCTGTTTCCATGGCGCTTCGGAGGCTGAGGCGTGACTTGTTAGAGGTTTTCAAAATTATGAGGGTTAAAGATATGGTAAATAGTCTTTTCCCTGGGGTCTGTGAGTCCAAATTTGAGGGCATAGTTTTAGGGTGAAAGGGGAAAGATATACATGAGACCAACTGGGCAACGTTTTCACACACAGAGTGATAAGTGTATGGAATGTGCTGCCAGAGGAAGTGGTGGAGGCTGGTACAATTGCAATATTTAAGAGGCATTTGGATGGATATACGAATAGAAAGGATTTGGCGGGATATGGACGGGGTGATGGCAGGTGGGACTAGATTGGGTTAGATTGGGTGGTACGGTGGCACAGTGGTTAGTGCTGGAGCCTCACAGCGCCAGAGACCCAGGTTCAGTTCCCGCCTCAGGCGACTGACTGTGTGGAGTTTGCACGTTCTCCCAGTGTCTGTGTGTGTTTCCTCCGGGTACTCCAGCATCCTCCCACACTCCAAAGATGTGCAGATCAGGTGAATTGGCCATGTTAAATTGCCCATAGTGTTAGGTAAGGGGTAAATGTATGGGTGGGTGGCGGGTCGGAGTGGACTTGTTGAGCCGAAGGGCCTGTTTCCACACTGTAATGTACTGTAATCTAATCTAATATCTGTTCAGTATAGACAAGTAGGACCAAAGGGTCTGTTTCCATGCTGTGCAGCTCTCTGACTCTATTTGATGTTGACATTATGCTCGAGTTTATCTTGATATATGGAGGAAAAGCAGGAAACTAATGTTGAAATTTATAGGATCAGCGATGATCCCATTCAATGACTGAACAGACAAGAGGCTGAATGGAAGCTTCATCATGACAGATATGTTTTCATTATGAAGCGCGCTGAAACACGAAGTGGGGAGGATTGGACTGAAGCAGTGGTGGTGATTTTCTTTCCTGGTTAAATTTTTGAATATGACTGCTATTTCTCCTGTCCATGTTAACATCACAACTCTGAAGCATGAAAGCGTGAAGAACATATGGGGCAAGTGGCGCAAAGTCTAACGTGCCTGACTCCAGATCAGAACATTGTTTGTTTCACTCCGCTCTAGCTCGAGGTTAACGCAGGTATTTATTACCCTCACAACCTAATCTTCCTCATTGTTCTGAAGCTGAGATGAAGTTTGAGATCCTGATATGCAGACACGAGAATCTCTTTCAGTACACGTCCCAGAGAACATCACAGTCAATGTCGCAGCGTTATCTAAAGTGAGGACGAGCAAGTAGTCCCACACACTGCGAATTTTCAATTTCACAAAGCCAACGACCCAGTAATGGCAAGGAAACAAAATAAATATCTCAGTCTCCTACTTTAAGAGGCTGGAACATTAACTCTGATGTTCGTGGAGACATTGATTGATTCGAAGCATTGAAAGGAATCCTATCACAGATGCCCGTGCTGTTGATGATGAACAAAACAGCCCTTATAGGGAATTGAACGCGGACTGCAGTGGTACAAGTGTCAATTCAGAACCACGACACGACCAGGGACGAGTACAGCGGTCAGACGCACGTAATGTGACAGCCCTCAAATGTGTTGGACGCGGTTCTTTGCAGAAACAACCGCTTGACTATCCTCATTCCATTTTCCATCACTTTGCCTTGTTTGCCTTAGCATCACAAATACAGATTGAATACCTCTGAAGGTTGTATTGATTTCATCACAATGAGTTGTAGATGGATTAAGATTTTACTGCTTATCTTCTGAAAACTTTCTGCCTCTTACATTTAGTCTACACCGCTTGGCGTTTGTACGAGAGGGATCATTTCTTTCAGCCGAACATGCCTTTACCTCTCATTGTTTTGCACATTTCAATCATGTTTCCTCACAACCTTCTCTTCTCCATTGAAATTTGAACAGAGAAACTGATCGTTTCCAAAAGAACACCCTTAACTGAATACTGCATTGTTCCTTTTCCTGAGCCTGATGTTCCAGTGATCTCTGGTACATGTCAGTAAAAGTTGCTACATGAGCACTGACCTCACAACAGCAGTATGTAAATGGATCGACTCGTTTTAAGATCCTACTTGTGGGATTGGGTCACGTCCATCCGACAATTTTGACTGCAGCTGCACAGACTGAACAATGTCAATGCGAGTGCTTGATTGCCAAATGCCTCAGGGAAATTAGAGAAGTGAACTAAAGCAGGTTTACTGATCGTGGCATGGGGAGAAATCTCCGAGAATGTGTGGGTTTGAATCCTGATACATAGACAGCAGAGATGTGAAAGGGCGAGGGTTTGCAGGAGCAAGACCATCACCTCGACAAATATTTTCATGTCAAAAAAGATTGATTCGCTCCTGCTTTTGTCAAGCATGTCTTACTCTGTATAAAACGGTAACAAGTGACAATACTGGGATGTCAAATTGCAGATGATCTTTCTGCTGCCACTACGCAAAGCACTAACCACTGCACGATACCGGCACCGCATGGAATAGCATGATGCAAAAAGCAGTAAAGTTAGTGGCAGAGGATATGTTAGGAACAGGACCACATGAACAGTAGGAATATTTGACAAACAGTGACTGAGACATGCAAACTCATGGGGGGCTGAATGGTTAATTTCGGTATCTCTAGAGCCGATGGATATTTCATCACTTAGTTTGTTGAAGGCGAAGATTGATATAGTTCTCCAGAAAATGAAAGTGTCAGGGAATAGTGCAGGGAATTGCTGGAATGTATTTCTGCAAAGGAAATGTAGTTTAACATCGGTTACTTTACCAATTTCGTCATACAAGGAAGTGACCACTGCTGTGGAATATCATTTCATGCCAGGTTTCAGGCATGGAATACGAGAAACTGTGTGGTGCAGCAGCGAAGATAAAACTGGAAACGCGGATGGGGACGAACCAGCAGATATGGTTTCAGTAATGAAATCATTGAGTGTGAAGTATTTCACTGACAGTATCGAGTGAATTGAAATGCCGGGGACTGGGAGTTCCATCATTGCGTGGAGCAGCTTTTATTGACGTGGTATACGTCGCATCAGGCTGGGAGCTCCAACCTCAACTGCAGCAGATTTCATTGACACGGAGCAGGGAGCATTGGGACATCAAGCTGGAAGTTTCAACTTTATCTGGAGCAGCTTTTATTGACATCTGCACAGAGAGAAATGGAGGAAATGTTTTCGCTCTCTGAGCTATCTCATATGGCTAACTCTGCTCTGGGCACGAAGTGTATTTTTTTGCTCATTTCATTTTATTCAAGTTATTGTAAACTCTCACAGGTCGTTAAAATACTTTCAGACTTCGAAAATTAGCTTGAAAACGATGTTGTTATTAGGCATTAGTTTATCAAAAGTGATGGAGCAAAATCAGTAAAGTGAATTTAAAATTCATCAGATGAGCGGAGATCCCATTGAATGGCTGAGTAGACACAAAGTTTCATGAGGATGAATGTCTTTTCGTTACAAAACCTACCGCTGCACAAAGAGTGGATCATTGGAATGAAGCAGTAAAGGAGGTTATCTTTCCTGGGTATTCAACTTGTGAACATGAGTACGATTGGTCATGTCCGTGTTTAGATCACAACTCTGTAGAGTACCAACCTCAAGCACGCGCAAGCGCAGTGTCACAATGGATAATGTGCTTGGTTACGCTCCAGAGATTGTAGTTAAGGTTTCGACTTGGTTCAAAAGCAAGACTGGCAGGTTTCAAATTCACATACAAGCTAATTTACCGCACAATGTAGCACATACAAAGGGCCAGTGGCACAATAGATGACATGCCTAACTGTCGACCTGCTGTGTGGAGTTTCGATTCCATCCTGGCTTGCGAGCAGCGCTGACTTTATTGCACTAAAACTGACTGTAGTGAAGCCGAAATGCGATTTGCACCTTGAACTGCAGGGACAAGAGTCCCTTCACTAAATGTCACTGCGAATGTCAGAGTCAATATCCCAGAGTCATCACTGGGGGGGGGGGGGGAGCTGAATTCGTCGCTCACGCTGCCCTTTACACCTGTCAACTTTCCGAGGTTCACTGTGGCACCTGCAATTGTAAAGGAAACAAGACACAGAGCCAAGTCTCAGCTTTGACAATTTTGGGAAAACCTTTAGGAAACGGAATCAGAGGAGAATGGAGAGTGAACTGTCTGAATGAGCAGAGACTGCCGAGTGACCGTTCCCCTTCTTTAAGAGACTGGGACATCGTCTCTCATTTCTTGATGTCATTAATTGATCCGAGGTACTGAAAGCTCTCCACTTGCAGGGGGTCTGCTTTTGCTGATGTCACTGTCAGGATCGAAACAAACCCCAACTCCCGGACTGAGAATCAAAGCCGGGTCACAGCGAAGGAAGCGAAAAAAATTGACCTGCTAGCCCACCATGGACAGCTACA
This sequence comes from Chiloscyllium plagiosum, assembly GCF_037043375.1. Taxonomy (NCBI): domain Eukaryota; kingdom Metazoa; phylum Chordata; class Chondrichthyes; order Orectolobiformes; family Hemiscylliidae; genus Chiloscyllium; species Chiloscyllium plagiosum. The sequence continues at coordinate 109,360,408 of NW_028270146.1, read as the reverse complement.
CGAATACCACGTATGTGTAGAATGACAGCCCTCAAGGTCGTGTACATGATTTCTTCAGATGCAATCGCTTGACTGTCTTTATTCATTTTCATCACTTGGCCTTGTCTGTGTTAACAACTCAAGTTCAGATCCGTGTATTTCTGAAGGTTATATGGATTCGCCTCTGTGCATCCCTTCAGACAGTGAATCCTGATTCAACCATCCGCTTGCTGATGAGATTTTTCGGCATATATCCTCAACTCTTTCCACCTCTTAACTTCAGTCTACGCCCCTGTTGATCGGTCAAGAGGAAACGTTTCTTTTAGTCTGCATTTTCCATGTCGCTCATTACTTAGTGCATATGAAACATGTATCCTCGCAGTTTCCTCTGCCTTAAGAAAACAACCCCAGTTAAAACAATCTGTCTTCATAAGCTAAACTTTTCAACTTGGTCAATTTCTGCACGGTTTCCAGTGCGATCACATGACTACTTCAATGTGAATTGCAGAACTGCAGGCAATATTTCGGGAGAATCGAATGAACAAATGAAATGAATGACTGGAGAAAGCCACAGAAACTTGTCTTTTCCAATAAAACATCTTTTGCTCAATCCTGCGCTGTGCACTTATCCTGAGCCCGATGCTCCAGTAATCTCTTGTCCGTGTCAGTAAAATCTGCTCCACGAAGATTAATCACAGAACAGCTGCATCTAAATGGATTGAATTGCTTGAAGATGCCGACCATGGGATTGAGCACTTTCACCCAAAACAGTGACCGCAGCAGTACAGAATGAACAGTGCAAATGTGAGTATTATATTGCACAATACCTCAGTGAAATGGGAGGGTGGACGTTTAGGCGAGTTAGTTCTTGTGGGAGTGAGAGATTTCTCCGATAAAGGGTGGTTATGACATTTGAAACGCAAAGATGTGAGACAGCGGGGGTTTGAAGAAGGAAACTTATCACCACGTAGAGTATTTTTATGTAAAACAAAGATTGATTTTTCCAGCGTTTGCTAAGCACATATTACATGGAGTAAAACAGGAAAAATGCCGAATGCTGTGACCGTGAATCGAGCAGAACTTGCTGTGTTTACAATGCCACGGGAGAACCATTTCATGATCCTGGTGCCACATGGAAAAGCCCGATGCAAAAAGCAATAAGGATCGTGGCAGAGGTTATGCCAGGAACAGAAATACTTGTCAAACAGTGACTGAGATGTGGGAACTCAGATTGGGTTGAATTTTAACTTCTATGTCCCGAGAGACTGTAGTGATTGCAACACTGAGGTTGTATGATATTACGTTTGCTAGATATCTACAAAACTTCAAAAGGTCAAGGGATACTGCAGGGTATTGCTGAAATGTATTTCTCAATAACACTGTATTTTAACATCGGTTACTTCAACAATTTCATCACGCATTGACGTAATCATATAATGGCTGTCATATGATCCGAGTTCAAGGGCGTGGAATCAGAGAACTTGAGTCGCACTGCACCCAAAACTAATTGGAAATGGTGATGGCGTTGAGCGCGAGCATGTGGCTGCGAAATTGCAATCGGTGAGCGGAATGCCATTCTCTGATGATACGGAGGCGCGTGAAATATCGAGGCTAAAAGCTCCCGCCTTAACGACAGCGGCTTCAATTCCCACGCATCAAGTAGCAGTGATACATCAGGCTGGGAACTCCAATTTCACCTGCAGGAACTTGTATTGACGTGGAAAAGGAAACACTGGGCCATCAGCTGGGCGAAAGGATAGTCAACTATTTTAATCTTAAGTGAAGTAGTTTTCACTTGTTTGTGGATCGAGAAAATATCTGGAACTGGGACAGTATAAATTACTAAGAATTCTGCAAAGAGTCAATTCTTGGAGAAGCATCTGTGCGGAGTAATGCAGAGGAATGTTTACGTCATCAGCCCGTCCTTATATGGTTGACTTTTCACTGGATTAATTTCCATGAAGGGATTTATTTGCTCGGTTCACAGTATTCACTTTCCTGCATACTCGCAAAGGTCGTTACTGTAATCGAAACCTCTGAAAGTTAACTGGTATATACGATGTGGTGATTAGGCTCACGTTCACATCAGTTCTGCTGAAGAAGTGGATTCGAAATTCATCAGATCAGCAGTGATTCCATTGAATGAATGAGCATACAGAGTGTGAATGGAAGCTTCATGAGGACATATGTGTTTTTTTTATGGAAAATTCGCTGCTTTGCAAGGTAATGAAGATTGGGCTAAAGCAGTGACAGTGATTATCTTTATCGCTTGTTCAACTGGTGAACATGACTGCTATTAACCGTGTCCATATTAACATCACGGCTCTTAAAGCCGTGCTTGTCTATCGGGCCAGTGGCGCAATGTATAACGCGCCTGACTACAGATCAGGAGGTTGTAGGTTCGTAATCCTACCAGGCTTGCAGGTCGGGCAGATGTTAATCCCGCTTAAAAACTGATTTTTCTGAAGCCAGAATAAGGTATGAGCTCCTCATCTGCAAGAACGAGAATGCCTTCATTACATGCCCCCTAGAACATTAGAGTCAATGTTCCAGCGTCATCACAGGAGGGAAGCCGAATAGTCGGACACGTTGCTCATGGGCACCTTTCCATTTCATAACGCCACCGATCGAATAACTGTTGCTCGCGGGAATGCTCGGCTTTGAGCATTTTTCGAAACTCTTTGGCCAGTGGAATCAGAGAAGAATGAAGGGTTAACTGTCCAACTGATCTTTATCGAGAGTGAGCTCCAGCTGCTGACTGATAGAGTTTTCCTGTCAGTCTATCCAAGCCTTTGTGCATCTTATCTGAAATCGACAAACCCTGGTGATCAATCAAGAGCAAATGTTTCCCTCAATCTGAAATTTCATGCTCCACATTATTTCGTACACGTCAATCATGTCTCCTCACAATCAGCTCTGCTCTGAGAAAAACAACCCCCGTTTTGCCGAGGCCACACCACTCAAAACTTTCTTGTGCAGGCAATCCAGAGCGTAACGTCGTTATTTTTTTTGGTGAATGTATAGTAAAATTTACTCGGAATACTTTACATAGGTGACTTCCAGTTTTTAAAACAGAGAGAAAATTATTCACAATATGAAGGGATGAAACACAGTGAACACAATACCCGCAGAACTCAGCTATCCAAAGTAGACTTCATTATGCTTTTCCAAAAATACACAACAGTCCTGATAATTAAACCCCATAAACACAGAGTAAAAATGAAACCGTTTTACAGGTCGAAATTAGAGGGGCAGAAGAAGAGAGACACGCACATCACTGGCATCGATAGGCACTTTGAAAGACTTCGTATAAGTGGTGTGGCTGATACATTGGCAATGGTTAACAAAGTATTTAGGCTGTAAAATACATTTTGAAAGTCTTGTGTTCACTGAGATTTATTGCCTGTTTTTAACAATTCAGTGAGTGGAGCAGTCCCACTGCTAACATTCAGCACAAATTTTCAGTTAAAGCCACTCAATGCGGGGAACTGGAGTACTGCTGTTTTTGTCAACAATGTGTAAAAGTCCCCTGTAACTTTCGATTTCGCATCCCGTGGGGCTATTTGTCCGTGTTCAACGACATATCCCAGGAAGGTGACTTTGGCTTTGGCAGGTGCACCTTCAGCGAGGTTTACAAACCAGTTTGACTTCCTAATTCGATCAAACAAGCCCGATAAATGCTGTAAATATTCAATCCATGAGAGACTGAAAGTCACCAGGCACAATATACACCAGACAATTGCGTATTCGGCAATTACCCTGTCAGTTAACCTCTGAAATGAGGCTGAACTGTTTTCCGTACAAACGGCATTACTTTAAATTTCTGCAGGCCAGTTGGCGTTATAAAATTGCCTTTGATCTTTCTGACAAAGTTCACTGCCAGTAACCTTTGAGGAAGTCCAACTTAGAAATGTAAGTTGCTCCTCCAATCCTTTCCACACAGTCCTCCAACTGCGGATATGTATACGCATCAGTCTTTCTAACATTGATTTTGTGATAGTACACACATAACTGTTGGGTCTTTTCTGGCTTTGGCACCATGATGATGGGTGAACTCCATTCATTGAGACTCACTTCGGTTATGCCATTTTAGAGCATACGTGACATCTCCTTATGAACTTGTACAACTTTAGAGGGTTACACCTGCAAGGATGTTACAAAGTCAGAACAGCATCTCCTATATTTACATCATCTCCAATTAGATTATTAATACCCAGTATATTTCAGCAGATCTCCCCATGCAAGAGTAATAACTTTCGATTTTCTTCTGGAAGATAACTGAATAACTTTACCAATTTTGGATACCTTGGCATTGTCCAATTTTATTTCAGGAACGTCCAATGCAGAATTCCCTGACATTGGTTCTTCCCAGTGTATCGTAGTCAATAACACATTCTCCTCTTGTGTTTGTTCTCTGCCAAAATACCTTCAGAGCATATTCCCATCGCACATTCTGTGAGATTCCTTCATGCCTGGAGTCGCTATCAAGTAGCTAACCTAACTCAAGTTCCTCTCAATTTGATAAGGTCTTCTAAACCTTACTTTAAAGTTTCACCGATTATTGGAATTTAAATAAATATATGATTCCCAGTGGCAAAATTGTGATTTTTTTGATTTCTCATACAGTTCCTGCTTCACCGTTTGCTGCGATACTTTTAAATACTGTCCCAACAACTCCCCTACATTATTTAGTCCAACTCTAAAATTTGACACAACGTCCAAATGCGTGGTCTTTTTAATCTGACTTACTAATTTTACCTTAATAAATGTTAATGGTCCTCTTACTTTATGCCCAAAATTGGTTCCAGATAAACTTAGTTTGGTGGATTCTTTTGGTACATCTCAGATCGCAAACAGCACTGACGCAACTCCCTTATGGAAATAATCTGGCTACTCCGAACCATAAAACCTCACATAGTCTTTAATAATTGATGTCACCTTTCCAGTGCACCCTGTGATTCTGGATGGTACACAGTAGATTTGAATCGTTTTATTTCCAAGCTCTCTACATATTCCTTGAAAAGTTTGGATGTGATGCTTGATCCTTGAGCTAATTGTATCTCTGATGGCAGTCTTAATCCAGTTTGTAAAAAAATCGTAATTATTCCACAATCCTTTTAGCTGTCATATTGCACGATTGAACAACATTTGGAAATCTCGTCAATACATCAATTTCTGTTAATTAATACTTATTCCCATCGCTTGTTGGATGTTGGGAACCTACAAAATGAATGAAGACACTTAAGAAAGATTCCTCGAACGCTGGAATAGGTATTAAAGGTGCAAGCTTTGTTATATCCCATTGTTTTCCTATTAGGTGAAATGGATGATACGTCTGGCAAAATTCAAATGCATTCCTCTGCAATCCAGGCCAGTAAAAATGTCTTTGTACTTTAGCCTCCGTTCTCCTCACGCCTAAGTAACCTCCAATTTGTGGCACATGCGGCACTCGCTGCACCACTTTTCTGTACCCTCCAGGAAAAAAAGAGTTCTGCCCATTTCTCACTTGCTCGAATATGTGTTGCTCTCCATTTCCTCCTTAACATATCATTTGCTAAGTAATATCACACGGGGATGCATTCAATCTCCTTCCAAGTACATGTCTTCTGATCCAACTGCTTTAATTTTTCATCTTTCTGCTGTAACTCGGTAGCATAGCAGAGCTGAATATACTTGCATTTTTAACGCTTGTCCCCTGCGGTGTCCCAATTATCTGATAAAAATACTTTGTAATCATAGTTCAGCTTCCTAATCCGTGCCATTTGATTTCCCCTGCTTCAGCTTGTGACTCTGTGATCGCGTTAAGACACAATCTGGGAAAATTCCTTGATAAACGTCCTCCATTGCGACAATTGCTTGCATCTTGACTGGCTTTTCAACAGGAGTAGGCAGCACGCTTACCGGTGATTGAGCTATATCATTTGCACGCACAAATTCTGTTCTTGGAGCTGAGAGTTTTTCCAGAACTCCCACCAGAAATTCCCCACTCTTTTCCGCCCACTCTCTCCTCACTGTACATAACTGAGCAATTTTTCGTCCCACCATGAATACCTGTGTACATAGTTCTTCAGGAGAACATGTTTCCCCCTCCTTCTGCATCACAGACAGAAACGATCCTGTGTCCCTTAATATTGTTACCTCTCTATCTGCTACTCCTGTCCAAGGTAAATGAACTTTAACTTTGCAGATATATTATTAAAGCGGATGTAGCACTTCTGCCTTCCCAACCTCTGATCGGCTTGTGCACTCTGATGCAGCTTTCCACCCTCCACTGTGCTTTCTATTGCCTTGCCAACAAAACATCCAGGCTTGTTTCGTTTCCCTTCATCTGGCTTTCCATTGCTTTCCCTAGTTCTCCAACACTGATTTCATGTGGCATACTTTATTGCACCTCAGAACTTGTTCCCTTCAAGAGTTTCCTATTTACCCTGTGAAAAGTTATCCCAATGATTTTCACAGAGATTTGACTTTCCCTTTCAACGTGAGGATTTGTCTTTTCCCAATTTCTATCCCTCAGACTCAAAATGATTCTGGAAGCCCATCCTTGTTTTATGGACCACTTCATAACAATCAGCTATTTCAGCTGCTAACATTGTCGTTTTAACAATATGCTCTTCCAGAGTAAGCTTATCTTCAGCCTTTCTCTCCAGCCTTTTAAGGTGAATTCTTTTAATAATTGCCAATTTCTGAAGTTCAAACCCTGTCTCCCTTTCTCTCTGCTCTGCTGCTCTCCCTTCCTCTCTCTTTCTACTTCGAATCGTATCTCGAACTGCTTCAAATCTGGTGTCCTTTCCTTATCTCTCGAGTCTAACTCAAGCTACTTCATTTTCAAATAAATATAAAGCATCTCTACAGATTCTCATGGATTTTCCAGCTTAGTAAAATGCTGAGCTACTGCGGGAATGATCTCTCCTTTCCTCACAGAAAGAGGCAAATACAACCCCAGTATGTCTGCTAATTCCAGAAGCCCGGCCTGAATTATTTTTTTGTAAAACTACCAACTTTACATCGTCCATAGCAAGACAACTCTTTGTACCTAAATGAGACATTGCTTTCCCAAGCATTGCCTACCCCAATCCAAATCAACGCCCAAAATAAAGACGCAAGCACCTATCAGTTGCTCTTTTAATCCATCAACTACCTCGCAATTTGTTATGGACGAGGCTAAACCATTCAAAACGTTATTAAGCAGACAACCCAGACTGTAACATATTTATTTCGTTAAGCGCACAGTGAAAATTACCCGAGTAAGCTAGTTACAAAAATTATTCACAAAATGTCGGATTGAAAAACAAAAAACAGAATAGTGGATACCCACAGAACTTAGTCTATCCAAAGTAGACTTACTTATGCTGTTCTGAAAATATACAACATCCTAAAGAAAGCACCTTAAAACAGTAAAGATGAAACAGAAGCTTACAGTTAAAAACTAGAAGGGCAGAAGGAGAGAGGTTATTAGTTCGTGCACCACTGCTGCAGGATCTAAAAACCGGAATTCAACTTTCCAGAGTGACCACTCTTTTTCCATTGTATAGTTCATTTCTAAAACATTAAATCTTTGGCTTTAAGCCTCAGCTGTTTCCGGAGAAACGAAAGGCCTCACAGTGAACACTTTCATCTCTGTAACACTTCATCCGATTCGGAGCCCGAACTGTTTTAAAATGCCTTTGATTAAAAAAAATCAAGAGACATTATCCTTGAGAAAAAGTACAGCTCCGTTTCTTTTTAAAAAAGAGAACATCTTTGTGAGAGCCCAGTCCGTAAAAAAAACTATCTTCATAAGTCAAACTCTTCGAACAGACAATATCCTGGTAAATCTGTTCTGCACCGTTTCCAATGCTATCACATCCTTACTATAATGATAATTGCAGAAAGACACACAGTACTCCAGCTCGAGCAGTTTATGCAAAGGAAATTAACAACTTAGAAAGCAACAGAAACTGCACTTTTCCACTAATGTGACTTTACCACAATACTGCCCCATGGAGACAGTAAGAACTGCAGATGCGAGAACTCAGAGCCGACAGTGTGGTGATAGAAAACACAATAGGTCAGGCAGCATGCGAGGAGCGGGAGAGTTGATGATTCGGGCATAAACCCTTCATCAGGAATGACGTTTGTTGTGTGGGGACTGATAGATAAATGGGAGGTTCGGGGATTTGGGAGCGTGACAGCTGTGAATGCGAGGAGTAGATAAAGGTGGAGAATAAGATATTAGTTCTGAAAGGAGGTGGAGCGGGTAGGTTGGAAAGGTGATGTGCAGGTCATGAAGGCAATGCTGAGTTGGAATCATGAAACTAGAATAATGTGAGGGAAGGGCGAATGAGGAAACTGGTGATCCCATGTGGCATCAAGGCCCAAGGGGAAGATGATGCGTTCTTCTTTCAGGCGACAGGTGTTCAGGGAATGTCAATGAAGGAAGCGCAGGACCTGCATGTGCTTGGCAGATTGGAAGGTGGAGAATGAATTTCATCAGTGATGAGCTTCTAACTGCATATCCAAACTATCATTACGAACACGTTATTACATCTTAGGAACAGTATCTAACACTACCCCGCCTGCGGAGAAGGCGAGGATTGCAGACGCGAGAGATTAGAGTCAGGAAGGATGCCGCTAGATAGCACAGCGGTTAGGCAACATCGGAGGACCAGGAGTGTCAATGTTTCCAACATTCCTGACGAAGAACGTATGCTCGAAACATCGACTTTCCTGCTCCATGGATGCTGCCTTCCCAGGTGTACTTTTCCGGATCCACACTTTTAACTCGACACCACCTCAGCTCAACTGCATAGGAACATTAAGATGCACCTGTCACCACTCAGTTGATTCTTCTGTCGCATGCGAGACAAACTGCAACATTGATTTCCCCATAAATATCAGGTCATTCAGATCACTAAAGTAAAGAAAACTGCAGAGGCTGAATATCTGAGAGAAAAGAAATAATTGTTGTAGAATTCAGCATCCTGTCAGTTCAACTGAATGTTTGGATATTAAAATTGGTAAAGGAAAAGAGAAAGCTGCAGTTCAATAACTGCTACGTTCTGTTTCTCAAAAGAAAAAAAGAGTTTCATGAACTGGAATGTTTCGATCAGGCAATGCATGCTCACCTTGTCAAGTGCTGATAGGAATGGAGGAATATATATTGGCTTCGCCACTGCTGAACAGATGAAAAATATCATTTTGCCTTCCGAATCAGTTGATGCTCCTGTAGAAAGGTCAATGTGACTCATAAACCCAGCACAGCCAGTTCGGTGTGTATTTCAGAGTCCTGCAACATCACAGTTTATTTAAAAGATCTTTATTGATTGTTCCTTATAAATATGGCATTCTCCATTCCATTATGCATTGGACAATATTGTACCCACTCATTTATTCATTGGTACATCACTCAATTTTAGTACCCCTAAAGTTCCATTCACGACTTAACTACCAAACTACTTTCACGAAAAAAATGTTTATTTTTAAAACCGAAGACTGAGCTGAAGCAATGCCTCTTGGAAATCAAACATCATTCTCTCACTCTCTATACCTTATTTCGTGTGTCTCAGTGCCTGTCACCTTAAACCTGTGCCCTCCAGTTCTGAACTTCACCATCCTGCGAAAACGATTTAGTCCAGTTGCCTATCCATGCCCCTCATGATTTTATAAACCGTGAGAACGTTAAGCGCTGCCTGGAACATTCCAGCTAAAAAGCCCCTTCCGACCACATCTCCACGCTTAACTCAAGCCCTCAGGTCCCCACAACATCCTTGTAAATTATTTGTGCACAGTTTCAATTTTCACACAATCCTTCCTGTAGAAGTTGACCATAATTGCAAGCAGTATTCTAAATGTGATCTCACCAATGCTCTACATCGCCACAACATGACATTCCAACTTGGATAATCGACTTTCTGACTAATGACAAAAAGCGTGCCAAGTACTTTCTTCACCATCTTGTCTACTTGTGACACCACTTTATCTGCTTTTATAACTTTAGCCTTGACTGATAAAGTTGTGATTGTCACGATGTTCTGCTGCCTTGACGGACATGTGGCCCAACATGCAAAGTCTCTCTGTTCCTCTGGGTTTCCGCGTGTCCTGCCATTGATTGAGTAATCCGTTGATGTGTTTCTTCCAATGTGCATCACCTCATGTTTTTCATGGTTAATTTCAACATCCCTATCTGAATTTGACAATTGACAAATCCATCTCTGATCTCCTCCATCCTAAGACCTTCTTCCTCACTATTAACCATTTTGCTAATATTCGCATCATCGATAGCTCTGCTTCTCATTTCCCCCGAATTTGTTCTATATTCTTTACACACATCCACAAACGACATGGGACCCAGCATTCATCCTTGTGTTACACCATTGAATACCAGTTCCAATCACACAAACAGCCTTCTATCATCATCCTGTGTCTCCTACCACCACTAAATTAAGTTTGGATCCAACTTGCCAGGGGACCTTAAATCCCTTTTCACTTTTATCCTCTTACCAGTCTCCAGTGTGGTGTCGTGTTAAAGGCTATGTTGAAATCCACACAAAAAACATCAACTTCACTACCCTCGTTTAAAAAAACCCGATCACTTGCCAATAAAATATATTTAATCCAATCTGTTAGGTAGGACAATCTGTAACAAAGCCGTGATGACTCTTCCTGATGACAAGTGGCAGTTAACTCTCTCCTACAGGGTTTGCTCGAAAAGATTCCCTTTAACTGATGTGAGACTCACTGCTGTGTGATTCTCTGGATTATCTCTCCCAATCTTGCTGAAAAGTGGAACTGCGTTAGTCCAGTCCACTACAAACCCAAAGAGGAAAGTAAAACATTTCCTCCATTGTGAAAAAGAGGAACATAAGATACAAATCCGTCCTGAATTGGGAATATGCCCACTTCAAGCCGCTCAGAACCACGAACACTTCATCAGTCCCTATGTCAAACTTCTTCAGAACCTTTCGATCCCACGTCCTGCATTCTGTCCCTATATCTTAGCACAAGATGACTGTTCGCTTGCTGAACAAGTAAAGTGATTCACTCAGTTCTCCCATTTGCTGACACAACTCTACTGTCACACTGGAAGGAGAACATTCAGTTATTTTAACTCGAACATGGTGTATTAAGACTTTGTGGTGATAAAGTCTATTACAGTGAGAAATGGTGTGAATTTTCTCTAACTGAAAAACATTCACTCAATTCCACCTCTTGTGGAGATTCCTATCTGTTCCCATCTGACATGTCCGAGATTTAGCTCTCTGTTGTTTTCCATATTCAGAACAGAACTGCGGCACAAATCCAAGCACATGATTTATTTAATTATTGACCTACGAAGTCGATGCCAATGCCTCACATTGTAATGGGATTCATCAACAAGAGAACTTTTCAGGATTAACACAGTTGTGTCTTATGTGCAGGGGGTCATCACACAAGCACAGTATCAAGCTTCCTCAGGCGCAAGACAAAAGATGCTGGAAAGAGAAATCGGAGTTGACATTTTCGGTGCAGTGACGCCGTCCTTAGCATTGATTATTTCCAGGAAAAGTTTGGTCTATATGCAGAAGATATGTGGGGGCGCAGTAATTAGAAGTGAACGAGATGTTGGGATAGAGCCGAAAGAGAGAGACTAACAGTTGGACATAGGAATTGATAATGATTTGTTTGGAGCATTAACAACTGTTCATGGAGACTGTTTATGACTAACCATAGGTATTGTGTAATGGCTGCTATGCTATAAATAGGCCGGGTGTGTGTGTCGCGGGCCAGGACAGGGGAGACTTCAGGCCTCTAAAATGATTGAAATTGGTATGGATGGTCGCTGGGTGCTCAAGCAGAAAATGGCCTGTTACTTTTTCAGCATGCACTGAGCTATGGTGGAACTCTGCATTAAGCCTGAGATAGAGACGTTGGCGAGGATACATGGTTCTGTGCTAAAGGAGCAATCAACTGGAAGCTCTGGGACATTTTTGGCGATAGAACTTTGTATTCTGCAAAACGGTCATTCAATCCAGACTTCATTTCCCAAAGTAATGGCGACCACAATATGAGCAGTGAATCTATTAGACTGGATTGTGTGAAGTGTCGGGAAAGTGTTGCTTCACCTGGAAGGTGTATTTGAGAACTTGTGTGCTAAGCAGGGAGTTCAGAAATGGACAAGTGAGGAGAAGCAAGAAGCAAGAAGAAAGGATAGTGTAGAAGATATTCTTAGAGATGTTGTTAATAAATGGGTAAGAAAACGACCATAAAGGAACTATACCTGAATGCTCGTACTTTTTGGAAGAAGGTTGGGGATATAACGGCATAAATTATCACGAACGAATACAATTTAGTAGACATTGAAGATACATGGAGACAACATAGTCACGACTGGGAGGTAAATATTCACGGGCATGAGACAATTTGGAAGGACAGAAATGGTGGTAAGGAAGGTGGTGTAACTCAAAAGTTCAAGGACAACCTCAGACCGATGCTGACAGATGACATACGTTCTATGGAGAAGGAGTTTGAATCCATTTGGGTGGAAAGTAGAAGTTCTAAGAAGAAAATGTCATTGATTGTCGGAGTCTACCAGCTCCAAATTTTATGATCACATTGGGCAGGGCAGGAAACAAAGACATAAATAACACCTGAAAAAATGGTATGGCAATTATCATGCGGGATTTTAATC